>NC_073353.2:7180000-7517500 GCF_027580225.2 Misgurnus anguillicaudatus | reverse complement strand
TTTTTAGGTGCATGAGATGCAAATGAGCAAACACTAAATACAGTGCATACATTGGCAGGAATCGTGTTTTTAAATAAGTAATACATTAAACAAAATGATGGTCTCAGACATCCACTAACGAAAAGTGTCTCTTTCATATTTATACATAGACAATGATAATAGAAACACTTTACAGATCTTTGATATATGTTAAGTAATGCCATTAAGATTTTATGAGAGCACACACGGTGTTGTGTTAATGTCTTCAGGTGGATTCAGTGAAGATGAACTATTAAAGATTTGGAAAGGCCTTTTTTACTGCCTGTGGATGCAAGATCTGCCGCTGTTACAGGTCATCTCATTTCTCCTGCACTCATTTATTTCTATATACACTCTGTTGTTTTTAGTTGACTTTTAACAACGTGTATGTTAATATTTTGTGTTTGCAGGAAGAACTGTCAACAAAAATATCGGGACTGCTCCACAGCTTCCGGACCGTTGACAGTCGTAAGTTTGACTCACTCGTCCATAAATTAAGTTAGATAAAGTAGATCTCGATCATTAGTTATTATTTTAGACTTTAGTTATTAATCTTTGAGAGAGAAGAAATGTTTGTGTGTGTTTATTTGAATAGGATGCTGCCATTGTGTTTTGCTTGTAATTGCAATATGCCGAGTAATTGTAGGATGATGTTGATTATTTGTGCTTGTGTCAAACTTTTAGAGTTCCTGTATTTTAAAACATTTCTTCAGACTATGAAGAGAGAGTGGAATGGTATTGACAGACTTCGAATGGATAAATTCTATCAGGTCTGCACTTTATAAGCACATCCGTCTGTCTGTGTGTTTGTTTGTTTTTTATTCTGCATATTAATTGCAGTATTAATTGCAAGTTTGTATTAATACTGTTGTTATTTGCTCATCTCTTCATTGTATATGATGTATCTGGTGGTTTTTTGCATTAGTGTGTCCGCTTTGTCTTCCGGGAAGTGTTTGAAATGCTGAAACGACAGGACTGGAAGCCAAGGTGATTTCAGGTTTTTTTAGTTTGTTATAAATTGATGAAGATTTTACACCTGCTCACGTCATGTGTTACCTCTGATCGGATAGGTATCTGATTTCTTAAAACGGTTCCATTTACATTTGGCCACATTAATGCGTCTTGGCAAAACGGATATGAATCCGATCTTCTGCTTCCGCGCAAAATGAAAATACGCTATTCATTAGTCCGCCTTAAAAAACTTAAGATGACGTTTATGCAACAAAAGGCAGCACTTACTTATCTGCACTGTATGGTGGGCAGTGAATGCGCGTCTCCTTGCTGGGCATGAGCTGGAGCGCACAGTACAGAATAGCAGGAGAGTGACGGCGCGGTGATTTAACGTACAGGTCAATGACGGGGAAAAGCGTTCACAAAACTCTCAAAGGTTTATTTTTTTGTTTAATGTCATTCGAGTGTGTCATTGGACTTTTTTTATTGGTTCTAGAAAGCTTTTTAACCACCGTTGTCACTCCAAAAAGCAACAAGTGTGTCGTCTTTGTTTGTTTGCCTCTTTGCCAGCTAACTTCCAGGTGGCATGGTTACGTTTGGGAGGAGTTATGTGCTGACATATGTGATTTCATCAACCAGATGTATTTACACTTGTCCAGTTTCGTCTGAAATGCGTCTCAGACCACCTCCTATAGTGGTTTGAGCGAACAGATTTAAATCGGTTTCGAAAACGTTTTGCAGGGCATTTACACCTGGTGTTTTTACGATTGGATAGCTATCCGATCAGAGAAAATGCATGAAGTGAACAGGTGTAAAAAGAAGAGAAAATAAAAATGAGCACCCTGAGTGCTGCACGATATTGAGAAAATATGCGATTCTAGTATTGATCATTGTGATAACGATATGTGATAGTCGTTTCCCTAGAGAAATGCTATTTTGTTAGCTATTTAAAAAAAAATAGATATGTATCTTGCTGAAATAAACGGGTAATACATATTCTTCTGATGTAATTAAATCAGATTCAGGCAAAAACTTTTTTAGACATACAGTTCCTGTTTTGCACAAGTTTGTTGGTGTAGTTTTCCTCGCACGTCTCTACTTCTGCCATATTTATTTTCCGCTCTCTGCTTTGAGCCACTAGGTTCACCTCTGAGCCCGCGGTCTAGCCCAGTGGTTCTCAAACTGGGGGCCGCGAGATGGTGCCAGGGGGGACGCAGTTTTATGACATTGTATAAAATAAATTAATTTATCATGAATTCTGTGCAATTAAACCTAAAAAAAAGGCTACTAACCAACATCACTACTTTCTATCATTTAATATGCTTTGTTTAATTAAAAGTTAAGTTTTAGAACAGTAAATTTTCTTTGGGGGGGCCGCGAAGGAATGCGCCATACACAAGGGGGGCCGCACGCTAAAAAAGTTTGAGAACCACTGGTCTGGCCAATAGTATAACAGTATAAGACATACTTGACTTTTATTTAGTAAGGCCCCTTCTAAATTTAAGCTATCACAACTCTCTTCAATATGGCAAGATTAAGCAGATTTGACGCAAACATATTTGATGAATGTATATTATTACGTATCAAGCATTCTGTGATTATCTCATTTTTGACAGAGGTGGCATATAGAGGCTTTTGCACCTAAGATCTTCATATGCACACTTTCATATAATGTAAATGTCATCAGTTAATGGGCAGAACAAAGAGGTCATGTGGTAAAAGTGGGCGTCGCTGTCTTGCTGTAAAGGCATCAGTCTTGTGCTGCTGATGTGTTCATCTGTGTGAATGTAAAAGATGCTTTTGAACTGGAGAGGAAGTTCATGAACCCTTCAAATGTGAATCTGAATGTCTTTGTGATGATCTTGTAGTGTGGTGAATGAGTTTTTAGAGCTGATCTCAGGACAGCTTCTGCAGAGCTCCAGCTCCGCTCCGTCCGGACTCATTCTTCACATCCTGGATCTTTATTTGAATGAACTTGCTCTCATCGGTTCAGCTACGGTAACACATCAATCTTCTGGCGCTTATATAAAGATGCTGTTGTGATTTCAAATGTGATGAGAAATGTTGTTATGATAGATGACTGTGAGCTCTCTTGCTGTTGTGTTGTTGGTTTGTGTTTTTAAACATGAAATGAATTGGAGCTTTATCATGATACAGGTGTTTTTAGTGTTTGTGTCAGTTATGTGAGCACAGGCTTTAATGGTTTTCTTTTCTTTCAGCTCACGGCCGAACAGAACCTAACCTTCATCGAGCCCTTTTGCAAGGCAATGGCCAAAACCAAAGAGTATGACATCACAACTTCTCTTGTACTTGTTTGTTCCTGTCGGTTCCTCTTGTCACTCATTCTGTGCTCGTTTTCTCTTTATCTTTTCAGTCGAGTGCTGTTGAAGGCCATCGGAAGCAACATCTTCAACACCATTGTGGATCAGGTTCCTTTCGCCATCGAGGATCTGCTGAGAGAGATTCGTCAAAATGAAGGACGGGAATCTGAATCTGAAGACGAAGAGGCCGGTGAGAATCGGATGAAGATGAAAGCTGCAGAAGATGATGGTAGGTAAAATGAAACTGCAGCTTTAGTGTTTCTAAGGAACTTCTCATGGAAATGTTTGTGTTCTTGATCTCAGATCATGAGGAGGACGATAGTGATTTGGGAGATGATTTTTCCTATGAGCAGGATGTCAAAGATGGCGCTGAATGTGGATCCGTTCTTCAGGTGTGTGTTATAAAAACTCAAATGAATTTGTTTTGTCCTTAAAGATCTTTGTATGTAGCAGATACAGGACTTGACTCGTAGAGACACAGATGTGATAATAACATGTGATCAGGAGTAAATGTGTGTCTCAGAGTATGACATACTCTGATACCTTATACTTTGATCTTAATATGTCTCTGATAATGTCATCTGTTTGTTAACTCTTTGCTTTTTTCTTCAGTTTGACTATGGTGCGATAGCTGACAGACTATTTCAGTTGGCCAGTTATACAAATATCCCAAGCTTCAACCGCTCAAAGATCTACAAGTTTGTGAAAATGTAAGTGCAGTTTTTCTGTTTCCTGACATTTTCCACACAAATGTTTGTTTGTTGTTTTTGATTTAATTGTGGTGTTGTTTTTTCTCCTCAGTTTTCGAGACTTGTTTGAAGGTAAAGTCTTTTCTCTATCTGAAGTTCAGATTATTTCCAGCAGCTCATCTCATGTTTCTGACTGATGTTGTTTTTTTTGTCGCATGAACAGGTGTTTTCCCTCAGGATGAGGTGGAGGTCGTGTCTAGTGATGAGGATGATGAAGATGACAACAGGAGGAGAAGGAAGAAGAAGAAGAGATTAAACAAACAGTCACAGGAGAAGACCGACAAAGGTTCATTTCTTTAGAGAAATCAACATCAGCTAATAAAATGTGTCTTGTCTGTTTTATTGGAATAGGATCCATCATTACACCAAACATATCACGGTGTGTTTCTACAGTGTCTTAACTCTTTCCCTGACAGCATTTTTTCAAAAGTTGTCAGCCAGCGGCAGCATTTATTATGATTTTCACAATGTTTTAAAAGGTCCCAGAATATTTTCTTTAAATAAATACATGTACAAAGAACAGAGGCAGTCGACAGGTACAACAGTGTGAGCATGAGTTCCGCATAAATAATAAATAAATGCGTGCGAATTGATAAATCTATCTAGGAGCATGTGTGCAAATGCGTGCGGTGATTTGACGAAAACAAAGACTTACTTTAGAACCCTGCTGAAAAAAAACAATAAAACCATTACAGAAAATTCTAATGGTTTTCATTAAAATACCAATAGGAACCGTTAGCTTTTACCAGTGTGTTTTGGGCCATATTCCATTAGAACCAATACATAGAACCAATACATACCATTAGAGACCAAAATACCCTTAGAGAACAAATACCAATACACTGTAGTGTGTTTTGGGCCATATTCCATAAGAACCAATAAAATTCCCCCAAAAAAAACAATAGAATTTCTGTGATGGTGTCAATTGTTTTTTTAGCAGGGAAAAATACAATATTAATTCGGAATGGCAGAAAAAAATCCTGTGGCTCATTTTGAGAAGAACAAAAGTGGGAAATGTGTGCTCAAATAGGGACCGATGCGGTCACAGTGCAGTCTTTTTCTAGCAAGTTTGTTGCTACGACAGACGCTAGCGGAGCGCTTTGGAGAGAGTCGGCATGGACACGTTTTCAGCGTGGGTTTAGATACGAAATGTGAACCACCCCATACAGTCCAGAAACACAGTAAATCACAAAGACGTGCTGTGCAGAGATGCGTACATCCCGAGAGAAAACAAAGGCACAGGGACCTTGCAGGCAGCTGAGGACTGCTGTTTTAACTCTTAAGCTACAAGATTTACCAAAGCTGCTGGACCAGTTTTTGTCTAAACAAATGCAGCTTTTATAAACATTTTGAAAAGACTTTTGCTCGGATCAGATTCAGAACAATACACTGAGTTTTTACTGCTTTTGGATCCACAGGTGTTGAACTGTTAGGTGTTGAACATAAGGTGAGTTACAGCGCCACCTACTGCATAATAGCAGAAACATGAATTTATCTAATTTTTTCTCAATGGTGGGGGAAGAGTTAAACTATTTTTCACTAAAATTACAACAACATTATTTTTGAAACCAAAAAAAGTCATTAACTCCTTTCCTGCCATTAACAAGTTTTTACTGCAATCCATATTTCTGCTATTATCCATTAGGTGGCACTCTTACACAACTTATAAACCACTGAAGCACCCACTGATCCAAAATCAGGAAAAACTGCATGTTTTGATTTTTGCTCTGAATCTTATCTCTAACTAAAGTCCTTTATCAAAATTCTACTATCTCTCTATTATTTTATTATAGTATTTTTGAAGAAACCTATGAGATAATTCAGTCTTTGAGAAGGTGATAAAAAGAGAACAAATGAAGATTTTTTTTTTGAAGCAGAGGGTCTATTCTTTCATTTGATAGTATAGTCTATGTTAATATATTTATATTTAAAGGCATTACATTTGTGTGAAAATCATGGCGCTGGGTGGTAACTTTAAAAAAGAATTGCTTGCGGGGAAAGCGTGAAGACCATGAAATATCATTAATCTTTCTATGGGTTGAATATGTCTGATCCACCTGTCAGTCTCTGGATATTAATCATCACCAGTTTTTCTAAATGAATAATGTTGGACAGAGAGATGATACAGTTTTCAGTGTTAGGATCTTCCCATATGTTCACTATGGTTCTGTTTGATCGTAGCTTTGTGCTTGGGGTCATTTTGACCAAACAACAGAGTCTCATAAGATGTCTTGTTTCCTGAAAAACGTCTATCCTGATACACTGGTACAGTACTGTCTGTGTATATACCAGTGGTGCTCAATCTTGTACCTGGTGGTCCACTGCTGTACAGTTTGACTCCCTTATCTGAAACATCTGACTCTGATCATCAGATAATTAGAGAAATGTACAGGATCAGGATTAAAAACCGCTGGTATATATACTGTACTGATACTATAAAAACTTGATGATTAACATGAAGTCTATTTCTCATGAGAAGCTTTAGGAGATGATGTGATTCATAATTTGTGATGGTTTGAATTGGTGCACAGATTCATCTGATGGAGTGACTTTAAAACAATATAAACCACAATAGTTGGGTTGTTGTACAATTATAAAGTAGCCTTTAAGATTAACATTTTCTAATGTAATAATAATGGTGTTGAACGTCCAGCAGATACGGAGAGCTCGGAGATAACACCTGAATCAGTTCCATCAAAAGAAAAGAAGAAAAAGGGAAAGAAGAGACGTTTAAAGGGTATCGAAGATCAGACGGGTTCAGATGTAGACAGACCCATGATAGAGACGGTTGACGTTCCTGCCTCTAAACCACTGAACATGAACAAAAAAAAGAAAGCCAAAGGTTTAGAGGTTAGTGAAGAGCAGAGCAAATGCATGATTTCAATTAGTGATCCTCCAAAAGAACAGCAGGATACATCTGATCTCAGACCAGTGAAGAAACAAAAGAAGATGAAGAAGGAAAGTGAACGTGGAGCAGATGAAGAGCTCTCTGACCTCAGCGTCGTTCCTCCTGCACTGCAGAAGAAGAAAAGAAAACTGAAGAAAAAGACAAGATGTGCCGCTGATGGAGAAACCACAGGTGACTGTTCACAGACGGACGATAAACAAACTGAAAACTGCTGTGCAGAAATGCACACTAACACCACCGCACCTGATCTCTCCACAGTCACAACAACACTGAAGAAGAAAAAGACAAAGAAAACTTCCACAGATGACCCGACAGATGTCAAAGAAGAGAAGACTGAAAACAAGATGAAGGTAAAAAAGAGCAAAATAAAAAAGAAAGCTGTGAGGTCTGAAGAGTGCGGAGAATCAGATGAAACGGCAGAGACGCTTCATATAGATGAGAAACAAACACAGAGTCATGAAAACACAGAGACAAACACTGTGAACAAGAAGAAGAAGAAGAAACTGAAATCTATGGAGCTGAACGGAGAAACAAATGAAAGCGTGAAGAGAAAGAGAAACTTAATGAATGGACACGCAGAACCAGACAGTGTGAAGAAACTAAAAATATTTAATGTGAGTAGTACTCTCTCACTCTCTCGCTCGCTCAATCTCACTCTCTCGCTCGCTCAATCTCACTCTCTCGCTCACTCACTCACTCTCTCTCGCTCACTCTCTCTCGCTCACTCAATCTCACTCTCTCGCTCGCTCAATCTCACTCTCTCGCTCACTAGGGCTGAACGATACATTGAATTTTCAACGTCATCGCGATATGAACTCATCGCACGATTAACACATCGCAACAGACAGCCTTGACGTGATGAATGAAGGGAAAACGGTAAGCGCATGTAATAAACGTTTGACCTATCACGTTTAGTCCTGAAGACATGGTTTGCGCGTTCATGCTATTAGGCCAGTCAGGGGAACCCCCAAGTCAGCTACGCTCAGATTGATTTGTGAGGTGTCAGTTGCGACGCTGTGCCTGTTAGCAAAAACGATGGCGGAGGAAGGAGAGAAGAGTGAGGAAAATGTGTTGTCAGATGAAGCTATATCATGGAATTATTTTGGATTTAGGAGAGATGACGCCGCAAACACAGGTACTGTGGAAGCGGTGATTCATATGTTGCGTCTATTGCACGCTCAAGTTCATTATTTCAAATGTAGGCGTGCAGTATGTGCGCTCTGGAAGCGCCGCGGTCGCGACTCACACGCGGTGCGACGCGCTCGTTTCTTCCAGGCTTTTCAAAAACATTTGAACTTTTCAGAATGACACAAGCGCAGCGTGGAGGTCATGTGACAATAACCTATGTGTCTAGCATTTTCCACGCGTTTTTAGGTGCGACATGTGAATGGCCCCTAAAACATGAAAAATATAAAATATTTATCGCAACTCACATTGTCATCACAACATTAAACAATGTCACCGCACATCGCAACTTTTCCTCACATCGTGCAGCCCTATCGCTCACTCAATCTCACTCTCTCACTCACTCTCTCGCTCACTCTGTCTCACTCTCTCGCTCACTCGGTCTCACTCTCTCGCTCACTCGGTCTCACTCTAACTCTTTCTCTTGCTGGCTCACTCACTCGTTCTCTCGCTTGCTCACTTACTTGTTCTCATTCTCTCTCGCTAGCTCAATCTCTTGCTCACTCAATCTCACTCTCTTGCTCGTTCGCTCACTCACTCATTCACTTACTCTCTCTTGCTAACTCAATCTCTTGCTCACTAAATCTTACTCTCTCGCTCAATCAATCTCACTCTCTTGCTCGTTCGCTCATTCACTTACTCTCTCTTGCTAACTCAATCTCTCGCATACTTTTTCTTGCTCACTCAGTCTCTCTCGCTCACTCGGTCTCACTCTCTCGCTCACTCGGTCTCACTCTCTCGCTCACTCGGTCTCGCTCACTCGGTCTCACTCTCTCGCTCACTCGGTCTCACTCTCTCGCTCACTCTGTCTCGCTCTCTCGCTCACTCGGTCTCGCTCACTCGGTCTCACTCTCTCGCTCACTCGGTCTCACTCTCTCGCTCACTCGGTCTCACTCTCTCGCTCACTCGGTCTCACTCTCTCGCTCACTCGGTCTCACTCTCTCGCTCACTCGGTCTCACTCTCTCGCTCACTCGGTCTCACTCTCTCGCTCACTCGGTCTCACTCTCTCGCTCACTCGGTCTCACTCTCTCGCTCACTCGGTCTCACTCTCTCGCTCACTCGGTCTCACTCTCTCGCTCACTCGGTCTCACTCTCTCGCTCACTCGGTTTCACTCTCTCGCTCACTCAGTCTCACTCTCTCGCTCACTCAATCTCACTCTCTCGCTCACTCTCTCGCTCACTCAGTCTCACTCATTCACTAACTCTCTCTCGCCAACTCTTTCTCTTGCTGGCTCACTCACTCGTTCTCTCGCTTGCTCACTCACTCGTTCTCATTCTCTCTCGCTAGCTCAATCTCTTGCTCACTCAATCTCACTCTCTTGCTCGTTCGCTCACTCATTCACTTACTCTCTCTTGCTAACTTAATCTCTCGCTCACTAAATCTTACTCTCTCGCTCACTCAATCAATCTCACTTTCTTGCTCGTTCGCTCACTCACTCATTCACTCATTCACTTACTCTCTCTTGCTAACTCAATCTCTCGCTTACTTTTTCTTGCTCACTCACTCTTTCTCGCTCACTCACTCGTTCTCTTACTCGCCTTCTCGCTCACTCAATCTCACGCTCACTCAGTCTCACTCTCTCGCTAACTCAATCTCTCGCTCACTCAGTCAATCTCACTCTCTTGCTTGCTCGCTCACTCACTCATTCACTTACTCTCTCTTGCTTACTTAATCTCTCGCTTATTCTTTCTCGCTCACTCACTCCGTTCTCTCACTCACTTGTTCTCTTACTCACTTTCACGCTAACTCAATCTCTCGCTCACTCAATCAATCTCATTCTTTCTCACTCACTCATTCACTAACTCTCTCTTGCTAACTCAATCTCTCGCTTACTCTTTCTCTTGCTTGCTCACTCACTCGTTCTCTCTTTCTCTTGCTCGCTCGCTTACTCGTTTTCTCGCTTGCTCACTCGTTTTCTTGCTTGCTCACTCGTTCTCTTACTCTCTCGCTAACTCTTTCTCTTACTCGCTCACTCACTCGTTCTCTCGCTTACTCTCTCTCTTGCTTGCTCACTCACTCTTTCTCTCACTCACTCTCTCGCTAAGTCAATCTCTCGCTTACTCTTTCTCTTGCTCACTCACTCACTAATTTTCTCGCTTGCTCACTCACTTGTTCTCTTACTCAAGGGCTCGTTATGGTTGTGTGTAGGTCCTACGGCGTAGGTTCCGCGTCGGTTTTCGTTTATACTTTTGCGTCGTCGTCTGCGTCGACGTGCAAACACGCGCGCAGGCCGCTGGTAGGCAGTAACCACGCGTGTAACCACAGTAGCAGCGCGAACGCCAAAGAAGAAGAAACTTTGCAAGTTAAGCCACAAACGAAGAAGAAACAGCAACTTGTTGTGTATAATTTAAAAAGACCAGCAATGATGGATGTAAATAAACAGCGACTTTTAAATCACTCCTCAACTTGGCCATTCTTTGTTTTCACCGTCGCAAACGGAAATACCTATGACGCAGTTTTTTTTTACCTGACACTAGGGGTTCTGGTGGACCAATCACAGCGCTTGCGATCCGCATAGAACTGACGCGCTGTTAAAAATTTTGCGAGGTGCGCGTTTGGCTACACAGAGCTACGCACAGGCTACGGATAACCTACGCCGTAGCTACGGCGTAGAACCTACGCACGACTATAAATCGCCCTTCACTCTCTCGCTAATTCAATCTCTTGCTTGCTCACTCACTCGTTCACTCACTCTCTCTCTTTCTTTCTCTCTCTGCCCGTATTTATCCGTTAACTTCTGTGATCTAAGTCTCACATTCTGTTGTATTTGAGATGTGATCTGTTAAACTGTTGAAGTTTTTACAATCTTCCGGTCTTTTTCTCCTGTTAGGAGTCTGATAAACCTACCAATCAGATGAACACTAAAGGATTTGCGTTTAGTCCAAAGAAAAGTCCCACTGCTCTCTTCTGTCGATCTGCAGGTTTTATCACTCCTGTGTGTAAGAAACAGGTAAACATGAGGATATCCACCCATCATTAACTTCAGTACATCACAGATGTGTCATTATTTAATAGTTTCCCTCACAGGCTTTAAGTCTAGTCCAAGACTAAAATGCTTGTTTGAGTTGTCCTAACTGAAATCAGCTTGCACTGACATATGTTAACATATATCAGTGCCATTATTTTGTGGCAAGATGCACACCAGTAATGTTTTTTGTAACGGTTGATTGTTAAAACGACTTAAATGTCATAATATAACTAAGGTCTAGTCCTCCTAAACTTTTTAATACCTCAGTCTTTACAATATGTCATGATTTTCTTCTGTATGTTTTTTAATCTAGAGTTTGAAGATTTCCAAATCGGAAACGAAAAAAGTGACCTTTGGGCTGAAGAATAATAAAACAATGGGTATGTACATTTATTCATAAAAGTTTGTTGTTGTTAAATGTAGAGATTACACAGTACGACTTTTATGTCTAACAGCGATATTCTGACCCTGAGTATCTATTCAGATCGATATTATCTTTACCCCTCCTACAAACATCAAATGTATTAATAATACATTTGTCCAGATGTTCATTGCTTATCCTAGCCTTGTAAAAAAAATCACCGTAGACATTACATGTAATATATGCTCATTATTCTTGTCAATCCATATTTATTTTGACCATAAACAATATAAGATCACTTTGAGCGTGAGCGGCACAGCACAAATGGATTTATAACCACATCAAGCCACATCTGGATTGGTGTGTGATGGGAAACATGATGATCATTCTCTAGTGTGCTGCTGAAGAAATCTAAAGTCAAAGTCTGAAGCAAATAAAAAAACTTAAAGGTCCTGTTCTTTCTGTGTTTTTGAAGAGCTTTGATTGTGTTTATGGTATGAAATATAACATGTGTTCATGTTTCATGTGTTAAAAAACGCAGTATTTTTCACACAATTTACTTATCTGTGTAGCAATGTTTTCACTGTCCTCAAAACGGGCTGATGTCTTTCTTGTTCTATGAAGTCCCTCCTTCAGAAATACGTAGTGAGTTCTGATTGTGTAGTTTGTTTAGTGTGTTGTGATTTGATAGCAGCTTAGCTTAGCAGAGCTGTTTGTGCTTAGCTGCCGACTGATGTATTCATGTGGGCGGAGTTTAGTCAGAAACTTTTATTTTGACGTCATTAAAGCAGGAAGTAGAGGGCTGTAGTCCAAACCGGCCTCTTCGCTGTAGGCTTTGAAAGGGGACTTCTGTTAAAGAAAATATATCACCTTGCAGTGAAACTTTGAGCTTTATTATTTTACAGGTATTATTTATGCTATTATAGCAACATTACACACTAACTAGGGTTTAAAAAATGGGATCAGGACAAACAAACCTTTGAAGAGCTTTTGCGCTTTTCAACTCTTGATAGAAACACTTGTGGTATGAAAGTACAATGGGCTCAAAGTCAAAAGGAGCTTTATTTTCACCCATATACAGCATGTACACAACAAGGTTATAAAAGTTATGCATTTCATTTCATTGTAGTTTTCATTTTTAAAGCCTAATTAGTTTTTGTTCTTATTCATATTACTGTTAGTTTTATGTTTTTGTAGAATAGGGGTCTGTATTTATCAGATGGAAGATTTATAAAAGTCAATTGGTGTTATTAAATCCCAACAATAAATTAGTGGTCAACCGATTTGAGTTTATTTTAATGACAGAAGCTCACATTAAGAGAGGATTGCGGCTGATATAACAAATGTAACTATAGTAACCCTTCAATGGTTTCGCAAAGAATTTTGTGAGATTATCTGTACGTTTACACCGCCGCCAATAAGAGCATCAAAAAACTTTCTAGCTGTCCTGCCAACAATGCTATAGAAAAAGATTAGTGGACGCTCGAATGCATTCTCTGGAATCCTCTCAAGCAGAAGACACCTATTTTTTTATATTTTTGGCTTGTTTTGAGACTATGGCGGGATAAATTAGACTGTGGCAGGCTATTTCAAAACTTACCAGACCAGATTACAATGGGAATTCATCTCAACTCGTCTTTTCTTTCCCATTTTCAGAATTCAGAAAGATGGACCGAAGCTCACTGTTAAGTCCCGCCGGTCAGTCACAAGTTGCTTTTGATCCCAAGAAAACACCAAAATCTGGTGTGTTAAAGTCACCCACATCATCACCAGCCATCCGGAGAAGATCCACAGCTGCAGATTTCTTTTAAAATAAAAAAACGTACACAACTTCATACAGTCATTTCCTATGAAACCTAGGCCCATATGTGTAAAGCTATTTTATATTCAGATTCTTTTGTAAAGTTAAATCTGCCGTGTTTTAATACATCTGTTGTGTTTCATGAACTGGTTAATATTGAATCAAAGCTTTTAAAATAAGAGCTTTATATTTTAATATACAAGGGCTGTAAGAAGTAAAAACAGATGATTCAAAAAATAAAATCTATAAACAGCTTGTGTAAAAAATGGATGATAATCAGTTTCTTAGGAACTTAGAACTGAGCAGAAGTGCAAACTAATTCATAGTCTTCACAAGACGTTTTAACCACAAGAATAAAGGAAGATGAGTTTTTATTTAAGTTTTTATAATGTTCAAATTAATGTCGATTAATTCTGTTTTCTCTGTCAGCTTGTAATAATGTGCTTTTTTAAGATTTACAAAGAGCAGCTGTGGGTTTTGAGAAAGATTAAGCCATTGACTCTATTAAAGTGGTCATACTCGTATCAGTGACTTAGTTAAAATCATGGTCTACATTTACCTGGCTTACAGCGTATCGGTCGCAAAGGAATGCAGGGATCTCCAACCCTGATAATCCTATATTAGCTTCTTTCGTCATTTCGATAAATTGCTATAAATTTACCAGAATGACTTTACCAGTAAACCAAAAAATGTGGGCTGTTCACACACACAACAACGTTGTCTTTGTTTATTATAGAAACCAAATTCTAGACAAGTTTCTCTGCCAACTGCTCGAGTTGAGCGCAGACTTTTATGTGTTACTTTGCACTTTTTTCCGATTTTGATGTTCTTCTTTTACACCCGAAGACGTGCACATGAACAAAACTGTGACAAAGCCGGTTAAGGTGTTTACATGCAACGTGAAATTGGGGTAATGAGCAAAAAAACTATGTGCCGTTACACCGGTTTTCCCCAATAAAACAAAGCACTATGGTTACAAATGTAACCGTGGTTCTGTAATTTCTAGATGACTGCCAGAGGCGGTGCTTAAGCACTAGTGGATTATCGCAACACCAGCGATAGGTCAAGATAATATACCAACAAAGTTGCATGATGATGTAGGCTGAGCCTTGAGTAATAATAGACCTACCAGCTCAGCCTTCTGCCTCATGGACGCGTTTCTCACGCATTCCACGTGACAATGATCTCTAGTGGTCATCCAGAATAGGCCTGTCACGAGATACAATTGCCCCAAAAAATATTGGTGATAATTGATATTATGGTCTTTTTTAAAACCATTTTAGGTCACTTATTAAATAATGACAATAAAATAGGATCTACTTGCATTATTATTATGCTTTCTTAAAACACTACTTTAACTCTATTCTTTTTAAGAATAATAAGATGAAAAATATTAAATATATGAAATTGGAATGTAAGGAAAAATATATATTCTAAATATTTAAAACAAATAAATATTATAAAATATGCATTTCAATTTTAAACAGTTAATAGTCATTGTTCTGTGTAAATCCCAGCTTCACATGGTTTATTGCTTTAGACGATTGTTACTATAGAACACTTCTAAACAATAGGGGGTGGTTTCCCGGACAGGAATTATCTTAAGCCAGGACTAGGCCTTAGTTAAATTAGGATATTTAAGTAATTTTTAAAAGCATAATTTTCAAATAAGTACTACTTGTGTGCATCTTGAGACACAACACTCGCACTGATATATTTTAAGATATGTGTGAGATAAGTTGTTTTTTATCAAGACAACCCTAACATTTAAGTTAGTCTGGGACTATGCTTAAGCCCTGTCTGGGAAACTGCCCCTAGATGTTATGGTTATGTTTCAGATGACTTTTTATTTGTATAGCTCTTTTCATTGCCTCTGTTTTTGAACAGAGTAGACATGTCGGCTTGTGTTTACATTAATTTCCTCTTCTCATGTCTCATTCACGTCGGAGATGCGGGTTGTAGCTTTAAAACCAATTCCAGTCGGATTTATTCTTTGAAACTGTATGTATTCACCAGAAAAAAAAATCAGCTTAAGTAATGCTTTCTCTTTGCCTGTCACTGTCCATTCTGTGTGTGCAACACTCTTCCAAGACAGACAATAGAAAATGCTAATGACATTCATTTTATGGAAACAAACACACAAGTAAACACTATGGCAATATATTGCCTCTAAAAAAAAACTACTGAGGTCATCTTCACTTATTGTGCGAGAAGTTGATAAAGTAATTATCGTGACTGGTCTAATCCAGAATTTACAGAACCAGAGTTACATACCTAACTAGTGTCCTGTTTTATTCCTCCTACATAGTCCAACATAGTCATGAGGTATACTACCCACCTAAAAAATGAAGGTTGCCCCCAGAGAACTGTAGAACGGACAGCATGAGGTGTAGTAACGTTAAGCTTGTAGAAGCAGACAAAGGTACATGAAGAAGCCGAAGTAGCAGCTGTGCAGATATCTGCCATAGAGACTTCTCTGAAGGCAGCCCAAGACATAGACACTGCCCAAGTGGAATGACAAGCAAGATTGTCTGGCAAAGGTCTTTGGTTTTTTTTGTATGCCATAGTAATAACTTGATCCAACTGGACAATCTCTGTTTTAATACAGCGATCCCTTACTAAGCACCACAATAACAAACAAAAAATTTATCTTTTTGTCAAAGGTAAACAGTAGCAGCCACATAACGTTTCAGGGCTTGCACAGGACACAAAGTATGGGACCCAAGCAAAGAACCATTAACTGGTCCATGATGCGCAGAAATGGCCGCCATGTATACTTTTTAAACATGTAGGCTGCTTTTCCTGAATCTAAAATCTGCTATAAAAAGGTAGGAGCACTTGGAATCTCACAGCATATAGGATCTACCCCACGCTCCTAGCACCATGAGGAGAAACTGGTGATACGGGACTCGAGGGACGTTGTTCCGCCCTGATGGTTCAAGTGAAACACTGTCGAGGTGTTGTCAGACCGAATGAGGAGGACATGACAGATCCTTCCAGAACTGGTATGAAATGCTGCAGAGCTAGGAAAACAGCCCACAGTTCCAGAAGATTGATATGATCCCTGGATTGGGCTGGGTACCAGCATCCAAAAACACCCCTGTGGTTCCATGATGCTCCCCACCCAAGAAGGGAAGCATGGGGATACCCGAGTAAGGAAGCATTAGTTGTGACCACCTCTCGACAGGAAGGAATGACCCCTAGAGGAACAACTGACATCAAGAAATCCTGATGATTCCACTGTGTCAATGCCTGCATACAACCATGCGAGACAACCATCAGTTGATAAAGATGTCTGGCAAGGTTCAGACATAGACTGTTGTTTCACCGTTGGAGAGGTCTGAGCAGCTGTAGAATACTGTCCACTCTGGCATGTGATAGGGTCACCAACATTGCACAGGAGTCCAGTGTCATTCCAGTAAGTAATTGTCACAGAGTGACTTTTGAATGGCGGAACCTAAAGTGGTAGAAATTAGTTCCGCCCAGACAAACACCAGTCACTTCCGGGAACTCTGGGCAACCCAAATTTGGGTTTTATTGGCAACAGGTGTGCAGATGAGTGTGGCGATTGATGATTGGGCAATTCAAAGAAGAGGAGGCACATAAATAGGGCATTGGAAAAACAGGAAAGGGAGGTTTATTCCAGCAGATGCTGCGGGTGAGACGGAGCAGTTGAGGCGATTGGAGAGACGGATGTATTGTGGATATTGAGGATTGGGCGTGAACACACACAGAGCTGAGTATAAAAACTACCTTTATTGAAGTGTTGTGTTGACATGTGTTACTTCCTTGGAAGATATCGTAGACATTGAAGAGTTACCGGAACTACAGCGAAAGGAGGCAGGGACGAGGAGTATTGTACTATTGGCTGTGTCTACAATAGATATCTGGAAGGAGGAGGAGAAGATCTAGTGTCAATGGAACTGAGTACGCTGAATTGTCGTCATGTCAGTGTTTACCTTACAAGTGTGGAATATCAGTGTGCCTCTTGTGAGTTGTGATTAGTTTATAAGCGGCCCCACCGTGGAAAGGATTGGTGGTCGAGCCGGAACCAGCTAAGGAGGGAGTATGTTGCATTGTCGTGGCTGTGACGCTTTCATCTGGCCATCCGCTGCATCAGTGACTTCAATTATCCAGGACGAAACCCCAGTCCAACGTGGTGTGCTGACCTTATTTCACTGTGAGTGTGTGGAGTGCAGTGGGTGAGTCTTTCCTTTGACGTGTATACACCTGAAAATTGTAGTGTCGTGCTGTGTCCATGTTGTCAGCAATCACTCCCTAGGCTGGGAAGGAAACCCTGGTTGAGAGAACGTGTACTGGTGCTGGTGGATGACCACTTTTCTATATACGCCTGCTTGTGACTTCTGATCCCTTTTCCCCACCTGGTGGTGACTAGGCAATGGTAACAAGTAAGGAACTGTGTGAATATTGTGGGGAACATCAACGGAGGGAAGTATTAACTGCTGCATGGAAAACTAGCTGTGTTGTCTATGTGTATGATTACCTGTCTGTGGAGTGATTTCAGAGACCCGCCCCTGTCTAGATCTCTTGTCCTGCCAGTTGGAAGAGAGGAGAGGGAAGGGTTCGCCCTATTCCCGTGGTACATACTTGGCGTGACAACCTACCTGAACTTACCCATTGTGGTACCACCAGCTGAGGCCGCGTTAGGCCCAACGAGCAGCAGCTTCGACCCGTACCTCCATCCGCCCTTGTTTGAAGCCAAGAGGTGGTGTATCTTTCCCCATATATTCACTGAAGCCAAGTATATCTGTAAAGGAATTCTGTGTGTCTGTCTGCTACCAGTTCTGCAGGTCCGAGCCTAAGGCTCTGTGTCGACGTGGGAGTGTTTTCTACAGTTGGAAGTTACCGTGTTGAGTGACTTGACCGAGAAGTCTGTCCTGGTGAGGAAGGCTACAAGTGTCATGGCAAATACATCCCCTCCAGTCCCCCCAAGCTTCAAAGGGCTAAAGCCGGTCGTCCACCTCTTCGAGGGTCTGTGAGTTGTGCCCATCCCCAGTCATACGTTGTATACTCACCTGTACGCCCAAAGCTAAGAGCCAGCATATTACCCCTGTATACCCACCTGTATTCCCAAAGTCAAGACCCAGTGTGCCATTTTGTATACTCACCTGTACGCCCAGAGCCAAGAGCCAGTGTATTACCCCCGTATACTCACCTGTGTGCCCAAAGTAAAGATCCAGTGTACCGTTCTGTGGATTCACCTGTACACCAAGGGCTGAATGACTTAAGTCAAGATCCAGTGCATTCACTTTGCATACTTACCTGCACAACAAAGGCCAAGAATCCAGTACGCCTGTCTGCATACTTACCGGCACGCCCATCAGACTAGGCCCAGTCGCTCTTCCAATACTTACCCATGTACCTTCTAGGTGCTTCCAGTGTTGAGCCCAGGAACCCGCCGCTATCAGCACAAGGTACTCACTCCATTTATTTTGTCAGTGTCACTCACCAACCTTATTTCTTCACGTCCAGGAAAAAGGGGAGGCCCCACCGGCAGTTCTCCTGCAACACATAACAAAGACAAGCTGTGAATAATCTGGTTGAGGTCACGTGAGGGAAATCACGAAGAGCTAGGAAGACCTACCTGTGAGTCCCCGTGACGGAGTCCGAAGCGACTCAGGACTGACGCTCTCTGGCCCCGAGAGTTTGATTTTAGATCCCCTTTCCCCTCCCCTACTTACCTTTTAATTAATTTAAATAAAGATTGTTTTATTTTTACTTACTCTCCTTGTGTGTCTGGCCATTGGGGTGTTCTTGGGACCTCCTCAAGGTGGAAACTAGGGAGGGGCGAGACTCACGTTATTGGTGGTCCGCTCCGACCTGTGACATAATCATCTACATTGGGCTCAGACATCTCTTTTCCAGTCGTCCAAATAAGGTAGGATTCACGTCCCCCTGGACCACATTGGATGTAGGGCTGCAGACATGCATCTTCTAAAAACTTGAGGGGCCAGAGATAGACCAAAAGAAAGGACCTTGAAATGGTAAGCCTGGTTCTCGAAACTGATTTGAAGGAATTTCCTGTGCTCAAGAGCAATTGGCACGTGAAAATATGCATCTTTTAAGTCGTTGCTTGTAAACGAATCTCCCTTCCTGACAAACCAAAGAACGTCGGCTGCACGTAACATTCAAAAGGGAATATGTGTCAGGAACTAGTTCAAATGTCTCAAGTCCTTTGTTGAAACGAGGAAGTTAGTTAAATAAAAACCGTCCCTTTGAACGTAGGGAGGAACTCTTTATATGGCTTCCTTCTCAAGAAGAGGACAAATTTTCTGAGAGAGTCACCAAACATACTGAATCCTTTATGGTTTTCTGAACAATCCTGGAAACCGTGGGGGCCGGTGTCAAAACTGCTGAGCATATCCCTTGCTTACTGTGGTCTGAACCCTGGGATTTACTGTTGTTTCCCTCCAGTACAAAAGATGTGCTTCTGAGAAACAATCAACCACCGGCCCAATGGCTTCAATCTTTGTCATGTGGACCCCCTGGTAACTACCGCTGATAAGATCTGTGACCCTTGAGGTTGCAGATTAGGACGTTGGCGAAACCTTTGTTTTGGGAACTGCAAAGCAATATTGAGCCTGAGGACCTGGCATCTTAAAAATTGGATTATGCTTTGTCAATTGTCGAGTGATCTCAGACAGTTTCAATCTTTTCTCCAGAAGCTCTGGAACGCTGGGTTCAAACAGATCATGTAATGTCGTCTTGCAATCTTCAGGCAGTTTCGCCTGGACGAGCTATACCTGCCGGCGAGCTGCCTGGGAGGAATCTGTGTCCATAGCCTCTTTAAATGCTGAATTCCCAAACACAACGGATATACATCATAGCCGTCGTCAGGTAAGAGTGCGTTAAGGGCGCAGCTTAATACCATGATACCACAAAAATTAACCAATGAATTAGTGCCTAGGTTAGCAGGGAACTAGTGATGTAGTACTCGAGCGCTGTCACAGCTTGCGAGGACAAAATTTGTTGCTCAGATAAGCTGCACTTGACAGCATGGAAATTGAAGAAGAACAACCTATCACAACAAGGGAGAAAGCGAAAGAGGCAGAAGGCTGAGCTGGTAGGTCTTTTATTACTTGGGGTAAGTCACCATGTGACTTCATATTATATCGAGCTGGCGCTGCGATAACCCAGTAGTGCTTAAGTACTGCCTCTGTTGGTTAGGAGGAATGAAACAAAACCTTTTTACGTCTCTACATGACCCCACACGATATCAGTTTGTTAAGCATAATTGGTGTAAGGCTGCATGTAAACGCACTCAATGGCATGTTATTATGACTTTATATCTGCAGACTGTATTATTTTTGTTTCTACAAAAATTGTAGAAAAAAGTTCACAACCTGCCTCTAAAACATTAATTTAATTTTAAGAAACAGAATTGTTGGTAGAGATTAGTTGATGTCAGGTTTAATTGTTGATGAGAAATACGGCGTTACTTTATAGTACATTTAGTAGTTAATAATTCAAGAGATATCTGTCTTAACTTATTCAAACAGATAGGACTTTAACTGCTAGTTTCTCAGAAGCATTGCAAACATGGCTGCTGAATGTGGAGACTTTCCTATAATAGTGCTCACTAAGATTTAGTCAAGGGTCATAAAACCACTAAATAATACAGGTTAAAAATCAACCATTAATAGCACATATATGTAATGATATTGATAATGCTATTACTTTTTCCTTTTCATTCTTTTAGATGGTGTTTAAATGTCTCTCTTAGTGCTCTGCAAACACTTTGTGACTACAATAAAGATAGTTCCGTTATCTGATTTTTATTTTATTTTAAGAGTTTTTTTCTATTTCAGACACACCTTTATTGTCTCTTAATCATTATAATGTATTTTCTTTATTTTTGGCCATAAATTCATAATTAAAAAGTTATATCAGTAAAAATGTTAGATTAATTTTAAAGAAAATAACAGCTGGAATGTAAAGAAGATTGCAGGCTTAAAATTTTCTGTGTGATTTTGATTCTACAGTATTGTTCAAAATAATAGCAGTACAATGTGACTAACCAGAATAATCAAGGTTTTTAGTATATTTTTTATTGCTACGTGGCAAACAAGTTACCAGTAGGTTCAGTAGATTCTCAGAAAACAAATGAGACCCAGCATTCATGATATGCACGCTCTTAAGGCTGTGCAATTGGGAAATTAGTTGAATTAGTTGAAAGGGGTGTGTTAAAAAAAATAGCAGTGTGGCATTCAATCACTGAGGTCAGGTCATCAATTTTGTGAAGAAACAGGTGTGAATCAGGTGGCCCCTATTTAAGGATGAAGCCAACACTTGTTGAACATGCATTTGAAAGCTGAGGAAAATGGGTCGTTCAAGACATTGTTAAGAAGAACAGCGTACTTTGATTAAAAAGTTGATTGGAGAGGGGAAAACCTATAAAGAGGTGCAAAAAATGATAGGCTGTTCAGCTAAAATGATCTCCAATGCCTTAAAATGGAGAGCAAAACCAGAGAGACGTGGAAGAAAACGGAAGACAACCATCAAAATGGATAGAAGAATAACCAGAATGGCAAAGGCTCAGCCAATGATCACCTCCAGGATGATCAAAGACAGTCTGGAGTTACCTGTAAGTACTGTGACAGTTAGAAGACGTCTGTGTGAAGCGAATCTATTTTCAAGAATCCCCCGCAAAGTCCCTCTGTTAAAAGTGCAGAAGAGGTTACAATTTGCCAAAGAACACATCAACTGGCCTAAGGAGAAATGGAGGAACATTTTGTGGACTGATGAGAGTAAAATTGTTCTTTTTGGGTCCAAGGGCCACAGGCAGTTTGTGAGACGACCCCCAAACTCTGAATTCAAGCCACAGTACACAGTGAAGACAGTGACGCATGGAGGTGCAAGCATCATGATATGGGCATGTTTCTCCTACTATGGTGTGGGGCCTATTTATCGCATACCAGGGATCATGGATCAGTTTGCATATGTTAAAATACTTGAAGAGGTCATGTTGCCCTATGCTGAAGAGGACATGCCCTTGAAATGGTTGTTTCAACAAGACAATGACCCAAAACACACTAGTAAACGGGCAAAGTCTTGGTTCCAAACCAACAAAATTAATGTTATGGAGTGGCCAGCCCAATCTCCAGACCATAATCCAATTGAGAACTTGTGGGGTGATATCAAAAATGCTGTTTCTGAAGCAAAACCAAGAAATGTGAATGAATTGTGGAATGTTGTTAAAGAATCATGGAGTGGAATAACAGCTGAGAGGTGCCACAAGTTGGTTGACTCCATGCCACACAGATGTCAAGCAGTTTTAAAAAACTGTGGTCATACAACTAAATATTAGTTTAGTGATTCACAGGATTGCTAAATCCCAGAAAAAAAATGTTTGTACAAAATAGTTTTGAGTTTGTACAGTCAAAGGTAGACACTGCTATTTTTTTGAACACACCCCTTTCAACTAATTGCCCAATTGCACAGCCTTAAGAGCGTGCATATCATGAATGCTGGGTCTTGTTTGTTTTCTGAGAATCTACTGAACCTACTGGTAACTTGTTTGCCACGTAGCAATAAAAAATATACTAAAAACCTTGATTATTCTGGTTAGTCACATTGTACTGCTATTATTTTGAACAATACTGTATGTCTACTCTTTCTCTATTCTGTGAAACCACTATAATGCAACCTCAACAGGTAGGGGAGACCGGGGTTGGTTGTCACAATTTTTACTCATGCATGAATTGCTCATCTTAAAAAAATCTTTCAGCTGTAATCAGTGTCGGCGCCAGAGAATACAGAATGAGTGGGCCTCCTATTTTACTGGTGGGGCACCTGGTTCATCTTATTATTTTATTATTATTATTACTACATGGCACTGTAAAATGTTTGGTACTGATTGGCCACTGGCCAGTCGCAACATTCAAAGGTATTTTATTCCTTGAACAACCGCCTGAAACACAGCCTCACCCGGTTACTGCGAGTGCGAGCGAGTCACGTTAACAGGGACAGTTTAATACCTACGAATTAATACAGAATAAATATGCATAATTAATAACGCATATGAGATTGTATTTACAATGATTAAACCGAATGTTCCTCTTTTGACTTTTAACTTGTTTTAACGCGTCTGGAAACGTTTTGCCAGAAGGTTTGCATTTCTTAAAAATAAACTAATAAAAGACATCAAATCAAAGTGTTATGTCTATATATTTACTCATATAGCAACTAGCCGTGAAATTAGCAGGATTGATACAGCCAGCCAAGTTGTTGTCGCAAATAAATCCCTCTCTATAGTAAAACCATAACTTATAATGACGTTAAAGTGCAAGACTGGATAACTCACGCAAATAATAAAGACCAGTAAGTTACATAACCAAATAACAGCAAAAGAAAACAATGTTACTGACATATCTAACACCAGAATGAACTATGCGTTTACCTTCAGAAGAGCTGCAGGCGACGGGAGGACTTTTTAAAACTTTTTAAGAAGGTTCTTTTATTTGTCGCGAAATTTCTTCGTCTTGCTCAAATGCCAAGACTTACAAGTATACATTATTTAGACAGAAAATGAGTTGGCGATTGAGCCCCCGAACGTGACAGTAACTTTCAGTGCAGACAAAACATTGGGGATACCTTTAAGAATTTGTGTTGTTCAAATGTAGTGGCTGCGTGTATGTAACTGGCTGACTATGTTAGCATTTGTTACCTTTTTATCATCCGCCTCGGTTATCGTGACGGTAGTTGTAACAGTTCACTCGGGTTTGTTTACACGCAGTGATGAGCAGACAATGTGGTTCCGAAGCACATTTTTTTTATTTCCAACGAAACAGTCTCCATCGCTTTCTTATCAGGTTTACATCATCTGAACACCTGGGTGGCAGGGCAAAACTTGCAAATAAACTTGAGATAAACATGAAAACAGCTCGTATTTCCTTCTGTGTATCACTATAGGGCTTGGGCGTCGTGACGTCATTACTTGTCGTTGCGGCCATGTTGGTTGCCTCCTTTACTGCTGCGCTCCATGCTGCGCTCTGCTTATAGACATACTTTCTCTCAATTGTGTGTCTTAATTTAATTAATTTGTCGTTATTTTTTTAACCATGGTAAACCGTTGCTGTATTAATAATAAAGTAACACATTAAAAGTAATTTACATTAAAAATGACAGATTACAGAAAACTTCATTATGTTTTATTCAATATCAGAAACCAAACATTAACCTCAACCCCTCAGTAATGTGTATACATGCAAATACATGACATATAAATGACATTTATATATACGACAGTGAAGTATAACATCTGAATATTAATTTATATAGCTTAAGTCAACATTGAACATAAGGGAACTGTCCCGGTTTACTCGCCCAAAATACGGGAAAATTTCAACATTCATCTTTCTGTTGCTATCCCTCTGCTGACAACAAAAACTGCTGCATTAACTAAGCTACTTGTGAAGCTAGGTCATACGTGACTTTGCTTACAGATTGGCGTGAAATCGTGCTCTCACAACAACCACGCTGTTATCTTAAAAGGCTCTTTATTAACTCTTTTTTCATATGGATCCTAACCGTTAATAGTTCAGATTTTGTCCACATACCGGTCCCTGCTTCCCTGTTGAACGTATCCCAGTAAATTCCACACCCTTTTCCGGATTTTAACATCTTTTTTCTTTCTTTTAATTCTCCCAACTCCGCCGCTTCTCCTCGTTCAACTTGCTGTATATTTACATTCGCGAGGCCACCAACATGGCCGCGACGTCCCAGAATGCAACGCGGCGCCCAAGCCCTATTAACAACGCACATGCGAACACAGCGCTCCTCGACTACATTACCCAGAGTTCAGCACGGTCTGCACTACAAGCCCCACATTCTTAAAGATTGTGGGTTAGTATTTTAATTATTATTTTTTATTAATTATACTCCGAATTTTATTCAGTATTCATTGTATAACCAAATGTATTTGCAGCACATTTTTTTAATTATTAAGTTCATTGTTATTTTGAGAAGTAAGGGGGCACAGTGACTCAAGTGGCCGGGCCATGCCCCCTAGGGCCCGCTCGTGGCGCCGACACTGGCTGTAATTCCTACATGAAATGAAACTTTGGAGTCTTGGCTTTAAATGTGTATACTTTTTACTTTTCGAATGTATTGTAATAGGAAGTAATTAACCATCAAAGACACTCTGACGGGGTTGGTTGTCCCTATAGTGATTCAATAGGATTTCAGTGATAAATTGGGATCTGAAAAGATAATGTGTAACTTTTTAGTTTTTTAAGCTAAAAACTGCAAATAAGTTTTAATATGAATCCACCCCTATGATAGTTGTTATTAATGCTTCTTATGTTTAAACAATGGGATTAAAGTGGGTGATCAGTTACTTGAATAGGCTTTATGCCCAGCTGCACTATGAACTTCAGCCAGCTCCTTGTTTTCTGTCTGCCATTATTGGACAAACTGATTAATCCAGGTGTGTCTGATTATTGTTGTTGTGACTACTGAGGTCAGGCACACCTGGATTAATCAGTTTGTCCAATAATGGCAGACAGGAAACAAGAAGCTGGCTGAAGTTCAGGAAGTAGTGCAGCTGGGCATAAAGCCTATTGTCTACTGTGTTGAGAAATAAAATGAAATAATTTTTTGTGTTAAAACCTCTTTTTTAATGCTTTATTTTATTTTAACAGCAAACAAAAACAAACAAACAAACAGACAAACAGTCTTAAAAGGTCTACATGTCCAATATTCTTATGTGACAACCAACCCCGCAAGCTATGTGACAACCATCCCCAACTGACTTCTTGACAAACATGATAAGCTAGCTGCCACACGGCTTTAACTTGATCGCTAAAAGATAATTCAAAATAAAGCTACTACTTTTGGCTTTTTAATGAGTGTTTTGTTTTTGAATGACTAATATCCTACAAGATCTCAACACAAAAACAACACCAACATGAAAATTTACTCTGACCCATAAAAATAAAAAATTGTCTCCTAACATCAATGTTTTGTGTCTGCTCAGCAAAATTTCAAGTGCAAATGAGTAAGCTATTTAAGGCTAACAAATTGATATCAAAGTTGTACCACAGTGCCATGTAGTGTGTCTGTAATAAGCAGTGTGACAACCAACCCGTGAGACAACCCGTGTGACCTTCACAGCAGCCGGAACTGGGTCTGTTTGTCTCATTGTCCTTGGGATCGAGGACGAGACAGGGAGAGAGAAACAAAATCCTATTAGCATGGGGGCCGTTCGCATGTAATGCAAGTGTCACACAGTGTTGTGGTTTAATATCTGCTCGGTTCCTGACAGGCTAGCTATTGCGGCATTAGTATATTACCCAGAGGAGTTATGTCAATGCTTATCAACTACGGTGTTCTTCAAATACTTTCGCTTCAAATATGCTTCATCATAGCATAAACAGAGGTTAACAGAATATCTTCAACATAGCGGTAATAAAATTTATTCACATATTGTTGCAGTTATACTTGCACATTGCACTTAAAGTTTGTCATGAATCGCTGCTAGCTCTTTTTTTATTGTAATGAAACAAAAAGATCTCAGAACAAGCAGAATGAGATGTTTATTTTTAAGAAATATTTAAATGTTCATGAATGTATTCAAAGTTTATAAAAATGTATATATCCAAAAACTGTATCCAGAATTTAATCCCTTCTTTGTGCACCAACAGAATATAATTCGCCAAAATTAGACTGAATTTGAATGATAACACAAAATATTGTTCTGATCCATGTCTTACAATAAACAAGCAAAACCGAAATGAAGCATTGTAATCTTAAATATAGTTTCAGTCTGATGTCGCACTCGCTACTTCAACAAAAATGTTGTGGCCACGAGAAGAGGATGTTGTTCCCTTAACATACGATATCAAGGGCACAGCATCACATCACGTGATCACGACATTAAGTTTGTTGTTACATTGTCAAAATAATCTTGTGACCAGGGCAACTTTTCACATTCCTACAAGTTAACATGTTGTGCCCTTAACGTACTATGGTGTTCCCACAAATTAATATTTCGAGGCCACTACATATTTTTGTGTTAAGTTTAAAATGCAGTGGCTATGACAAACTTAAGTGAACCGAACAGGTCACTTAATGGTCACCGTACACATCAGATATTCTGAATGTATGTGGAAATAATGCAGAACACTAACAAAACTAACAAACCCATGATGAATTCCCCCTAGATCTCATTAAATGAACTAAAACACTACCGACTCTTTAAATGAGTAACTACATTAACCACAGCAACGCAGGTCAATGACGTTTCTGTGAAATCATTATCTGCGTTTTATTTTTTATTTGTTTATTTAACCTTAAAGGAATAATTGATCTGAAATTAAAGTCTGTCATTGTTTCTTCAATGAACTGTAAGATATTTAAAAGGCAATCAGGGCTAACGCACTAACACACCTGCCAATGACCGCTGACTTGAGAAAATTTACCTGTCATAAATATTTACTGGCCATGAAACAGTTTTATCTAGCATCTACACGAGCTTGGTGAGTGTTCATTTTAGGCCCTGTGTGCAACGCTGTGAAGCTGAAAGAACAACGATGAATAAAACCACGGTCGTTTATCAATGAACGTCAAGAAGACTCTCCAGAACCTTCTCCAGGTCTGATGCTGCAGCGCTTTTGTCTTAATGAAATTCAATTTACTTATAAACAATATTTGAATTTAAACATAGTAATATATTAATAACTTTATATTTTTACCTGTAATCTCAATGCTTTTCGGATGCTCTTGTAAATGTTATGTAAATACATCTTTAGATTATTAAGAGAATAGTGTGATTTTGAAATGATGGCATGAAAAGGAATCTGAGCTTTATAACAACACAATTTAAAATCCAGCGTTTACTTTAATCCTCTTGATTCTGTGATGCTGTTGTGATGTTGAGGATGAATGTAAGATGTCTTGATGTAGATGGTAAATGAGTCTAACTTCTAGCATCATCACATTTTTTCCTCTGTCTGCTTTATTGGCTGTATACAGAGTCGGTTTCTCCCTCCCAATGAGAATACATTAACCATCTCTTCTAGTACACCGGTTAAACCCAGACAAACCCTCGGCAGTGACGGACGACTGAAGCTCAGCTTTGGTTGGAGAAGTATCATAGGACAATGAGTAACATGATAAGAGAGATCCTGGCGTTCGTCCTCACCACATCGGGCTGGGTCCTGGTATCTTCTACTTTACCTACAGACTACTGGAAGGTTTCTTCAATCGATGGTACAGTTATCACCACAGCCACGTTCTGGTCTAACCTGTGGAAAACATGCGTCACTGATTCCACTGGAGTTTCCAACTGCAAAGACTTTCCTTCAATGCTCGCTCTAGACGGTGAGAGTCCTTCTCATATAGATCTGTCTGTTCAACAAACATAAGTAAATATGTCCAAACCAGACTGATCTCATGGAAAGTTGTGTTATAGTCATGAAAATTTGATTCATTTATTTGTGTCCATGGCATGAAATTCAGCTTTTTTCAAATGTCTTTTTCCTATAAATAGTTTTTCGCGTCCGTGGCACGATTTTCTTTTTCGTGGCAGATATGTATATTTTTCTTATTGTTTTTCCCTATTTTCTTACAATTGTCACTTGGGGTTAGGGTTAGAATCACTTTCTGTTATATTTTTAGACATCCTAACCCAAACCCCAACTCTAATCCCAACTCCAGGCGAGAATAGTTTTAAAAGAGGAAGAAAAACAGGTAGAAACCAATTCATAAAATTACATCCTAACCCAAACCCCAAATCTAACCCCAAGCGACAATGATTTGAAAAAAGGAAAAAAAGAGAAAGCAATATATAAAATGCCACAAAAAGAAAGTTGTGCCACGGACATGAAAAAACTATTTATAAAAATTGTGACACAAATTAATCAACTTTTTCGTGATTATAACATGACTTGCCGTGAGATCATGTTGGTCCAAACATTTGTTTGTAGTAATGTAAAGCAGTAGCTAGAGTAAGATAACAGTGATTTTATGACCGGTTAAGGCCATTGGAAAAGCAAAATTCATATAGCAATTAAACCAAATACTTCTGCACTGTTTAATCAAAGCTTGATTGAATATTTAAACATACACTTGTGGAATGACATCACTTTCTGTTTCTTCTGCACTCTTATTTGGCATATGTCAGATAAACATTCGAGACATGATGAAGTCAAATGAGCATTTAGAGGATTATTTTCTACACATTCAGACTCAGGCAGCTCAATAGCAACACTAGGATAATTTTTCATTCATTCTCTTCCTCGACAGCATTGTTTGTGCATTAATACAGTGGTTCTCAAACTGGGGGCCGCAAGATGGTCCCAGGGGGGCCCTAGTTTTATGACATTTTATAAAATACATTAATTTATCATGAATTCTGTGTAATTAAACCTAAAAACAATAAAGCTACTAACCAAAAGCACTACACTTTTACTTTTGGATTTACTTAAAAATATTTTGTCAACAGGTTCCACATAATTTGTTAAGTAAACTCAACAAACAATTATTAAGTTCATTTAACAAAAGAAGATTAAGTAAACTTAAAAAAAAACAACAGTTAAGTTGATTGTACATAAAAAATTAATTAATGATGACAAAAATTTGAATAATGCCGTTTTATAAACCCCACCCCTTTTATCTAATAACTCCTTAACACTGAAGCAATCAATCAATCAATCAATCATAGTGCAGCTGCTTAATACAACTAATCATATAAGCCTCTTAATTATAACTTATCAAGTACATCACAAATATATTTGAAATGAAATGTTACATTTCAAACCATTAATTTGTTTGTTTTTGTTCTAATAATATATCAGAACAAGTTAATTCACTCATAGTTGGGCACAGGTACCTATATAATGGTGCTACACTTCTGCAAGAGGGTGCCAGAACAACAACAATTACCCATAATACACTGCAACATCATTAGCCAATGAGATGCCAGTCTGTATTGGTTTTATTAATCTGTTAATTTTACACAACAATGTTATGTTGGCTGAACAAATATTTTTTAAGTAAAGCTGACAAGACACACCTTTTTGTTAAATAAACTCAATTAAATTAAGTTCACGTTGTTAAATTAATTTTTTTAAGTAATCACAATATAAAAAGATTAAGTAAAACTGACAAAGGCGAAAGTTCATTTTTTTGAGTGTACTTTGTATAATATAATGTTTTGTTTAATTAAAATGTTACATTTTAATATTTATTTATTTAGAACTGTTTTTTGTCATAATTTTTCTTTGGGGGGCCCTGAAGGAATGCACCGTACACAAAGGGCTGCACGATGAAAAAGTTTGAGAACCACTGCATTAATATGTCATCTAGTCTTCATTATCACTGACATTTGTCAGTCACTGCAAAATAGGCATGGACCGGATACCGGTTTCAAGGTATACTGAGGTTTTAAAGAGTCAAGGTTTTAAAACCACTAAACTTTTCTGTTACCATTTCCAAGGTATGAGCTGTGCTTACACAACATTGATTAAATCATGTAATTAATTTTGTGTTTACATTTTATATACATTACAAAAATAACCTGGCATACATGTTGTATGTTTCTTAAAATAAAATGTAACATGTCGAAAAGCAGACATTTGAAAATAACACAATTTGACAATACCACAACACTGTGAAACCATGAAACACGGTGAAAACAGGGTATTTTTGATTAGGTTATCATACCGCCAAAATCTTATACCGGCTCATGCCTACTGCAAAACTACATTATCTTGTAAGGCACTCAAGAATGGAAAGATTAAAGAAATGATGGCGATCTTAAAGTATGTACTGTAGTTTAACTCTGGAGTGTCTTGTGGACAAACTGAAACTTTATGCTTAATGATTTTGGCACATTTCATCACAGTAAGATCATTACTTCCAGGAAAGAGAACCTAACAGACCAAGACTTTTGTTTAAGTAAACACTGTTTCTCCTTCCATCATGTCAATGTTTAGCACTCATTGTTTTCAGGAACCCTTTATCTCCAGGCTGTTTTCCATCTCTCCATTGCTTCTCTGGGTTAACTAGCAAGCTAATATTTGCCCAGACAAGAGCTAGAAGAGCAATCCACCAACATATGAGCGTGGAAGGCAGAACTCAAGGACAGGCAGACATTCACTTCAATTCACTTCAGTTGTGTTGCTATTTACAGAAAAGCATTGAAATACAACGCATTATCAGTGAGCTAAAACAAAAGTCAACGAGAAGCTCTGTCAGGTGTTTGTGTGTGTGCGTGTGTGTGTGTGTGTGTGTGTGTGTGTGTGTGTGTGTGTGTGAGTGTGTGAGTGTGTGTGTACCTGGTAATTATCACGTTGTGGGGACCAATTGTCCCCATAAAGATAGGAATACCAGTGTTTTTGTGACCTTCTGGGGACATTTTGATGTCCCCATGAGGAAACATGCTTATAAATCAAACAGAATGAAGTTTATTGAGAATGTGAAGTATCAGAAAGTTTTGTGTGATGGTTGGGGTTAGGGATTGGGGTAGGTAAGGGGAATAGAATATACAGTTTGTGTGGTATAAAGAGAGAGAGAGAGAGAGAGAGAGAGAGAGAGAGAGAGAGAATATGTGCAGTAAATGAGTCATTTTACAGAAGAAGTGCAAAATTATCTGTTCTCACATATATATTTTATAAAACAAGACATATATGGACAACTGACACATATTAACAGAAATCAAGTTCATTACTGTAAAGAGTTCATGTAATAACATTATATCTTTAAAACAAGTTTTCTTCTCAACAATCATTTTTAAAGGGGACATTTCAAACATCTTTTTTAGATGTCAAATAAATCTTTGGTGTCCCCATAGCACATATGTGAAGTTTTAGCTCAAAATACCATATAGATAACTTATTATAGCATGTTAAAATTGCCACTTTTTAGGTGTGAGCAAAAATGTGCTGCAAATGAGCTGATCTCTGCACTAAATGGCACTGGTGTGATTGGATAGTGCAGATTAAGGGGTGGTATTATCCCCTTCTGACATCACAAGGGGAGCCAAATTTCAATTACCTATTTTTTTCCAATTTGGTTTATTAAATCTAAGTTACTGGGTTGATCTTTTTCAGATTTTCTAGGTTGATAAAAGCACTAGGGAAACAATACTTAAACATGATCGAATGTGTCTGAATCCTGAACATGACTGAGAAGGTCATTTCAAAGTTTAGAGGAAAAAGATCTACCACTCTTAGATGATTTTGACCATCTAGGAATTATCAAAAGACCTCTGATAGTAGCTTGTGTAGATACTAGTTATTTTTAAATTTACTTACTAGGCAGGAAATGCAATGATGATAAAATTGATCAGCTGGTATTTCTTTGATCTAGTAAATTAATACAGTCTGTTAACCTTGAAAACTGGTAGGTATTGCCAGGTTCTGAGGAAATGTAAAGGTGCGTATCATTAGCATAACAATGAAAACTGATGTTGTGTTTCCTGATAATGGCTCCTGGCTCCTAGAGGAAGCAGATATAGTGAGAAGAGGATAGGGCTTAGAACTGATCCCTGTGGTACACCGTATTTAACCTGAGAATTACATGACTTTTCCTCATTTAAATAAACAAAGTGATAACAATCAGATAATCTAGGCCTAAACCAGGCTAACACCTGACCGCTGATGCCGATATAATTTTCTACTCTTTCCATAAAGCTGCACTATAAGGTTCAGTAATACAAGAAACAAAATTTCACCATAATTGGATGCTACTAGGAGGTTAGTTCTAGCTCAGTGCTGTTTCTGTGCCATGGTGTTTACCTTTTACAATGTGTGCACAATCTCACACATGTAGCTAGAGAGGAAGGCTACCTTACTCTCCAGTTTGATAAATGGTGTTTATAATTAATAATAATTAATAACTTGATTCAGTTTTTTCTATAGATGGTTTCAGCAGTAACAACATAAACAAACGGCTTTTATGAAATAAATTTAATTTTCGGAAAACGTCTACACATAACCAGACACTTTATACATTGTCCATCTTGGTAGCAGGTTTACAGAGCACAAAGTAGTAAAGCCAAGAAATGACTTCATGAGACACATGAAATATGTGCAATTAAATGTTAAGACATTGGTTTGACATTCACTCATTGTTTTCTGATGACCAGTGATGATGTTGAGCTTCAGATCAGAAAAGAGTAAGATGAGGTCACATGTGAAGTAAACACATTGACCAGACCAATAGATTATGGGATGGATAAATTGACTAATTGTATCTCTTTTCAGGTTATATCCAGGTGTGCCGAGGATTAATGATAGCTTCTGTTTGTCTTGGATTTTTTGGATCTATATTTGCTCTGATTGGCATGAAATGCACTAAAATCGGAGGACTTGATCAAACTAAAGCCAGAATTGTTTGCTTTGCTGGTCTCAACTTTGTTGTTACTGGTAGGTTTACACTATATTACATTATAGCTTCTCTGTGTCCATATATTGTAAAGAAGACAGTTTCTTGAAAAATCTAAATAAATCATTTTACAATATCATCTAAATGTAATCTACTGTATCGTTCTAACAGGACTGTGCTCTCTGAGCGCCTGCTCTCTCTACGCTCACAGAATTACATCCGAGTTTTTCGACCCGATGTTTGTCGCACAAAAGTATGATGTTTTGTTAACTAACCAATCTATTGGTTTTACACAATTTGCTATAAGGTTAGTGTGTAATGACTGAGAGGTTGAGGTAAGGAATGTTTTGTTTTTCCTCAGGTATGAATTGGGAGCAGCGTTGTTCATTGGCTGGGCAGGATCTTGTCTGTGTATTTTAGGAGGACTGATTTTCTGCCTGTCATTGTCTGAAGGGATGGACAAAAGGTAAAAGCCAAATATCTCCAACATCTGTAAGGAGGTCGGAATTTAAGATGGTCTGGTTTGGGTTTTTAATCTGATCAGAATGACCGTTTTTTCATGCTGGATTTCCAAACGAATGTTGAACTTTTAGCAATAATGCAGCTGTATGTGTTATTATACATCATATAAACATCAACAATATGCCACAGTTTCCTAGTTCACAAAACAGAAAAAGAGATTTTGAAATACTGAATTTCTGTGAGGTTAAGAGTTAGCCAGAAATAGATTCGAAGGCAGCATTCCAAGGCATGAAGGCACGTCCGAATATTGTTTGTAATACGTTTTTACTGTTATATGGTTGTAAAGTGATTAGGTTTAGAGTAACGGTGGTGTTAGCCCTGCTGAAAAAAACAGCATCAAACCAGCATGGACCAGCATGAGAATTATGCTGGTTTGATGCTGGTTTAGCTGATGGTCACCAGCATACCAGCACCAAAACACAACATATGCTGGTCTTGCTGGTATGTTGTTTTTTTCAGCAGGGAGGTGCTCCAAAATATCTTTAAGACCATAAATGTTTCTAAAACCATTTTCTAAATTTACAAATTCAAAAATGAAATGCATAATCTGACATATAAGGCAAAAACCTTAAAACGTAACCACAGATTGTATAAGATGCTGGCTGCTAAGGGGAACTGTTCGCTTTTCGCCGTAATATGATACTGCGCAAATGAACTATGAGGTCGCTATTTTTGGAGGACAAATTCACAAGCTGATATCTGAGGAACTGTTGAGACCTTGGATTCAAAGCTTATTTCACACACTCAGTGTTCATCACTTTTAATGTTTTTTTTTAGTTTAAAGATCTGTTGTATAGGACCTGATGTTGATATCCCTTAATGCATACTTGAGGCAACGATGAGCCTCTGTGGGATGGTCAATTGAGTGTCCCTCTGCCAAACTACTCCTCAGCCCTTCCATCTCCTTAGGGTGCTCGTTTCACGCAACTCAGTGCATAAACCCTTGACATGACTTAACCTCAATCTCTAACACCAGAATCTCACCACAACTGACCATACGCACCAACCCGTTTGACTAAGGCCAGAGGCCCCACTGTCGTCGTTAATGCAGGTTCAATGGCAAACGGTGGCAAACTATCTACCGCAATACCCCAACAACACCGGTCTATTGTATGTGACTTGATGTTGCTATCCATTAATACTTTACCTGAGGCATTGTTGAGACTCCGTGGGATGGTCAATTGAGTGAAGGCACCCTTTGGGTTGTCAATTGAGCTCCTGGGTGTTTCGCTGATAGGCCCACGACACCTCCAGAGGGTTCTGCAGTGAATCCCAGCGTCCCAGGTTCACTTTCTAGGTGCCATCAACTCACTTGAAGACCCAGGCGGAGTCTTTTCTATTCACCCACAGCCACTGGCTTCCCTTTCTGCAGCCGCAGAGAGGTCTTTGACTGCCTGCCGGTGGGCCTTTCCTCGCATTCCCATCTCCCTGAGTAGCCTGGAAGTAGGGATGGCTCAATACCCTCTGCAACCTACTTCCACTGGGCGTAACTTCACATTCCAGCCTTGTTGTTGCGCATCGTTCATAGGCCTCCTCCACTGCACCCTCCCAGGGCACGGTGAGCTCGATGATGTAGACAAGCTTGAGCGAGGCTGACCACAGACAAGGTCTGGTTGAAGGTTGGTGTCTGCAATTTCACCTGGGAAGCAGAGTTTCTTGTTCACGTCTGCCAACAGCTTCCAGTACCGTGCTCTGCCCAGCTGACCAGAGTTTGATCTTATGGTGGTGAAGTTGGCTTGACCGTCACCCTCCCAAACAAATGGTGTTGGCTGCCACTGGGATGATGGGGGAGGAAGGGCATTCACACTTGTCCGTCGATTTTCCAACACTGCAGCAAGACACTTCAGCACCTGGTTGTGCTGATCTTGAATCCCACTAAGATGTGCTTCAGTGTTGCTAGACTTGAGCATAGAGGGCATGCGGGGTCCTCAGCATACCATTGGCTTAGGTTTGCAGGAGAAGGCAGGACATCACAGGCAGCCCTGACGGTAAAGCTTGCCCTGTATGCCTTCATCTCCACAGCTCTTTTCAGGAGATCTTCCTCTTCTCCACTCCTTCCCATGCCATCCACTGCCCTTGCTTTTTCGCTTTTACATTGATAAACAGCTACATGACACACTGTCATCTGTCTGGCACTTTAATATTTTCAATAACATGTCAATCCACATCAGCATCCATTAAGAGAACAAACAGGCAGAATAAAGAAACTCTTTATATGTAAACAAAAATGAATGTATGTTATGTTTTTGATATAATTTGGTGTCTGTTTATAGATTTTTAAGCTATAATGTTTTGTGAAAAATTGTTTAGGTATGCAAATTTCAGTTTAATTAAAAAAAATCATGATACTATGGTATGGTGAGCTCAGTGTGGTTTAATATTGTATTATATTCAACCAAACAGTAGGTGGTGCTATAAGCATGACTATAGAGTAGCACCGCTCATGAATCTGCAACACAACCTTTATCATCTAGTCTTTATGAATTTGTTTTTATACAGTAGATAAGACTCAGATTGATTTGATGTTTTCCTCTCTTTCTTTCTCTCTCTCTGTCTCTATTAGCAGTTCTTCCCATCATTCAGACAGAAAAGTTTTTATCAGGAATGGAGCTTCTGTAAGATCTTCTCATGGTGTTACACAGAGTCAATCATCACACAACAGACGACTTCCACCAGAATACAGCAACACTTCAAAACAATTTGACAAAAATATTTATGTATAACCAACACTGCTGACTTCAACTACTCACAGCTGACGCTGGGACAAATCTTACTTGTAAATCATGTGCCTTTAATTGAAGGTTTTGGACAGAATTGTGATTTGTATTTAAACTAATAATAATAACAATGTTTTATTTATTAACATTAGTTAATGCAATATGAACTACATTCATGACAAATACAGTGAGAAATATATTTCAACAACATTAATTAGTCTTTGTTAATGGTACAGTAGGTTATTCAAACACAACTGCTATATTACTAAAATAAAATGTCATTCATGTCAGTTCATTATGTATTGACTAATGTTACCAGATTTAACATTTGATTTAAATAATGAACGAGTAAAGGATGAAATAAGCCTTAGCTATAAAACTAATACATTTTGTAAAACTATTGTTTATTGTAAGTTTTTTTGGTAACTAATATAGTTAACTAAAGCTACACTCTAAAAAAATGCTGGGTTATTTTTAATCCAGCATTGGTTAAATATTAGACAGAACACACTGATGCATTAAAATTATTGTCTCAACCCAACTGCTGGATTAATAACCCACGATTGGGTAAAAACAACTTAGCATTGGGTAACTTTTAACCCATTATTGTTTTATGTCTAATATTTACCCCCAACTATTTTTAGATTGTAAGAAAGATGTTCACAAAGAAAACATCTTGTGTGGTTTGTATTGATACTGTACTGGATGAGATCATGACATTTATTTATCTGATAGGGGTTTTGTTTTGTATAAATGTATTTTGAGTTTCACACTTCACATAACACAGACAATGAACTCTAAATTATTCTGGGTTATTTTTAGCCCAATGTTGGGTAAATGTTGGACAGAACACGTGTTACACTATGTTGGGTTGTTTCAATGCAATGCTTAGTTGTTTCAACTCATGGCTGGGTTAAAAACAACCCAGCATAGGTTTATTAATAACCCAAAATGTGCACTGTCCAATATTTACTATAACCCAGTAGAGTTTCGAGTGTATAATGTCATGATACTGTAACCTACTATCAAATACAAGAAAATAAAAAAGTTATTGCACATTTCTACAATTTTGATACAGATTTTTTTAATAAACGTTGTAACAGTTTCATTAAAATAAAATGTAAAAAAATAAAATAAATATTGTTACATTTATCAAAATGTTTTTCTGTTTTGTTTTCAACAGCTTTAGTCTTTCTCTCTAATATGTGCCTTTACTTTTCCAATATAGTTTTATAATATTATTATTAATGTAAATTTTTCAGACTTGTCAGTTTTTTCTGTAGGAGATATAAGTAAAGTTTATGACTTCATAATATTTATAGTAAACAGTTGGGATGATGTGTGTTAAGACACATCCCTCAGGACATTACTGTAGTGTATGAGTGCTTCAGTGAGTGTTTAACTGAAGAATGATCACACACTTCAAACTGGAAATGAGAAAAAGTCTGATACAAGTGTGTGGATTCTTGATTTCAACTCTTGGTTGGGTTTTCATCAGCTGTACAACAGCCATGGACTACTGGAAAGTCGTTTATGTAGGGGGGAAAGGGGGCAACTGGATGATCAAAGCGTCGTGGTACTGGTCAAACCTGTGGAGAGATTGTGTGACAGACACTACATCTGTTACTAGCTGTAGAGATTATGATATCCTCTGGGCGGTCACATGTAAGCCTTCTTTCATCTCATCATACACACACATTTGAATATACACTCACCGGACACTTTATTATCACTATATTAACCTGTTAACACAAATTTCTGATGAGTAAATCACTTGGCTGCAACTCAATCCACTTGCATGATGTTCAAACCAAGCAACGAAATGGGAAAGAAAGAGGATTTAAGTGGCTTTGTATTTGGCATGGTTGTTGGTGCCAGATAGGCTGGTCTGAGTATTTCAAAAACAGATGATCTACTGGGATTTTCATGCACAACCATCTCTAGGGTTCAATGGTCCGGAAAAGAGAAAATATCCAGTGAGCGGCGTTGTGTGGATGAAAATACCTTGTGGATAATCTATTAGCCTACAATTTACACCGGCTCACCAAAATTGGACAATAGAAGATTGGAAAAACATTGCCTGATCTGATAAGTCTTACTTTCAGCTGCAGGGTCAGAATTTGGTGTAAACAACATGAAAGCATGGACGCTGCTGCTGGTGGTGTAATGGTGTAAGGGATCTAAAAGCAAAAGGGGTTCAACCCAGTACTAGCAAGGCGTATGTAAACTGGCCGCATAGTGTATTGCAAATCATGTCTTTTTGAAATTTATAAGAGAATGATTAAGAAAAATAAAGGGTGAGGAGGATTTATAATGCGTCAGATTGAGGCCTCTTCACTCCTGGCACCCGTGTATCCTCCACTCACAACTCAAGTCCATTTTATTGAACATTTTAATAGAAAACCCATACATCTCTTATTAAATGTAGTTCAACAATCATGTTATTTTTCTCTTTCTGCTAGACAATTTTCAGAATAGCAAAATATTTATAAACTGTAATTCATGTGAGAGATTGTATTTAATGATGGTTGTGTTGTTGTGTTCAGCATATGTTCAGGGTGTGCGAGGTTTGCTCATGATCGGCATGACTCTGGGCTTTGTAGGCGCTATTCTTTGCTTCATTGGGATGGACTGTACCTACATTGGTGGAAGGGAGAAAGCCAAAGATAAAACTTTACTCGCTGGAGCAATGTTTCATTTAGTTGGTGGTAAGCAAAGTCATCATTGTTCTGAATATTAGCACACATAATAGCGGCTGACCTACCAAAGCAAAAGTTATGGTCATCTTAAAACTTTATTGTTTGATGAATGATCTGTTTCTAATACATTTAACAGTATTTATATATAAATGTTAGACATTTTCTGAGATTACTCTTTCCTGTAGGTTTATCAGCTTGTGCAGCGTACTGTTTATATACAAGCAAAGTCATCAGTGTTGCGTTTGCCCCAACCGCTGACAGAAGTATCATCAGGTAAATACTCTTCAACATTATTACATCATCAATATGTCATCACTGTAAGGGTTGGGTAACTTAGACCTTGTTCACACTGTCAGTCCAAATCCGATTTTGGTGTATATCCGTTTTGACGCACTGTCCATATTGTGTATCACAACTGTTCAGATCTGATCTGTGCATCTTGTACACTGATCTATATAAATGACTGGATTGCGCATGATGTCACAACTGTGAAGCCACCGCGCCGCCATGTTGGTATACCCAAACATTCTATAAATCAATGGACGCGATCAGATTTTAATGATAAAACATCACTTTACTAGTCTTCGTTTTTATATCTGAAGTTACCCTGTACATTATAACAACACAAACGTCCTAAGCATGTACATAGTTATTTACTGAAAGTTGTACATATAGTTTTTAATCAGTTATTATACATTCATCTTCATTACAGTATCAGATCAGCAGACAGACCGCAGCATATTTAGTATTAATGACAAACGTGCTCATTCTGAAATCTAAATAAATAATCATACTTTGTACCGTATGTGCATGCAATAATTTGCTGGTTTTATGTTATCTAAACTTACAAGTTGCCTAGACTTATTCCGAGAAATAACGCTGAACATGTAGCTGTATGACAAAAAAACGTTATTTATACCCGTGTCATTAACAGAATGCACCAGACACACTCACCTTAAAGTTTTTTTCATAAATCTCTTATCCTGCCCGATTAAAACATAAACATGGCAAATAACACCAGAATTAACAGTTAATTTACGTACACATATCCTAAAAAATAATCTTGCGTGACTGATACGATGTAAAGCGGGTGAATTTTAAACATGATTTTGAATGGAAGTCAATGACACCATCTGCCAGTTGGGTATACCAAGATGGCGGCTCGAACTCTGCGCTGGCTTCACCTCACGCTGTTACGTTAAGCGTTCTACGCGCAATCCAGTCATTTATATAGATCAGTGGTCTTGTAGCATTCTGGCATTTTTGTTTCTATGGGAATGACATCGCGCTGGCACGACAATCTGCCTTGACGTCTGACGTGTTTACGTGATGCAACAGCATGACATAACAGAAAAGCTACACAAATGCAATCAGGGTGGTCAGGCTGAATTGGATTTCCGGAAATGCGATTTGAAAAGGATTTCAACCACCTCTGGATGTAGCCTAAAAAGGATTCGAAAAAATGTATTTCATGTGGTTTTTCGCCATTCACACGTTTTTGCTGATTTTGGTGATATTGGTGATTTTGGTGATGTGCACCATAATTGGATTTGGACTGAACGTGTGAACAAGATCTTAGACGAAAACAGACGGCACTAAATAACAGACAGGGTATATCACACTAAATAAGAAACAGATAAATTGGATAATCAAACTAATAAGGAACAGGTGAGACCAAGGAAACAGAGGAGGGGCTAACTAACTAGATAAATAATTATTAATTGAAACACAACAAAGAACTGGGACAATTACATTTTTTTCCTATAAAGAAATAATATAGACAGTTTCTTTTGTGGCCCAAACTTTACTTCCAGTAGATTTCTGCATTGAATCAATAACATCAGAGTCCCTTTAGAGCAGATTATTTCTGATAACAAGCAAAAAATAAATAACCAGTGAATAACCTGAGTTCATATCATAGCTAAAGTGTATTAGGCCTACCCATTTCACTGAGCTGGCATTACTGTGTAAAATGAATATACAATGTTAACTACAGACCTTTCTTCACACAGTGATCACTCTCACTCTCTCCCCTCATCTTTAGAAAACCACATTTTTATTTTTCACAAGGTATTTGTTTCAGAGATTAGTTTAGTCACTAGCCAGACCGATAAACAAACACACACTGGAAGTTAACTTGGGACCAAGCATGTGTCCGATGGAAGCGTCTACCTGCCGTGATTTCACCAAGTAAGATGTGATCCTGGAACAACATTTTTTTAATCAAAGATACTCCAACCTAACCTTAACTCAAACCGTAACCATTTTTAAACCCTCAAATTAGTGTGAAATAATAGTTTGAGGGGTATTTTTTAAAAGCCCCTAACCCAATCCTAAACCTAAATCTCACATACACCCTAATCCTAATGCTGCAATCCTATTGGTTAATGAAAATGTTGATCCAGGATCACATCCTACTTGGTGAAATCACATTCACCCTATGGGCACACAGTGAGTTCATATAGTTCAGAAGTAAAACAAAGCAAGAATAGAAATAGAAGTTGTCCTTACATCCTTTTGTCCTGTAAAGACTTAACATTTAAAACACAATGTAAAATATTTAGAAACAATGGCATATTTATTGTCAACACATGTAACACAATCCAAACCCTAAACAGTTTAGACGGTGACTCATGTAGTACTGGTATTGCTCCTGATAAATCAACTATAAACATGCCTGACACATACAATTCGTGTGCAGTAAAAGGGATTTCTGCTCTTATCTAAATGAATTAGTACTGTAGTATTATTTTCACGTTATGTTAGATCAGTTCACTTTCTTTCTTGATTTGTATTGTATTTTTCTTGGTAGGTATGGAATTGGAACGCCAATATTTCTTGGATTTATTGGAAGTTTCCTCACAATTCTTGGATCTATTTTGTATGCTGTGACAGTCATATCAAAAAGGTACAATACAGTAGTAGTTACAGTACACTCTTAAAAATGCTGGGTTGTTTTTAACCCAGGGCTGGGTCACTATTGGACAGAACACACTGACGGGTTAAAAATGACCCAACTGCTGGGTTGTTTTAACCCAATCGCTGGGCTATTGTCAATCAACCATGTTGAAACAACCCAGCACTTGGGTCATTCCAGCCCGGCAGTGTGTTCTGTCCAATAGTGACCCAGCTCTGGGTTAAAAACAACCCAGCATTTTTTAGAGTGATCAATTTTGTTTGAAATTTGCCAGAAGTGATGTCAAATGTATAATTTAGCCAAAAATTAATATTCTCTCATCATTTCCTTTTGTTGTTTTAAACCTGTACGAGTTTCTTTATTTTGTTCAACACAAAAGAAGATATTTTGATAAATAATATTAAGCACACAGTTTATGGTATCCATTGACTTCCATAGTATTTGTTTTTCCGGTAACACTTTACCTGAAGGGGTGTTCATAAAACTGAGATGACACATTCATAATACCGGTAATGACATGACACGTTTCATAAACATGAAACACATTTTATGCACATTTATGACAATTGTCATTTGTTCAATTATGTTATTTTTAATGCAAAGATGACATTGTTTGAGATGTCTTTGTTATGACAACTTGACATATACCAATACATCTTGTAATAAATCTGTTATAAACATGACATAGCAGAATAATTATCAAACTTAAGAAACTACATAGCTTCATGGGCTTACATTACATTAAACTGTCATTTAAATGCCATTGTTAATACTCTGTTAAATAATTTTATAACAGCATCATGAATATTTTTCTTGACCTCAACTACAGTAGTACAAATTGAACTTGTCATTTAAATGTCAATAAGTGTTAATACTCTGTCAAACAATTTTAAATACCTTAACAAAATGCAACAGATACGTTAACACTTAATGACATTTTAGTGACAAATTATATTTGTACCACTGTAGTTGAGGTCAAGAAAAATATTCATGACGCTTTCAAAAAACTATATGACATGACTGGAAGAAGTGGTCAGTTATGTTGTCTTGGTAATGTAAAGTTCATGTTCATGAAACGTGTCATGATTATGAAGGTGTCATGTCAGTCTTATGAACGCCCCTTCAAATACAGTGTTATCGTTTTTCTACTACCGTCAATTGTGTTTCTTCTTTTAAGGGCCCTTTTCATATAAAATGAAAAGTCTTGTTTATTAGGACTCCTGTTATTTAATTGACTAAATATTTGATAGTCAAAGAGAAAGAATTATTTCATCAAGTAAAAAGTAAGACTCTATTCTATATACTATATATTTAATAGCTTCCCATTTTCTTTGATTTCTTTTCTTCATCTTTTATGTAAAGCTGCTTCAAAACAATGCAAAAGCCTATATAATCAATTTAACGTGACGCATTAGTGAATATATAGAGATAAAATATTGTTTTGATATATATTTTATCTGCCCATATCTAATAAAAATGCAAACCGTTCACAAGGAAAACGTTGTTACCTAAACAGTCAGCAAAACCCCCAGTTTTAAATTAACACTTTTTCCCGGAAAGGGTTTATAGTCCCAGACTTAATTTAATATATATATAATTTATTTGTAAGTAACATTTTATTCTAAAGCACTGTGTAATATTAATTATCAATAAAGAGGTGATATATGTTAGTAATAGGCATGTTAATAAGCATCAAGTGAAAATGTGTACCTTAATATAAAGTCTTACCAGTACTTTTCAAGCAGATAAGATGAATGTGTGACAAATTACATTTTTTTCATAGGATGACGTCTGCATTTACAAAAAGGTCAAAGACTGGCCATAAGTCAAGTAAAAGACTGTACAGCAGTGTCCATTACACACCGTCAAGAGATCTCAGCCGATCCAGCGCCTCACACATCTCCAAGATATCAAACGGGAAAAATGGAGAGAAAATATCTGCCAAAGACACTTTTGTATGAACTTTTCATATTTTACTTCACTTAAACAATAAATCAGATTCACTTAATACATTTACTGTGCAGGCTCATTGCTTTTAACAACCATATGCAATGTCATCATCATCATCGTCATCATCATCATCATGACAACAACATACACCACTTTAAACAATGGATGGGTTTAATTTATGGGTTATGGGGCAGTTGTAGGCTAGTGTTTAGAGGGTCTGGGTTGTAACCCGAGATTTGCCGGTTTGAGTCTCACGGCTGGCAGGTTGCAACTGAGATGCCTTTGAACACTTTGCTCTGAGTGTGTGGGTGTGTGTTCACGACTTGCAATGCGTGTGTTCCCTACTCACTGGGATGGGTTAAATGCAGAGGTCACGTTTCAAGTGTGAGATGATCATATATTGGCAAATACGTCACTTTCACTTCATTTTAATCTGCTGTCAAGAGTTTTGGAGTTTAGGCTGCATCTTCAGTAAGAATTGGCTTTGTGCCCAGCTGAACTACTTCCTGGGCTTCGGCCGGCTCCTTGTTTCCTGTCTGCCATTGTTGGACGGGCTGATTAATCCAGGTGTGCCTGACCTCAGTAGTCACAACAACAATAATCGGACACACCTGGATTGGTCAGTTTGTCCGGTGATGGCGGAGAGGGGGCGGGGAGCTGGCTGGGGTTCAGGAGGTGGTGCAGCTGGGCATAAAGCCTATTAAAAGTTGTCAACACTAAATACTAACTTTATCCTTTTCCAATAATATATTGTCTGGATATAGATTTGTTTTCTGTCTGTATCTTAAGAGAGTGAAAAATAAATGCATATTAAAACAACAAGGCTGTTGGCGGCATATAAGACTTTACTGTACATATATGTAAATAAAATGACTGACAATACAGAGTTGATGTTGAGCGAGGTTGTCTATAGACAGTAGAAACAGACTTTAGATGTGTTGAGGAATATTTCAGCTATAATGATTGAGTTTAAGTGAACCCGAGAGCAGTGTCTGATGCGATGAGACAGACGATACACATATAATGTACTGCCTTACTTCATCAGTGCTCTAAAATCTCACCGCTGTCACGTCATGACAAACATATTTACAAATTTGTGATCAACAAATATATTAAGGCTTTAATATGAAAAGTGCTGTTAATGGGATAAATCTCAATCTTAGGATCATTTATTATAAATGTTAGGACATAACATTTATTACTCTTTATAATAGTCAAATATATCCATGGTGATACTTATAATGAATAATTGTATTAATTGTTTATTGTACTATTGAGTGAAATCACACTGCTATGTATTGTTGATCGTTGTCTTAGTACTTTTTCAGTCAGTTATGACCATTTGTCCCTGCCAGCCAACATCTCATGATCAATCACTAACTAACTAAGATGGGGATACAAAACTTTTTTTTGATTGGATGTTTAATATCTTTCTGCTGATACACTCAGTTTGAACTACTCTTTCATCTGTATAAATAAACCGCTATGACAATAAAGACTTTAACGATTAATTGAACTGCACTTTAGTGTCTTTGTCATTTTTAGTCCCTGGATGCAGTTTCTGTACTCCACTGACCGACTCCAAATGATCCTTTAAGAACTTTATTTTAATAAATGATATGAAAATATCAAACACACACACACACACACACACACATTCTGGTTTCCATGTTTTGTGGGACATTCCATAGACGTAATGCATTTTATACCGAAAAAACGATATATTCTATTCCCCTTACCTACCCCATTCCCTAACCCCAACCATCACAGTAAAAACTTTCTGCTACTTCACATTTTCAATAAACATCATTCTGTTTGATTTATAAGCTTGTTTCCTCATGGGGACATCAAAATGTCCCCACAAGGTCACAAAAACTGGTATTCCTATATATATATATATATATATATATATATATATATATATATATATATATATATATATATATATATATATATATATATATTAGGGCTGTCAAAATAAACGCGTTAATAACGCGTTAACGCAAATTCATTTTAACGGCACTAATTTTATTAACTCGCGATTAACGCAACACGCAATTTCTGTTTGACCCACAGCTGGATGAATTGAGACGCAGCAAGTGACTGGCGCTGTCTAGATGAGTCGGAGCTTTTCATAAAAATAAGAACATTAAGCTCTCGTATAGCGAATCCAATGCTCTAAATGGTATTTAAACATCTAAAATGCACGTTTTCTGCATGTGCAGTTTTCTTTATCTGCACGTTTTCTGTGAGGTGTACCGTCCCAAATCCATAAAGATGCGTCTTCTTTCACTTTTTAGTTTCGTTTTAAAAAGCATTCAGAAATTATAGAAAATAGACTGCAGGACTTTCTTGATGTTAAAATAATTATTAAGAGAGATAAAGTTCGGGATCTGATTGATGTTAAAAGAGTTATTAAGAGTGACAAGGCTCAAAAGCGATGTCTGACACAGACATCTGAAGCGCATGCACACAAATGCGCGAGTGCGTGACCCTGATATATATATATAGATATCTAACACAAAATTACAGGTTTAAAAATATCTGTTTTGACAAGAATTCACGCAGGTATGACCTATAATCTGTTATATCTGAAGTGAATGTTTGGTTAACTGTTACCCACTAAACAAAAACACGTCCAAAAGACGTCATTATAACGTCTTTGTCTACCGTTTAAAAGACGTCCACTGAGTAGCCAGAATGAAAGTTTTTGCAACGTCTTTTTTAGACGTCTTATATGTGTTGAAATTAGACGTCTCACTCACATGCCTGTTGAACGTTCAAACGACGTCCACTGAGTAGCCAGAATGAAAGTTTTTGCAACGTCTTTTATAGACGTCTTTTATGTGTTGAAATTAGACGTCCTACTGACATGCTTGTTGAACGTTTAAAAGACATCCAGTGGAGAGCCAGAGACAACGTTCATTTAATGTCTTTTTTAGACGTCTTTTATGTGTTGAAATAAGACGTCCTACTGACATGTTTGTTGAACGTTTAAAAGACGTCCAGTGGAGAGCCAGAGACAACGTACATTTAAGGTCTTTTTTAGACGTCTTTTATGTGTTGAAATAAGACGTCCTACTGACATGTTTGTTGAACGTTTAACAGACGTCCAGTGGAGAGCCAGAGACAACGTTCATTTAATGTCTTTTTTAGACGTCTTTTATGTGTTGAAATAAGACGTCCTACTGATATGTTTGTTGAACGTTTAAAAGACGTTCAGTGGAGAGCCATAGACAACGTTCATTTAATGTCTTTTTTAGACGTCTTTTTTGTGTTGAAATTAGACGTCCTACTGACATGCTTGCTAAACGTTTAAAAGACATATTTTAAAGGATGCTTTTCAAATGTTCTTTATTGAAATCCAAGTGACATCCTTACAGGGTTTTTCAATGTTTTTGCAGACCTCTAAAAGACATTCATCCAATTTTTAATTATGTTTAATTTCAGACATCCCTGTTGACCTCCATTTAAACCAGGTGTACAATTTTACTTCTTAAGGCCACAGTTCAAAATGGTCTTACCACCAAATATGCTACACAAGGGTTTGGACATCAACACTTTCAGGTACTGGATGTTGACAGTGTGCACACCTACTGCTTTAAAATTTTAAATTCCCATCCCCTTGGCTGACATGTACCTATCCAAGAACTATAGGTGTGCAGAGACATTTTGTAACATGGGTCACAGTATGTAGGAAGGATGAGGACGATGATAGGTAACACTAAACAGAACTTTATTTGACAGACTATGGGTAAATACCCATAACAGACAAGAACCGACAATGAATAAAGACAATGGTAAGCGTGTGTGTGTGTGTATATAAAAAAAGATGGTGGTTGAGGGGGTGCAAAGGATTATGGGTAATGTAGTCCGGTGAGTGAGGGCAGCTTCATTGCCATGGAGAGCAATGAAGAGTAGGAGGAGGTTCTGGAGGCAGATGGATTGCCAGGAGGAGGAAGACAGATGCAGTCCAGGATGGGGCCTTGAGCAAGGCGACACATGAGCATGAGAAGCCATGAAGGAGTGGAAGGAGCCATCATGGAGGAGACCAGGGTGTCGACTGATGGACACAGAGCTGCAGACGGTGGCGGAAGAGCCTGAGATATAACCAGACAGACACAGAGCCCGGCTGGAAACAAGGTGCTGGAGAGCCAAGGCTTTTATTGTCACACCTGTGCAATAATCATGCATGTCTAATCAGCATGTTGATGTGCCACACCTGTGAGTTGGATTATCTTGTCAAAGGAGAAGTGCTCACTTACACAGATTTACAAAGATTTCTGAACAATATTTATGAGAAATAGGCCTTTTGTGTACATAGAAAAAGTATATGTTTTACTATACATGTCTTTGCAGAAAATTGAAACAAAAAAAGAAGGCAAATACTTTGTTTCACTTTAGCTTCCAGACAGACTGTAGCAGTCAGAAATGTCATCTGCATTTGTCCAGAGAACCCACTGAGCAAAAACACGTCTTAAAGAAGTAAACAAGATCTTTGTCTAACGTTTAAAAGATGTTCTATGATGTTCCAAGGGGAGCTGGGAGGCAAAATTTGGACTTGACTGTAATAAGAGCCACACCTACAACAACGGGTAGTGGGAAGTACAACTGGTTCCAAAATCAGTTCTACAAGTAACTATTTTTACACTCTGAGGCTATTTTGGGGATTTTCGCCTGGATTTGGCCTACCCGATTTCAAAAGCTTCTCATACCCACAAGCAGAGGTGCACATACAAAAGTTTGGTATTATTTTAGAGCAGGGGTGGGGAACCCTGGTCCTGGAGGGCCATTGTCCTGCAGAGTTTTGTTCCAACCCTAATTAAACACACCTGAAAAATCTAATTCAAGTCTTCATGATCACTTGGAAATGAAATTCAGGTGTGTTTGATTAGGGAACTAAACTCTGCAGGACAGTGGCCCTCCAGGACCAGGGTTCCCCACTCCTGTTTTAGAGGAAACCCTTTGAAATTACATAAACACTGTTAAAAGTGCTCAACATGGTTATATGTGTTGTCAGTCCTCTAATAAACACAAAAATAAATAGGTGCTTTTTGATGTTTTTTTTTCTAAAGTCTGTATTTAAAAGTGTATAACTCTGGCCCTGAGTGGTAACGAAACCTGCAGACAGTTTGTTTGATTCCAGCTATTGCCAGCTTACTGAGGAGAAAGGATTTTTTCTCTATCATAATAAATGCAAAAGTTATTTTACTCCAACTGATGGAAGGAATAATACAGTTTTTGTATACAATTTCTGCCTAAAAACATATGAAGTGCTCCCATAACCACATACAGTGGAATAAATGCAATATCTTTATATCATTTTGCAGAAAACCCTTTGAAGTTACATAAAAAGCTGCTTTTTGTGACAAATATTGTTATTTATGTGGTTTTTCATGTGATAAAACACCAAATTTTCTTTTTTATGTTGTAAATACTGTCTTTGATAGTGTATAACTCTGGTTCTCGGTGCTCTAGCAGACTGCAGACAGTTCTGGTTGTTAGCTGCAGCAGACAGTAAACAAACAAAAAAAGAATGATCTCTTTAGCATGTCGCATTCAAAAGTTATTCTCATTTTACTGAAGTGTGCGAAAATACATTTTTCATATAAATATTAATTTTTTGTTTTGAATATGACATGTATGACAGATGCCAATGTGAGGTATTAGCTACAAAATGAACAGATCCTGCTATGAGCAATATAGGAGACATATCTTGTATGTATAGGGCTTATATGTGGATATTTATAAGCAATACATGAGACCAATATGGCCCGTATATGCACATATATGCACCTCAATTCTGCCTATATGCAGCATATACTGTATGTGCATATAAGCTGCAGGTTTCATATATGTGCATATATCCTCATATAGGTTCTTTCCATGTGGGTTTGCACATCCACAGACATCCATAAGGGGTCATAGTCTGACGTTTATACATTGAACCTTTTTGGTACGTTCACTGACATCCAAAAGGGGTTCAAGAGTGACTTCCAGACACTGACCCTGTTTTGTACGTCCACAGACATCCATTAGGAGTCATAGTCTGACGTTCATACACTGAACCTTTTTGGTACGTTCACAGACATCCAAGAGGGATGCAAGAGTGACGTCCAGACACTGACCCTGTTTTACACGTCCACAGACATCCATAAGGGGTCGTAGTCTGACGTTCATACACTGAACCTTTTTGGCACGTCCACAGACATTCAAGAAGGGTGCAAGAGTGACGTCCAGATACTGACCCTGTTTTGCACGTCCACAGACATCCATAAGGAGCCATAGTCTGACGTTCATACACTGAACCTTTTTGGCACGTCCACAGACATCCAAGAAGGGTGCAAGAGTGACGTCCAGATACTGAACCTGTTTTGCACGTCCACAGACATCCATAAGGAGTCATAGTCTGACGTTCATACACTGAACCTTTTTGGCACGTCCACAGACATTCAAGAAGGGTGCAAGAGTGACGTCCAGATACTGGCTATGTTTTGCACGTCCACAGACATCCATAAGGGGTCGTAGTCTGACGTTCATACGCTAAACCTGTACTGTACGTCCACAGACCCCCACAGTGTGAACCAAACAGACAATCATAGACCCAACCTTTCTGGCACGTCCACAGACATCCAAGAAGGGTGCAAGAGTGATGTCCAGATACTGACCCTGTTTTGCACGTCCACAGACATCCATAAGGGGTCGTAGTCTGACGTTCATACGCTAAACCTGTACTGCACGTCCACAGACGCCCACAGTGTGAACCAAACAGACAATCATACACCCAACCTTTCTGGCACGTCCACAGACATCCAAGAAGGGTGCAAGAGTGACGTCCAGATACTGACCCTGTTTTGCACGTTCACAGACATCCATAAGGAGTCGTAGTCTGACGTTCATACGCTAAACCTGTAATGCACGTCCACAGACGCCCACAGTGTGAACCAAACAGACAATCATACACCCAACCCTTCTGGCACGTCCACAGACATCCAAGAAGGGTGCAAGAGTGACGTCCAGATACTGACCCTGTTTTGCATGTCCACAGACATCCATAAGGGGTGGAAGTCTGACGTTCATACACTGAACCTTTTTGGCACGTCCACAGACATCCAAGAGGGGTGCAAGAGTGACGTCCAGATACTGACCCTGTTTTGCACGTCCACAGACATCCATAAGGGGTGGTAGTCTGACGTTCATACATTGAACCTTTTTGGCACGTTCACAGACATCCAAAAAGGGTGCAAGAGTGACGTCCAGACACTGACCCTCTATTGCACGTTCAGCAGACGTTTAAGAGTGGGTCTGAACTAACGGACGTTATACAGACATGATCTGAATGTCTCCCAGACGTTCCATGTTTGGTGGGTAAGGAAAAGTATCTGTTGTGTCATTTATATTAAACCCTTGCATTATCCTACAGTCTTAAAGTGGTCTGTCTCAATGTCAACATTAAACAATAAAAGAAAAACATATATGTATATTGATATTGTTTTTGCTCTGCATTAACAGGTAAAGTTCTGTCATGCTTTGTCAGATTCCAACAATTGTTCCAATTGTTTTGAAGTTTTTTAATAGAGAATGTTAAAATATAAATGACACATTTTTGAAAATTTGCTCATCCCAACTCAATTTGCCAGCACAGGTCACAAATGATGCAGCAGCAAACAGAAATGGAGAAAGAACAAGGTCTTCTAAAGGCAAAAACATTTATAAAACTATGGCTGATGGTTCTGTTGAAAATGTAAACAGGCTGTTGTAGACATACATTTGCATATAGCATATATATTATCCAAATCCATGCTGATTAGAGCATTACAAACTTAAAAAGTGTTACATTTAGGTAAATTTAGAACAGATAAAAATGTGCGATTAATTTGCGATTAATCGCGAGTTAACTCATGAAATCATGCGATTAACTGCGATTAAATATTTTAATCTATTGACAGCCCTAATATATATATATTATTTACGAATAAACAATAGAATGAGTATAACACAAGGTCATTAGAAATACATGAGTGAAGATTTTTCATAAGCCTGTTCATATTATTAAGATTCTTTTTATATTTGATTTTGATCGTAAGTGATTAAGATTGTGATCAGTTTTTACATGGGGTAAAATTAAAACGGCATATATGCACACATAATTATTTATTTCGTTTTGTGAGTTTGTGAAATGAGTAGTGGGCTGGTCTGGATGAAATCCTAATATGGTCTTTTTTCAGTCCAGCTGCTGCTGCTGATGATGAAGCGCAAAATAAATAGCAGGTGCAGAGTCAGTTCAGACATTCACTATAATTTTTTACACAAATCATGAACTATTATAGGTGCTTATAAAACGGTTAGTTCCAATCCTTGATTCTGATCGGTCAATAGGTGTGCTTTATTCACGATAAAACACTGCTATGACCGCTTCACCCAACGGTTCTATTTAATATCACTGCGCCCTTAGCAACACCCTTAGCAACACATAAACATATAATGAGACAAAGTCTGAGAACAGTTTGTTGTTTTTATTTGAGCTTTCATGTTGTTGTTCGCAGTCAGGGACTATTTTTTCTAGCGGAAGGAATGCTTTTATTGATTCAACTTCATGAAAGTTGCACTAATATTTTTTTTACTTTAATATTGTGTGGTAACCGTTTTATAAAAGCAATAAGGTACTCGAGGCAAGTGCTGTATCGTGAATAAGTAACGGCTGAAGGGGTTCGCGTCGTGCCTAACAACGCCCTTCAGCCGTTACTTATTCACGATACAGCACAGCCTCTCGTACCTTATTGCTTACATATACTGTCAATTCTGATCATTATTCTGAAACTAGGCTGAAACCAGCTTGGTCCTGCTGAGTTTAGCTCATCTAATCTAGAGTTTAGATTAGCTAATCTAATTGAACCTAAAGTAGCTAAGTAGCATACAAGAAACTTCCAGGCAGGTGTGCTGAGGTACTCTGAGAATGGTTGTGTTAAAAACAAAACAATCAATGTTAGTTTTGGGACAACACACTAAATGCATTGTCCCAAAATACACACATCTCTGTTTTATTATTGGAACAACAGATATTGGTTACAGTAGTTTTACGACAACTTGGGTTGTCACTTTTGTTTATTTTAACACAAAATCAACACAAAATGACACAAAATGTGTTAATATGACACAAATCCTGTCTTAGAGCATGAAACCGGTCCTCCAGGACCAAATTTGGGCACCACCGATTTTGAAGAATGAAATAGAAATGTCATGAGACCAAACCATAAAACCCTAAACCCATAACCCTTACACCGAACTCAATTCAAATCAACAAATGATATAAACAGATATGATATTTAAAAGCATCTGTAGTTCTGCTGGTTCTGAGTTGTATGTACATCATAAACAAACATCACTGATGACACCACAAACATTGTTTTCTCCTCACAGTGAGTCAATGACATTTGAAGGAAGGTTTGTATTTCAGCTGTCTCCAGAACAGACTCACTACATCATAACAAAATGAATAAAAGAACAACGCTGATGTACATTGAAATCGGCTGTTTTATAGTCTGTGTTAGCGGATGGATCTTGGTTTGTTCCACAATGCCGACTGAATACTGGACTTACTCGGAAGTGAAGAGTTTGGTTCTTACGTCTTCACATTATTTCTCTAATCTCTGGAAAGACTGTCTCTCAGACTCTACAGGCGTGTCAGACTGTAAAGAGTTTCCTTCTATGTTGGCTTTGCAGAGTAAGTATGAATAATCAATCGCTTTAGCTATGATTTGAACTAAGGTCATTACTGCTTATGTATTTTGCTTCTATAGATGGACTCTGTTGTTATTGATTGTGTTTGCAGAAGTTAAGTTTGGTCCACAAAAGCCATTTGTTTATATTTTTGACGCTGAATCTGCATAGCATGAAGTTTGATCTATAATATCTTACTCAATGATTTATTCATTACTTATACAACATTTCTTATAACTTGTATACAGTTATTTTAATGCAGCATGTCATGGTAAGTGTGATAAATAATGTAAATAATAAAGAAACATATTTGACAAACGGGATTGCTATTACAAACATCATCCTTTGTCTTTGACAGCATACATTCACCTGTGTCGATCTCTCATCATCATCTCTATAATTTTGGGATTTTTTGGAGCTGTTCTGGCTCTGGTCGGGATGAAGTGCACAAAACTTGGAGGATCTGTTAGTTTAAATGCCAAAATTACCCTCTCTGCAGGAATCAACTACTTAATATCAGGTAAATCGTTCATTATTTAATTAACGGTGGCGAACACTGTACACTGTGTAGTTGAGTTTCTTAAAAAATGAAGGTAACTTGTTGCCCTAAAAACTTTAAGTAATGATTACTTAAAAACTTTAAGTGAAGTTTACTTAAACATATAAGTTGTTCTTACAACAATTTTAAATTGAATAGACTTAATGTTTTAAGTTCTTCCAATATTCCTGCACTCTTAACCCTGATTAGTTGATATTACTAGAAATTTGTGAGGAAACCATCACTTATATTACTTTTGATGTTATAAATGGTATTATAACACAAAATTCATGACTGACTTTGAAGGAGTATTCCATTTTCTTAAAAGAAAAATCCAGATAATTTACTCACCACCATGTCATCCAGGATGTTGATGTCTTTCTTTGTTCAGTCGAGAAGAGATTGTGTTTTTTGGGGAGGGCATTGCAGGATTTTTCTCATTTTGGTGGACTTTAATAGAGCCCAACATTTAATACTTAACACTTAACAGTTTTTTTCAACAGAGTTTCAAAAGACTATAAACGATCCCAAACGAGGCATAAGGGTCTTATCTAGCGAAACGATTGTCATTTTTGACAAGAAAAATAATAAATATCCACTCTTAAACCACAACTTCCCGTCCAAATCCGGTCGCGATGCCCCAGCGCGACCCCACGCAATACGCCATGACGTCAAGAGGTCAAAGAGGACGAACGCGAAACTCCGCCCCAGTGTTTACAAATGTGTTGAAAGAGGACCGTTCCGACGTTGTTGTATGTCAACTGATAATTAATGTCTTTGTGTCAGTTTATTGTTTACAATGGTCCGCAAATGTGCGTTTTATATATGTAACACGTGACCTCTCTACGTCACTACGCATTTACGTTAGGTCGCGCTGGACCGTATCTAGAAAAGTGGATTTTTTTTTTTTCAAAAATGACAATCGTTTCGCTAGATAAGACCCTTATGCCTCATTTGGGATTGTTTATAGTCTTTTGAAACTCTGTTGAAAAAAATTTTAAGTGTTGAGTTAAGTATTAAATGTTGGGCTCTATTAAAGTCCATTAAAATGAAAAAAAAATCCTGCAATGTTTTCCTCAAAAAACATAATTTCTTCTCGACTGAACAAAGAAAGACATCAACATTTTGGATGACATGGTGGTGCGTAAATTATTTGGACTTTTCTTTTAAGAAAATGGAATATTCCTTTAAGTCAATCATTGAATAAACGTGATTCTCCACAGAAACACACAAAACTGTGTTTTTGACCTACATTGTCAGTACCGTGGAGAGAAATACATTAAAATGTTCTGAACAGGGTTCATGTACGGAAACACTGATCAACTGAACGGTGACTTCACAAAATTATAATTTACAACAAAACAACATCAATAATATAAGAGCTTGAACCTATATGACATTTTATGAACAAATATTTGAGTAGTGAAGGTTCTTATCAGTTCTTATTCTGTGAAAAATCAGCAAATAATCAAAATATTCAGGCGCAAAGGATTATGGGTATTCCTCACAACATGAACTAATAATTTTAAGTTGATTTTACTTGAATTTTTTAGTTTAATGGATTTTGTAAGCTTAAAAGTTAAATTAACTAAACTTTTAAGCTTTTGCTTCAAAACAGAAAATATTAAGTGATGTTTATTTGATTGTTTAAGTAAAGACAATATCTGGGTTAACAGTAAATGAGAGGCAGAAATTGTCAAAATGCTTGTGTGTTTTCTTTTAATAAAAGTATTGTTATGCATTTAAAATAAGTTTAATATGCTATATCCATTCAAATAATATATATATAATTATTAATAGTGCACAAATTTTGTTTATCCTACAGAATACAAAACTTTTTTGTTTTATAATTTATTGATATTTAAAGTTTATTTTTAACCGTTGTAAAGTAGAGTGACACCACTTGCCACCCAAATTGAAGATCAAAAGTAGTACACTTCTATAGTGTCCTTAAAGTGCTTTACTTTTGCACACTAAATTTTTCACACTTAATATACTTCACTGTGCTATTTTGAGACACCATAAATATGAACTAAAATGTGCTAAAATGAATTTAAAAGGTATATTTAAGGAACAACTTGTAGTAAACTTGAACCCATCTTTGTATGAAGGTTGAGTTCGGGTTTAATACAAGTGTTAACTAAATACATTTTTAAATACAGAGAGATAGTATGTTAAAAGTGCATTTTGGTTCATATTCATGGTGTCTCAAAATAGCACAGTGAAGTATATTTAGATGATCTTAAGAACATCTTAAGAAGTTTAAAAGATGAATTTTTAGTATGTTAAGTACAAAATTAGTGTGCGAAAATAAAGCACTTTAAGTACACTATGGAAGTGTACTACTTTTTCACCTGGGGAATGACCCAAATACTGAAACTTCAGCAGTATTTCTGAGTATTGTTGTGAAGTGTTTGACTTCTGCATTCTGTTTGTGCTTCAGGTCTCTCTGCTATGTTTGCTTACAGCTGGTATGGAAACAAAGTTATATCCGAGTTCATGGACCCCAATTACAAAGCAAAAAAGTGAATGCATGTTTCTATCACTTACTAAATCTGATGAAATGAAAGTAATCATTTGAACTTGATATTGAAACAGAGCGTCTTGATACAGGTTTGAACTTGGAGCGGCTCTGTTTGTAGGATGGGGCGGATCGGCTCTCCTCATCTCTGGAGGACTTGTCTACATCATCTCTGCATGGAATGAAGCCTGCCAATCCAGGTATCCATCCATATAAACTGTTTATTGTATTTAATCACTTGACATAAGCAAAAGAGAAAAATAGGAACAGATGCAGGAAAATGAAGTCAAAAAGGCAGTGCAGAGATGAATCATGCTAACACCTACTTTCACCCTGAAAATTCAACTTATTTTTATGACTATGACATTTATTTCAGTTCGACCCAAGAAACATCATATTATTATCATTCTTCTGAACGAACCCAAACACCATACATGACTGGTTCACCTTCACCAGGACCTCTGAAAGAAGATGACAAACTCACGGCATCGAAAGGAAAAGCATTCCACAGCATGGCTGCATATGTTTAATACTTCATCTGTCAAAGTATAATGTAATAAGTATGTTTTCATCAAACTTTTAACAATAACACATTTTAGACACAATATTATTGTGTGACAGTTACACTGAGTGTTATGAAATGAAATTATCCAATAATAAAGATCCTGATCACTGTTTTTCAAACTTTCATTGGACAATGTTGAATCTGTGTTTAGTTTTTTAAGTGGCTTATAATTTGAAAGTGTTTGTGTAAATAAATAAATATCCTTTATATTAATGTGTATGTGTGTGTTTCTTTGGGCTTGAGTTGCTCATGTCAGTTCTTGTCTTTGGTGAACCCTGCTGATCCCTATATAGACCAGTAATTTTTAAAGTGTGGTCAAAAGTTTGAGAAACAGGTGTTGCAGGGGGATACAGTAGGGTCAGGGGATTAGGGTTTAATGAAGAGGTCACACACTTAAAGTCGCCATGAAACAGAAGTAGGGACTGTCTTGTTATCCCCGTGGTGATGTATATCTGAGTGAAACAGCTTCTGAAATGAAATAAGACAGGGCTGGACTTGAATTCGTCCATCGAGAACTGTTTGGATCGTTTGAAGTTGGGTCATGTTACTATTTGATAATCGCTGCGATCTTTTCCCAGACCCCGCCCACCTGCCATACAATATGACCGGAAGTAAAGAGAGATCGTTTCAAGGAGGGGAGGAGATTTGCATTTAGGATTTAAGATTTTGAGGGCATTTTTTGGTATGCTCCTGTTTCAGCCTCCACTAAATGTTTCCTTTTGTTTATAAGAAGATGACGTGAGCTGTTGCTTAGGGTCATTTTCCTTTAAAAAAAAAAAAAAACACGGTGGAGATAAAGCACTACATGATACTAGTGATAATGGCAAGACAGAAGCAAATTGTCACAGCCTTATGCTTCTTCCGCGTCTGGTGTGAACACACCATTATGTTCTGTAGGGCAGTGGTTCCCAAACTTTTTCAGCGTGCGGCCCCCCTTGTGTACAGTGCATTTTTTCTCGGCCCCCCGAAAGAAAATTTATTACAAAAACAGTTTTAAAATATTTTAATTAAACAAAACATATAAAATTATACCTAATAGTGCTGTTTGTTAGTTGGCTTATTATTTTTTAGGTTTAATTACACAGAATTCATGATAAATCAACGCATTTTATAAAACGTCATAAAACTGGGGCCCCTCTGGCACCATCTCGCGGCCCCCCTGGGGGCCCTGGCCCCCAGTTTGAAAACCACTGCTGCCAGGGTCCTCATTTATAAAATACTGCGTAGAAAACATCCTAAATTTGATCATTTCTCAAAAGTGTGCACATATGAATCATAAAATGAATGTACGCATTGAAAAAGCATGTACACTTCACTTCACAATCTATAAATCGCAAATGAGCTTAAACTGTTGAACAGCTGAACTGTTGCAGATCTCCGCCTTTAAACAATGGCTAATTTATATAGACAAATATGACATATAAATGAGCGCTTGACAATGTTCAAATCCTTTTCGAGCAGAAAAAAAGACTTATTTTCCCAAAACCTGCAGCAATCAAACAAGCAAAAGTGCGTACGTCTGCTCAGACCCTGACGTGGTGTTAAGCATTTTTCCACGTCAAAGTTTTTATAAATATGGACTTTGCCATGGATATTTGCATATGCACACTTAACAATCAAATTTGTGTGCACGCTTTATAAATAAGAACCCAGAAGCTTAAGCTTTTGCATGATGTCCTCTTATATATACAAAATAATTACACACAGTGCATACATAATGCAAAAACAAACTTTTATTTTGTATGCGATTTATCACGATTAATCTTTTGACAGCCCAAATATTTTATATACATTTTTTTTTAATTTATGGCCACCATGCCAGAATTAGATTTGTTGTTTTTGCAATGTTATAGTGATCATATATAATTGTTTCTCAGTCTTTCTAATTTTAAAGAAATTAGTCTTTTACACAGACGATGCCTAAAGAAGACATTTAGTCCTGAACATGTATTTATTTATTGTTTGTACATATTTCCTGTATTTTCTTAATCATAGATTGAAAAATAAATATGGATGGACATTAAAACAAGAAGTGTGGTGGTGGTGGCCTAAGACTTTTGCATAGTACTGTATATAAATAAAAATTTTCTTAAATGTATACACGTATGTGTGTGTATTTATATATACATAACAATTATACGCAGAACACACACACACATATATTATACAAACAAAGTTTATTTTGTATGCAATTAATTGTTTGACAGCACTAAATTGAACTCAAATTAGTCTTTGTTGAAAACATACATCTGTCTTTACGATCAACACACACATTCATCTTAACACATGTAATATAGACAGCATTACCCACCATTTTGTGGATGTTATTTAAAATCTTATTGCATTGAATTGTAAATCAGTTATCTGTACAGACAAATAATAATCTCTTTACAATAATGACACACCTTTCAGGAGTAACCAATGACTTTGTACAGCGCTGTTTAATGCACACTTATTTCTACTCAGAAAAATCTATGGCCAAGCACATCTGTGTGTCACGTTATATCTGTATAAAGTGTAGAAAGAAAATCTTAAGAGACACAGCTTCTCAATACACTCTCATGTGTTGTCAACACTCTTTACAGTATCATCACACATATTCAACCTGTAAACACAGAGGAAACTGAACTGAAGATATCACAATCTATAAACAAGTAAACAGAACAATCTTTGATTTTTCATTTCATATATACAGACAGACATCTCAGAGGAATGTGTACATGTTTAAATCACATGAAGCACAAATTCATTCTCTTTAGTTATAAATCGTATACATCCCAAAACTCTTCACAATGAGCACTTGTGATCAGACTATGTCGACCATTTGACGTGAACGGTGTGGAAGTCCCAGCGGTCTGGATGACCCATATGAAGGAGTTTGCTGTATGGTGAGGTGCTCCACTGAAACACAGGCACCTGATCCCACGCTGGACCACTGACAGCCAACATCTCAAAGTTCTTCACCATTTCATAACTCGTCATCTAGAGAAATAAGAAGATATAAGGGCATACATTACTTATTTAGCAGTATATGGGGATGATAAGTACATGTAGGTCAATGGGCACATTTGGCTAAGATGCCAGGGCACACCCCTACTTTTTTCAAAAGACATCCTGGGATATTTAACGACCACAGAGAGTCAGGACGTCGGTTTAACGTCTCATCCAAAGGACGGTGCTTTTTGACAGAATAGTGTCCCCATCACTATACTGGGGTGTTAAGACCCACACAGACCACAGGGTGAGGTCAAAATCTTTATAACTTTTTATTTACCTTCATGTCAGTTCCACCATGCGACCGCTGTCTTAGAGCCCCAAATGGATATGTGCCATTGGCAGGATTAAGGTCAGAGCGGGCCGAGATGGTGTTCTCACCGTTCTGAACTGGGTCACATTCATTACAACGGGACAAAGGGTCATCCTTGTAGTTATTGTACCTGCCAAAGAGAGACATGTATACAGATAAAAGCACTACAAAGAAAAATACAACGAAAAGCATCGCAAATGTACCTAAACAGCTATAAAACACCCCAAGAAGAATAAAGGCCTGATATGTTTTAGAGCTTTCTTACCTCATAAGACGCACCATCGACTCGATGTCAGTAACGAGAGTTTGGTTCCTGCGGAAAATCTGCGCTCTTGGATTCTCACTAAAGGAAAACCAAGATCCGTATTTCTGAACCAGCTCCTGACCTCCGCTCGCATTGAAGACCTCCTCAAAATACCTACAACAACAAACACTTTATTAGATTTCACTTTAATGTGCAGAGTACAAACACAGATGAGCTTGCCACAGGAACATTAAAAAACACAATATGACATTTTCACCACTAGAGGTCACTAAACAACAACAACCGCAGCTTGATGATGATGTGATAGAGCGTGGGATGATGGGAGTTGTAGTTTTTACCATAGATATGTATAATAAAAACTAGCACTGCGTCCCAAACCGCCTACTTCCATACTATATAGTAGGCAAAGAGTATGAGAAGTAGTGCTTTTTGCCTACTATATAGTATGGAAGTATGCGGTTTGGGACGCAGCGTAGAGTCTCTTACATCATCACCGGCAGCCATCTTGCCTCAGGCAGCTCGTTCACTTGTAGCATTGTGTTTTAATGGTGCATGTCCTTATAAATGACCATAACTTGCTCGATTTTCTACCAATTTTCAAATGGTTTGGTTTCTTACAAACATTGTTAATGTGGCTTTAATTCAGGATGCTTGAACATGTTTCATGAACATTATTCATAAGTATGCAGTGTCATAGGTACACCTCTTATAACAAACCAAACCATTTAAAAATCGGTAGAACAAGTTATGGTTATTTAAAAGTATGCGCGTTAGCAGCCGATGTTAATAATTAACAATTTGGGACAAATATGATGTTATTTAATGTTCAACTATGTAAGTGGTGTGGCAGGGATTTGAGCAGCGCTCAGAGTCACAGCGGACAGCCGCCATCAGTGTTTACAGTCATAGAAAATAATGTGTTTGATTTTTAGATTTCATACTCACGGTATGTTGTAGCTCGCCCAGTAGCCCGTCTTCAACAGTTCCTCAGTTTTATCTGCTGTTATAATCAAACCGCTAAAAGAAACCACACACACAAAAACAGCTCAGCTACACAATAATATCTGTATGCTGATGTGATATGGACTGTTGTTTAAACAATGCTTTACAATTTCTACAAACATACCTTCAAAAAACAAAACAAAGGCACTTTTATATGTTAAAGGAATATTCCACTTTCTTAAAAAAAATGTGATAATTTACTGACCCCCATGTCATCCAAAATGTTGATGTCTTTCTTTGTTCAGTCAAGAAGACATTAAGTTTTTTGAGGAAAACATTCCAGGATTTTTTTTCACGTTAATAGACTTTATTGGACCTCAATCGTTTACAGTTCCAATGCAGTCCAAAATCGCAGTTTCAACACAGCTTGAAAGGGATCTAAACGATCCAAAATGAGGCATAAGGGTCCTATCTAGCAAAACGATTGTCATTTTCGGCAAGAAAAATAAAGAAGCACTTTTAAACCACAACTTCCGTCTTGCACCAGCCCTTCGCGACCTCATGTAATTGCGTAAGCACATCGAAAGGTCACACGTCACAAATGTGAAATGCATACTTGTGGACCATTTTAAACCATAAACTGACACAAAGACATTAATTAGTATCCTTCAAAATACAACAACGTCTGAACGCTCCTCTCTCTTCACACATGTAAACACTGGGGCGGTAGTTTTGCATGCTTCATGTGTGACCTGTTATCGTGCTTACGCATTATGTAAGGTCTCGCTGGCACGTCACATGGCCAGTGCAAGACGAAAAGTTGTGGTTTAAAAGTGCATTTTTTTTCTTGATGAAAATGACAATCGTTTTGCTAGACAAGACCCTTTTTCCTTGTTTGGAAAGTCCTCTGAAACTGCGTTAAAACTGCAATTTTAAACTGCATTTAAACCATAAACTGTTGAGGTCCAATAAAGTCTATTCAGGGATCCCACACTTTAGTTAACTTCAAATTCAAGGACCTTTCAAGGACTTTTCAGGTCCAATACCCTCAAATTCAATGACTAAATGTGGGGACATATTTCAAGTGAGAGCAAGGTTACATTGTGTTACCTTTAAAGATACATTGTTACAGTTCCCTTTCGAGGGAATTCGCACTGCGTCACTGCAGTGACACTTTGGGGACGCCTCCAGGGGTAAGTCCTCTGAATGGGTGTATCAAATTCAACCAATGGTGAGGCTTAATGACAAAGACAGGGTGACGCAGGAGCCAGGAAGTATATCGCTATCTGAAATATTGCCAAAGACGGCCTTACAGGGACGCAGGAAGTATGGCAAGGGAGACGCAGCGTCTCGTTCCCTTCTCAGGGAACAACGTAACCCGAGACGTTTTCATGTGTCAAACACAACTATACAAAAAAGCATTTTGGTATGAATCAACATTCACATACAGAAGATATAAGCATTAAAAGCGAACAGTTTAGCACGTGTGCTTAAAAAGTCTAGAAATTTTATGATATTATCCTACAATACACAGGGAATAATATGGATTTTTTTTTTAAACTTCTTGCGTAAAATACAGATTCAAGCACTTTCAATGACCTGTATCCATGTATGTATTTTCAAAAACTTCCAAGGGCCTTGAATTTTCCCCCCAGATTCACAAACTTTCAAGGATTTCAAGGACCCGTGGGAACCCTGTCTATTAAATTGAGAAAAATCCTGGAATGTTTTCTTCAAAAAACATACAATTTCTTCTTAACTGAACAAAGAAAGACATCAACATTTTGGATGACATTGTGTGAGTAAATATTCAAAAAAATTTTTAAAGAAAGTGAGGTATTCCTTTAAGATGTGTCAATGCAAGGTGTTTTTAAATGAAGGCAGGTCAAACATGCATTTTAGTCTGGGACTAGGATAAACCCTATCCCAAAAACCGTCCCAAAATGTTTAAGAACACTTACGGTATTTGCTCCAGGACTGTGAAAAGGCCTTGTTTCATCTGTCCTTCTCCTGGGACGAAGAGTTTGTAGTCGACTATCATCCACTGATTGTTGTATCTGTCAAAGCAAGCAGATTTAGTTTTGTTCGAACATCATCTTTTGTCTACATTTTCACGTTCTCATCGTCTATAAGATAAAGAGTTACTCTATTTATGTTCCGCTGTTGTAACTGCTGAAGATGTCAGCCCACGCTCGTCCATTTTCAGCGAGTCGATTCGCTACGATGTTTCTCAGCCACTCCATAACGGCATCCTGAGGTTTCACGAATTTCCACAGATCATCATTACTGTTGCCAATCGTGGTTTCCATAGTAACCTAAGTAAAAGACATGACGTGACTTTACTGTTATGATTAAGTTTAATAATGATGTACCAAATAACTTTGAACAGCGTGTGTTGTACCAAACCACTGCTGAGGATGTAGAAATCATCGCCTGAGAAAATACTGCCAGGATAAGAAGAAAAGGCCTGAATTCTTCCAGGTATAATGCTCTTCTCTACGGTCACCACAATCAAAGATAACATAACAATCATTATTATATTAAAGCAGTGCATAGACATACCAATAATCCTATCATTCAGAATTTTGTTCAGTAAAATTTGTACATTATTGCTATATGATTAAAGCCTGGGCTGTGTCTAGATATACATTTGCAGGTGAAATTATAAAAGGCTGTTCAAGACATCATTTGTGTCAGTGTGTGTTTTTTTATTTTTTGTGATATTTATGTATAAATAAACATGGATTTACCGGTCGGAGACGTGCGGTAGGCAAAATTATATCTCTTTAATATCCTCAGCATTGACTGATAGGTGTTCCAGGTATCGTGTGACATCAGTAAATCCTTGTTGCCCGGCAGGAGTTTGATCAGAGCGGAGCACGAGCCAGAGCCGACGGCACGAGCCTGACTGGATTTATTCAACGCAGCCTCCAGATCCTCCAAATCTCCACCCAACTGAAACAGTATGAAACATTCAAGAGATATAATGCATGAATAAAGTATAAAGATATTGAGTATAAAAAAATGAGGCATAAGCAGCGTGCATTTCTGTACTCACATGAAGCCAAACGGGTCAATGGAAAAGTTTCCAATGGGAAAATCCACCTGTCCATTATAACCGTCCTCCAAACCCTTCAGCTGAAGTAAAGACAGACGCACCTAAAAACAACGTCAAACAGATTTAACATTAAGAAGACTTGTATTACAGTATAAATTCCTGCAGTTTCCCATCATACAGTTATCTCTGCCTTACTGAAAAATAAAACAGAAAATAAAAATGCCTCTCTGGAGGCTCAGTTGGAATAATAATATATTTATTATCAACAACAAGAAGTTCAGTTTTCTTCATTCACTACATTATAACATCTCTGTGTTACACAGCAGTTAAAAGAAAAGAGTTCAAGTTTAAAGTAACTTCAGGACTGAAAACACATTGACAAGAGATTCACACACTGTTTCTATCAATCTAGTCTTTATCTTAAAGGTGCCAAAGAATCCATTGATACTGTATGTTAAATTGTCCTCTACATAGAAGGTATGTGGCTTTATTAAGTGCAAAAATGATCCAGAAACAGTTTTACATGTCCATTTACAACCCAAGGATTGTCCCCAGAATGTAATGGTCTATTATTACCTTATTTAAGAAAGGGTCATGAATAATAATATTGAGCTCTGCTCTGATTGGCTGTTTCACAGAGCAGCTCCTTCAGTAGCTCTGTGTGTGTGTAAACAAAAAAGATACAGATTTTGAGGAATAATTAATTATTTTCAGATTATTAATGAACGTTTCTGGGTGGTAATTTTGTGTTTTTTCAGTATGGACCTGCAAAACTTCAGCCTAAACGCAAGCATATAGCATTAACTAGTATATAGCACTAGATCAGTCACAACTTTGTTTTTAGCATTGTAATAACATTGTACTTAATTTAATGTGGGGCGTACATCAAGACTGTAACGTCACAGTCTGTGTTATGTTGAGATTAGTGATGGTCGCTTTGAAGCACTGCTTCAGGAGGCTTTGAACTTTTACGAATCTTTTGTTTTGAATCATTTGGTTCAGAGCGTTTTTCAAACTGGCCAAGCCATGTGATTTTAGCAAACGAGGCTTCATTATGTCATAACTGTTTCGAAAATCCGATGGTTCACCACTAGGGGGAGTTGATCATAAATGACCAGTGTCTAATATGGTTAGGTGAACTCGGGTCAGTTTTATTATGCAAGTTCAGAAAACACGCATCCTTTTGACTAATAACACTACAATTTTGTCAACTTTTTGTTTATAGACAGATTTAATGACAAAAATGTGCATAATTAAAAGGGGAGATAGTTTTAATGATTTGTTTGCCCTAAATAAAACTAAAAACACATAATACACTTTTAATTATGTCTTAATTAAGTTCAATAATTTTTAACATGTTTTAATACAAATCTCACTTTTATTTTGTAAAATAAAGTGTAAAATGTTTGAACAGATCTGCTTTTACACCATTTTGACCAGCAGATGTCACCAGCGAGTGTGGCGTTTCGAACTGATTAATCCAGGTGTGTCTGATTATTGTTGTTGTGACTACTGAGGTCAGGCACACCTGGATTAATCAGTTTGTCCAATAATGGCAGACAGGAAACAAGGAGCTGGCTGAAGTTCAGGAAGTAGTGCAGCTGGGCATAAAGCCTATTGGTTCAATTGATTCAAAGCTTCGAAAAGCTTCGTTTCTCCCATCACTAGTTGAGATTGGTCTGTTTTCCAGCGGTCTTTGCGTGCACAGGCTTTACGCAAGGAAGAAACAATCATGTTTGACGCTCATATGATATGATATACATATCTTTTACACAACTCTTATTATTTATCTATGCCTAGATTAATACAGTTTTTACATTCTATGGCCCCTTTTAAAATTTTTGTTTATTTATAGCAAATCTCTCTTCTACCTGAAAATAAACCTGGAAAAAGTTTTCAGTCCCTCAGTGCTTTATTGTGTTATAAAACTGTTTTATTTTGTGATATAAAAACTTTCTTCTTCGCTGACACTGTAGATTAAAATCTTTAACAATAAGGCTAAAAAAGCAGACACTATAATCTGTGTATGAAATGTGTGAAGCAGCTCTTTTGAATGACTTGAGCTGCTGTGATTTCTACCTGATGCCAGTATGAAGAGTCGTTGTGTGCGTTCATCTGTTGTGTGATCCACTCAAGGTTCGTGTTAATGTATTGTTTGAGTCGCTGACAGTACTCTGGATCACGAGTAAATGGACCACAATATCCCATCAGTGTGTTCATCCAGTGTTTATAGATGAGCTAGGATTTTATAAAGCAGAGGGACACACATTTAATGTCATCAGTGAAGATAGATTAGATAATGTTGATTAAAGGTTAAATGAAATGATGTCAAACCTGTGATGTGACAGCAGACTCCACGAGTCCAGCAGCATAAGACTGTAACGAGTCATTATAACTGAGAGATGTGCTGACCTCCAGATAGGACCAACTGATTAAACACAAAACACATTATTAATACTATAAAAAACACAGAAAAAAGCTATTACAGCAGACACCGGACCAGTGAACCGATTCATTCAGAAATCCCCGAGTAAACAGAGACTTGACATGTATGGATTTATTATTAACTAAGGTTATATGTGCTCGTATCTTGTTTAACATTGATATAAATATAACAGACAATCACTTATACAGTTAGTCAATAATGTACATCTTATGAAAGATCTGCAATGACAACATGTATAATACAGCTTCCTGTTTTCTGTCATTTCTATTGTTTCTACTGTCTGTACTAATATGTATATTTTGTAATACTGCAGTGAAAGCGGTGTAAAGTGCTGAAGAATCAAACTCAAATAAAGCAGTGAAAGCTCTCACACACAGAGTTATTAAAGTACAAACCTTACCCGCTTTTATTAATGTCGTCGGTGAAATTAGCGACTGCGACGTAGTTTGCGTGAAATCCCTCTTTCACGATTAGATTTGCGGTTTTCTCATCATACAGCGCGGAGAAGATTTGAGCAAACGAGACATTTAAAACACTAAACAAATACACAAATAACAGATGACGCGCCATTGATCACCTGACAACCCTGTGACTTTCCTTCACAATAACAGATGCCAAAATAAAAGTCACGTCTGAGTCTGACTTTTGAACGTTGACGTAATTTCCACTGCACTAAATCACGAGGTAAGGGTGGGACAGATTGAGTGCCCGTGCCCCCTCCCTCCCCCATTTAAAAATGTTATTTAATAACATTTAATAAATTTAGCGTTTAGTTTACCTCACAGTCTGGAATCTTTTTATTTTAATTGAGTAAAAAGTCCCTTTATTATATATTCTATATATTTTCCAAAATATCAAGCGATACAAATATAATACATATCTCAAAATACCATACAGATAATTTATTATAACAAGTTAAAATTGCCACTTGACATTTTAGGTGCGAGCAAAAATGTGCCGTTTTTGGGTGTGTCCTTTAAAATGCAAATGAGCTGATCTCTGCACTAAATGGCAGTGCAGTGGTTAGATAGTGCAGATTAAGGGGCGGTATTACCCCCTGCTGACATCACAAGGGGAGCCAAATTTCAAAGACCTATTTTTTCACATGCTTGCGGATAATGGTTTACTAAAACTAAAGTACTTGGTTGCTCTTTTTCACATTTTCTAGGTTGATAAAAGGACTGAACCCAATTATAGCACTTAAAGGATTAGTCCATTTTCTTAAAAAAAATCCAGATAATTTACTCACCATCATGTCATTCAAAATGTTGATGTCTTTCTTTGTTCAGTCGAGAAGAAATTATGTTTTTTTGAGGAAAACATTCCAGGATTTTTCTCATTTTAATGGACTTTAAAAATAAAAAATATGCACTTTTAAACCACAACTTCTCGTCTATCTCCGGTCCTGTGATGCGCCAGTGCGACCTCACGTAATACGTCATCGCGTCAAGAGGTCATGGATGACGTATGCGAAACTACGCCCCAGTGTTTACAGGTGTGGAGAAAGAGGACCGTTGCGGCCTTGTTGTATGTGGAATGATACTATTTAATGTCTTTGTCTCAGTTTATTGTTTAAAATGGTCCGAATATGTGCATTTCTTATATGTATTACTTGACATTTCTTCATCACTACGCAATTACGGGAGGTCGCGCCGGCGCTTCACAGGACTGGAGATAGACGAGAAGTTGGGGTTTAAAAGTGCATATATATTTTGACAATCGTTTCGGTAGATAAGACCATTATGCCTCATTTGGGATCGTTTAGAGTCTTTTTAAAACGTTTAAAAAAAATGTTAAGTGTTGAGTTAAGTGTTGGGGTCCATTAAAGCCCATTAAACATAATTTCTTCTCAACTGAACAAAGAAAGACATCAACATTTTGGATGACATGGTGGTTTGGTGAGTAAATTATTTATTTATTAATTATTTTTTAAGAAAATGGACTAATCCTTTAAACATAAAAAAGTCAGATTTTCATTATATGTCCCTTTAAATGTTTATTTTTCTTTGTTTCTTCAATGGCAATATTTACTTCTTAATGCTTTTCAACATAATGCTAGTGCATTGAATAAGTTGCATTATATGACAGCTTGGGTGTGTCTAAAATGGTATTGTATGGTAACTCATACATGCAATAACCTCTACATTTAACCCATCACAGTAATTAATAAAACACATACGCAAACGTTTAAGATGGTAATAAAAATAAACTATAACTAAATGAAGTGAATTTAACACTGCTAGTGTCAGGAACGGGCAACAGTAAGGCAGTGTTTATTCTGAGCTGGGTTCATGTCAGTAATCTATTCCAGATAGTCTTCAGTTGATTTATTTTGTTGTGCATCTCTACAAACAGACAATATGTGTTAAAGTGATTGGCACAGTTCACACTAACCAATATTTATTTAAAGGGCAAAGCACAGATCCATCTCTCATGTCCTTCATTAACATTTGAATAAGTCATGAAGATATCCAGCCTGTAGCGTGAATCTATGTCATTAAATCAGTCAGATTGTGTTTGTTTATAAGTGTGTGTGACTTCGATCAGACCTCATTATAGGAAATCCACAGCGATCACAAACATTTCCTTTCTCCAGAATATAGGAATATCATTGCAATAAAAACACAGTATCAAAACAAGTGGCATTTATTTCAATCAAATATAGCAATAACTCATACAAACAAAACGAATGTTTTGTTCATACTGTAATTAAGACAAAAAGTATTTGGAGATTTTTTTGGATATGTGCTGTAATACGATGATCTGTGTGGACTTTTATTGTCCTGCAAAAAGCAGGAAAAATGGGAATTGACTAAAGCTCATCTATTATTGCCTTTAGGATTATTTAATCTGAAAACAAAAATCCTAAATCACAAATCGAGATGAACAACACTAGATCTTCTGTGAACGAGTGGCTATGTAAGCGGATAACATTCAGCATTAATGAATATTACAGTACATCATAGCTTTATATGTACTGTCATTGTCCACATCAGTCATCAATCTTTATGACACATGTGTATAACACAATGAAGAAAATGCAAAACAATAACGTCAAACTAAGTCTCTTTTGATCCTTTCTTCAGTGAATCTTACAAATAACTATTTGCATAAAGTGTACTTTTGTACCAGACATTTTCATAACAATTAAGCTATTTTTTTAAAGTTCAAAATGTAATGCATCAGGATATTTTACTAGTTTACTTGAAATGGTTCAATATTTTTTATGCAAAACGCATTTCTTAGATTTTAGTAGTAAATAAGTAAAATATCCACGCCTGTTTCCAGACCTCTTCAGGATCTCTACGACTAAAGCTCTTCATCAGTGTAACAGTGTTTGTCCTGAGTCACATGCTAAGTATGCATACTGTATATGTGTTTAGTATCTGTATGTGAATACTCTGTGTAGGTAGTCATGTAGCAGACGCTTTTCTCTTGACCAGCACACATGATCAAATTCTCACGACCAGTAACCATCAAAACTTCAGGTTACCAGAGCTAAGCCTTATATACTAAAACACTACAGCCTCGACTCCATCATACAGTAATGGTCACAAATCCCTGTGCATGACAGTCAATCTCTATTAGTGAATAAAAACAAAACCTGTACATGCATACAGTAAATGGATATCACATTTCCAATAATAGCTACAGAAGAGGAGTATGCATGTTGCGTAAAGGTCATATTGCTGTATTTTTCCCTATAGCAGCAATGGGCTTGCATTCAGTGTGACATCATCATCATCACATAGAGTAAAGTATACCCAAAACACTCTGATGATGACATTTCTCCTGAGCAGAGACTGAATAAAACGCATCTAATATAATTAATAAACACAGAAAATGTTAATGATGGTAAACGGCTTATTTTGCAAAAACACACACACAGGGAGAGAAAGACTGCTGCTCTCTCTCTTTTCTCTTTACTGTATATTAAGATCATCTGACACGATCTGGAGAAGAAACAGTGCTGAAGTGAAAACATTTCTGCTTTGCTCAGGTCCGACAGGCTTCATCCAACTTCTGTTTAAATATGATAAAGCGCTGTCGTTTCTTCCTCTTCGCCATCTTGACCATCAACTAGGTGATCTGTTGACAAATTAGATGATAGTATAAGCTAATTTATTTCACTTTTTTTGCAGTGGATAATTTGAATTCAATTTAAACTTGAACATTTTTATTTTACACATGTGCTTGATGTGACGCAGTGGTTCCTGGAGATCTACAGTCCTGCAGAATTCAGCTCCAACCCCAATCAAGCTTTTCATGACTACCTAAAAACATTCGAGGCAGGTGTGTTGAAGTATGCAGGAGAGTAAATCTCCAGGAACAGGGCTGGTGACCACTGGCCTAAATACTTGACAAATAACTAATATAAAACAAATTTGTACACAAAAATATGCAGATAGCAATTTAAAAAAAAGAACACAATAGAAGACATCTTCTTTAAATACACAAAGAAAAAATATGCTACAGAAAGTTTATTTACCACATGAGCAAGTTTATGAGGAGAGGGGGAAACGATTCATTCCTTCATTTGGAAAATGTTCAGGTGGGGCCGAACCCATCCGATAAGAAAGAGCTGTTAAAATAATACAGAAGGCATGATGACATATACAGTGTGTGTGTCTCTGTGTGTGTGTATGTGTCTGACATTCCAGTTAACGTTTGAAGGGATTAAAACCATAGACTGTAAAAAACAGATGGACGTAGTGTCCGTGACGTCACCTATAGGTTTCTGATGATCGTTTTTGAAACTTAAAGTAGGCGGTGCCTGCCGTCGCTATCTTGGCCGCGCGTCACCCTAGTTTGGTTCAAAAACACTATAGTATTTACTAGAGTAATTTTACTTCATTTCCCATAGTTAGTTTACTATAAATTACTATAGTACTTCTAATACAGTTTACTGTAGTACATTTACTATATTATGATTCAAAAACACTATAGTATTTACTAGAGTAATTTACTTCATTTTTTATAGCTAGATTACTATAAATTACTATTGTACTTTTAATACAGTTTACTGTAGTACATTTACTATAGTAAGGTTCAAAAACACTATAGTATTTACTAGAGTAATTTTACTACATTTTTCTATGGTAATTTTACTATAATACACTATAGTATTTTTTCATGTGGGATGACTCGCGGATATCCGAAAATGGGTAAAGAGGCGGGACGTGGTTGAAGCTGAAGTGGCTGGATGCTGAAACCACGCACGCCTAGCATGACTCTAGTGAAAGCAGTGGCTGTTCAACCATTACTCAAACGGCCACGCCTTTAAGGATTGATATAATTTAAACGGATGAGTTACAAAAATGTTTTACCCCCCTCAAAGTTGTCATGAAGGGCAAAATTAGCTATATAGAACAAAACACTTTTTTTGTGTTACATGCAGGTCAGCTCTCACGTCACCAAGTCAGAACCATCTATTGATCAACATCATGCTGCTTAAAACTAATGATTAGAGTAATGTAGGGCTGCAAAATGAGAATAATCGTTCGTTTGCGAAAAAAAGTTTTTGTTTAGATCATATATGTATGTGTACTGTGTATAATAATTTTGTATATATATAAATAAACACAGATGCAAATATATATATATATATATATATATATATATATATATATATATATATATATATATATATATATATATATATATATATATATATATATATAAAATATTTACATGTGTATATACATTTTTATATTTATATATAATTTATATTTTATATACCGTAATTATAAATACTTAATATAAAAATAGATTTTTTATACATGCATGTGTGTGTATTTATATATACATAATTTTTATCCACAGTACAGAAAGTTTACTTGAGGCACGCTTAGGCTCCCCTGTGCCCGCATCACCCAACGTCAAGACACTGCATATGTTAATTTTTTACACATTCTGTGCGTCATGCCATCTAAGGCGTCATTTCGTGCCAAAATAAATAAAAGGGACAACACAAGTTGTGCTAAAAACAGTGATGGGAGCAACGCATTACAATTTTTGATCTTACGTCGTATGACCATGGGGGGCGGCACAATGAATAATAACACAGAAGGTGTGTTAGTTCAGGGACAACACATTAAATGTGTTGTCCCTATACTAACACACCTTCTGTGTTATTATTCATTGTGCCGCCCACCACGGTCCCGCGTCATCAGATCAGAAATGTCTTGTCTGCAAGTGTTCATTTATCACAAAATAGAGGAAAACGAGCAACCAACTAATTTAAATTTCACTAATTGTAACTGCATTACTTGATTTAAAAAAAAAAACTTTGTTACATGTTCATTACCGCTAAAAGTAGTGGAATTACAGTAACGGAATTACTTTATAACCCGTTACTCCAGTCACTGTTTTTAACACAACTTGTGTTGTCCCTTTCATTTATTTGAACATGAAATAACGCCTTAAATGGCATGACACACACAATGTGTAAAAAATTAACACATCATTTTTTTGCATTGTAGTGTCATCATTGACACAACATCGAGTGACTGATATAAAGGGAGCGTCTCGGTTACAACTGGGTGCCCAAAGGTAAAACCCTACTGTCATCACAGACACATCTCGTTTACTCAACAGTGGGTACAGTCGTATTTTTTATAGCTATATTTGATAGTTTTTTGTTTAGTGTACAGAAGCTGAAGTGACAAACAACCTGACTCTCTGTGAGGAATGATGCGTTTTCCTGGATCCATCTGTAGACGAATCTCTTTGATAGAGAAGATTGAAGCAGCTGATGTGACAGAGATTAACAGTCAAAATGTGAAATGCCTACTAAACACATGTCAAAGTTACTGTTTGAACAGAGATTGTAAAATGTTAAATGGATTAGGAATTCACTTTCAGGAATCTCTACTGTTTACTGTACTTTCTATTACTATGGTTAACCTTTAAAATAATAGACAAACACTAATTTGAAAAAGGACTGATAATGAGAAGTAGTAATAAATACTCACTGTCAGCCAATTCGTGAACTTTGTCTCCAAGATCTCTAAAATAAATGTGCTGAAGAGCCACGTCTGCAGAAACTCGTTGCCTCGCTGAAAACTACACACACACACACACACACACACACACACACACACACACACACACACACACACACACACACACACACACACACACACACACACACACACACACACACACACACACACACACACACACACACACACACACACACACACACACACACACACACTTTTCAGTGTTTAGTTTTATTCAAAACTTTCACAAATTTTTTTCATTGTTCCAAAGCAGTTTAACAGTAAAAAGCATATATGGTATTACTGCAAAATACTTTTAAATAATAACCAATTGGGGCATGGGTTCAATTCCAGTCAAAATACAAAGATGGAAAACTGGAAACTGAATAACGCTTGGAGACAGGTTTCAAAGTGCAAGATTACAACTATAAAAACTTCCTGGCGTTACCTGTAACAACTGGCACAGGAGGTCATGGCCGTCACTGCCAATCCTGTAAAACACAGAAAACACATGCTATAAACACATGTGAAACACGTGTTTCACGGCAGTGTCACGTACTTTGCACACAATGCACTAGTTATGTGTTTATGAGGACACTTTGCTGTTTGATATCTTAAAGGCGGAGTCCACGATGTTTGAAAAACGCTTTGGAAAAGGAGACCGGCCGACTATCAAAACACACTTATAGTCAATCAGCAGTAAGGAGCGTGTCTACTAACCGACATCCTTGCCGGGTTGCGTATGTGTGGGGCGGGTCTATCAACAGAAGGTCCAGATTCTATTGGGGTAGGGGCGTGTTTGTTTAGGTGATTTCAAATATCAACATTGGCTTTCAAACATCGTGGACTCCACCTTTAACTCTTTCACCGCCAGCTTTTTTTAAAAGTTGCCAGCCAGCGCCAGCGTTTTTCATGATTTTAACCAAAGTTGAATGCCTTACAGAAAATGTTCTTCTTTAAATATATAAACATACAATATACCAAATGAAAGAACAGACCCTCTGCTTTCAAACAAACAAAAAAAAAACGTTTCATCCTACCTTTAGTGGTTCTTTTGTAATCAGCTTTTGAATATGGGTAGGTTTCTGCAAAAACACCACATTTTGAGCAAAAAGCAGAGATAATTCCATTTTTGTGACGGACTTTTCATAGAGATCCCATTCAGAGGGATCTTTAAAACAGACACGAGCTGTGTCTGAAACCGCTCCCTATCCACTATATAGTGCACTATATCGGGTGTCGGCCATTTTGTAGTGGTGTCCGAAACCTGAGTGAACAACTTTCCCTACATTCATTCACTACTTTTTACCCACAATGCACTCTGATTTTGAGGGTACATTCGATGTACACTCGTTCACTCATATTTCCCATGATGCAACGGGAGACGAACGCGTAACTTGAATCAGCTGAAGGATACTGACAGTAAACACCAAACATTTTCTTGTTGTCAGTTATTTTCTACTTTTTGAAAATAAACAAATTAAAAATAATTGCGTTATCTTTTATTTAAAATCTAATACACATTTTTATTAAACAATAAATAAACAGCAGTAAGTAAATATTATCAGCAGTTGTTTTGTTCTCTTTATTATCAACTAATACAATAAACATGACAAATGTGAAAAACAGTAAGAAAGTAAACTTTACCATTTCACAGCACAATCAATAAAGCCACACAGGTGTTTATGATGAATCTCTGCGATAGCTCTCTGACGCATGATATTTGCGTCAGTGTCCGAAATCGCTCACTCATTTTTATTTGCTTCTTCCCCATATAGTGGACTCAATTGTCATTCCCCATATAGGGAATAGTGAATGAGTAAACGAGGGAACGGTTTCAGACACAGCTACGGACATGCAGCTGCTTGCCATAGGGCAATACTTCCGGGTTTAAAAACCCTGGTGGATAATAGCGGTATTGCGGAAAGACGGAAAATCTCGTCATTGGCGGGGAAGCGTTTTCTCTTAATTGACGAGATATCTCGTCAATGGCGGTGAAAGAGTTAAAGGGGTCAACATTAGGAATGAAATATGCCTTGTTCTTTTGACATATAACAGGTCTTGGTATCATTACTACATCCTGCTACTTTCATAGCTTAAAACGCCCTCCTAATCTATAATTAAAGCATTTATGTAACTTTCTCCAAAAACAACAACAATGACAAATGGCTGGATTTGTGGCATACATAACGATAGATAGATGTCCCGCCCCAAAGAAAGACACAGCACATTATAATATCGTTGGTGCCGCCCACTGACGTTCAGTGAGAGGAGCAACTCAAAAGGGGCTGTAACAAGGTGTTTACAAGCATGATAAAATTGTAATGACAGTAAGATTGCAATTTTAGACAAATATATATATGAGCGTCTTTGTAGGGCTTCAAAACAATCCCGATGTCAGAGAGAAATGGATTGTTCATTTTTTAACAAATGTGTTGAGAAATTTTTACACCAATCGCTCTTACCCAACTTATAAAGCACTAAAGCTTCTACGGATTCAGAAACAAAAAACCTCAGTGCATGTTTTGATCATTGCTCTGAATCTGATCTCTAACAAAAATCCTTTACAAAAATGCTATTATCTATTTTTAAAGAAACCTACCCATATTTGAAAAGTGATAAAAAGAGAACAAATAAAGGTAGAATAAAACAGGGTTTTTTTGTTCAAAAGCAGAGGGTTTGTTCTTCTTTGATTTGATATATTGTATGTTCATATATTTAAAGAATATGTAATGAAAACTGTTGTGAAAATTATAAAAATGCTGGCACTGGCTGGCAAGTAAAAAAACGCTGGTGGGGAAAGAGTTCAAACCTTTTTATAGGCCATATTCTCATGGACTATACAGAAACAAAGGTAAGAAGCACTTAGGAGTTAATTTGATTGCTATATTGCACATTAATGCAAAATACACTTTTACACCGACAACTCATTACATTAATGTGCTCATCGGTCATGTCTGTGATTGGCTGTAATGATCAACACGGCAAATCAGGGAATAAAAAGACGTGCAACGTAAATAGATCTTAATGTTAATGCTGTAATTTTTTATTTATTTTCACATTTCAATTTAATTGCAATAAAAACATGCAACTAAAAAAACTAGCATATAAAAACACACATATATAAAATTATATATTTGACCTCAGAGTCAGAGCACATATGTGATTCCACGCCCCCTCTAGAGGTGAATCTAGATATAAACATTAAGAAATGGACTTTGAACCATCATCTTTGTACACAAGTAGGGTAAACTGAACATTATGGTAGCTGCTGCGTTTTGAGAGTGCTGCAAACGTATCACAAAATGCAGCAGCAACGTGTCTGTGCATAATGATGGCACCAGTGCTTTTCTGTTGCGTCTGGATTTGTATAATTCATTAATAATTAATTGCAACCAGAAAAAAAGCACCTGATTAAAAAAGTAAAAATCTCAGAGTAAAGTGAAGAACTGCACATATTTTGCCAATAAAACAAGTTGAAGATGCTTCATTGGATTTGAGGTTGCATGCAAAATCCACTTGGCTCAAAAATCTGAGGGGGCACATGCAGTTTGAATGGTGGGGGGGGGGGGGGGTTGAATGGGCCTGACACATCTGGATATCACAACATTAGTCCAATGTGATGAGAAACATACCTGGGTGCATGAGTGATGAGAGATTCACCCTCATAATGAGGAAAGTTGTACGAATAAAAGCTGTCATTGACTTCTGGCCAAGACTTCTCAGTAGGAGAACCTGCAGATGACAGAATGACCATCATCAAACAATCACACTACAGACACTGACAAACAATGTACATGCTACTCATAAATAAAGCTATAAAGTCGAATTCAGTTTAATATGTGATGGCAAAGCTTTCAAGTCAGTAAATGCCTATATAATCCTTCAAAAAAGATTAAGTTGAGTTGCTGAAAACATAAGAAAGATGAAACCTGAAAATCTCAAATAATCTGTTCATGTATAACATCTTTATTAACACAGAATTATATAATCTAAACTACAACTGAATCACAATTTTTTTCAATAAATAAAGCCTAGTAGGCATAGATACATTACACTACATTTAGTTATTTTTATTCTGTTCATTATATAAAGGGCCGTAATAGTTCACACTGATTCTGAGATTTAAAGGGGTCATGAACTGAAGAATTAAATTCCAAGTGATCTTTCGACATTTAAGAGGTCTTGGTATAATCAATGCATCCTGTAAGTTTCATACTGTAGCTATAAAACACCCTCCTTGATAACGAAAATTGATAACGAAAGCATTTATGTAATCGTTCTCCAGAAAAACCTGAATGTTAATTGGCTATACGTATGGCATTTCAATATAAATTTATTTTCATGACCTCCACCCAAGAGCAAATGTCACTGATCATCACATCGTATCAAAGGAGCAACACAAGGAAGTCTAAAGTTATTGCTGTCTAAAATTATGATAATAACAGTAATAACATATATATTGCAATAAAAGTAAGATTGTGATGTCAGAGAAATATTGTGCTGTTGCTGGCTGTGGAAAACGAAAATGTCTTTGTAAGGCATCTGAAGGATCCCGACGTCAGAGAGAAATGGATTGTTTATGACGTATATTGATTGACGCATGACAAATGCGGAGGGTGAAGGCACTACACTAATACTCTCGTTATCGGAAGCTAGTTATTTAAGTTTGTAAAGTTTAAAATATGGATATTTCTCTTACAAAATCGCACCAATTTCCCCTTAGAAGGCCCTTATTTTACCTATGATGTCGTGTGGATTACTTTTGCGAAAGATGGATGCACATTCATTGAACTTGAAGGAGCTGGACCCCATATTAATCTATTGTAAAGATTGTAAGAGTTACTGGTGTGTATTCTTGAGACAAATCAATGGCATTGCTGATCTGTCAGTGCGAGTTATTTTTAGTTAAAACACCTCAAACATGTATTTTAGTCTAGGATTAGCCTTAAGCCTCGTCTGTGAAACCAGCGGTTACAGTATTAGCCTAATATCAGTTCACACTTGGGCTTATTGCTGTGTTAGTTATAGTGGGTGACTTATCATCCAACAAATAATGGTATTAAACAAGCTACTAAACAAAATTATAATCTCTATCATATAATTTCTAATTTACTCAGCATCATCTGTATTAAAGGGAGAGAATCACGACTTCTAAAGTTACACAATTATTGAAGAACTTTTTTCTCTGTGTGTGTGTTTGGTAAACGGGGGAAAGCAGGCAGTGAACCAAAGCACTGTGAGGTAAGGGAATGGGGACTCAAAATGTTTCTAAACTGCATTTCTATTGTTTTACTACACACACAACTATTTAATATATATACATACACACACACGTGCACACACACATATACATATATATATACATATACATACTTGTACCAATAACATTTTGTCATTCTGTTATAGCTCTTACCCAAGATACGAAATATAAGATGAAGTTCATCCTCGATTGTTGACCCAGGGAAGAGAGGCCGTCCTGTGATCATTTCATAGAATATACAACCTACACCCCTGTGATAACAGACACACAAGCAAACAAACAGACATTAGCGTTTCTATGACATGCAAAATGCTGTTTTTTTCTGTTTACCGTAGGCCAGAATCTGTGTGCAGAAGATCAGACTCAGTAAACCACTGGACCAAACTCAGGGCTGCAGAGAGGAAGTGACTCTTCTGACTTCAGCAAATATCAGTCTCTTCTCTTTCTAGGCTATTGTTAAAGGAATATTCCATTTTCTTAAAAAAAATCCAGATAATTTACTCACCACCATGTCATCCAAAATGTTGATGTCTTTCTTTGTTCAGTCGAGAAGAAATTATGTTTTTTGAGTAAAACATTGCAGGATTTTTCTCATTTTAATGGACTTTAATACACACCAACAATTAACACTTAACTCAACACGTAACAGTTTATTTCAACGGAGTTTCAAAGGACTATAAACAATCCCAAACGATGCATAAGGGTCTTATCTAGCGAAACGATTGTAATTTTTGACAAGAAAAATAAAAAATATGCTCTTTTAAATCACAACTTTTCGTCTAGGTCCGGTCCAGCGCGACCTAACATAAATGCGTAGTGACGTAGGGAGGTCACGTGTTACATATATAAAACGCACATTTGCGGACCATTGTTAACAATTAACTGACACAAAGAAATTAATTAGTATCAGTTGACATACAACAACGTAGAAACGGTCCTCTTTCAACACACTTGTAAACACTGGGGCGGAGTTTCGCATTCGTCCTCTGTGACCTCTTGACGTCATGACGTATTGCGTGGGGTCATGCTGGCGCATCACGACCAGATCTAGACGAGAAGTTGTGCTTTAAAAGTGTATATTTGTTCTTTTTCTTGTCAAAAATGACAATCGTTTTGCTAGATAAGACACTTATGCCTCGTTTGGGATTGTTTATAGTCCTTTGAAACTCTGTTGAAAAAAACTGTTACGTGTTGAGTTAAGTGTTAATTGTTGGTGTCTATTAAAGTCCATTAAATTAGAAAAATTCTGCAATGTTTTCTTCAAAAAACATAATTTCTTCTCGACTGAACAAAGAAAGACATCAACATTTTGGATGACATGGTGGTGAGTAAATTATCTGGATTTTTCTTTTAAGAAAATGGAATATTACTTTAACATCTTGACAGTCAATAAAGCATACTTTCAAAATAAGATCAACAACAGTTGCCAACTATTCTCAACCTTCTCCTCTCTTCTCTGTCCCCCATCACTTCACTCACAGGAGATGACCCAAACACCGCAAAAACCCTTACACCAAAGCGATTAAATGCGGCTGAAAATGGCAGACGGAGACCAACTGTGGGTGCTTGCCAACGCTTTGGTTGCTATGATACTTCTGCTTTGTTGATCAGTCATTGTACGATGCACTGATTGGTTGTTGTGATATTTGTCCCGCCCCCCAACTGTGATTGGATGGTTGAGTGAAAAGTGACATTGACAAGCTGAGCGTTTCACCCAAAGTTAAACATTTTTTAACTCTGGGCGCTCAGCGCCAAACGTGGAAAAACGCAGAGCACAGCGTTTCACTTTCGATCAATAATGCATAAATATTCAAGGTAAAAATTCAAGCACAGCAGTACTCAATACAATATAATGCTTCAGCCTAGATACAAGCAATATTAACATCATCAGGGCACCTGACAGGTTCTCTACATGAGAAACCTGCGGCTTATGTGTAGTAGACTCAATATCAATCTCAAAGATTTAATGCTTCGCTGTCAAGAAATTACTGAACATGAACAGTGCAAAATCTCAGAGGAGGGAAATGTTTGAAAGAGTTGAGGACCTCTCTTGGTTAACAGATGTTATAACCTGAACACATTCATCACATGTACCTGAATATTATTTTATAAATCTTATTAGACAGGCTCCTTTTAATCAGACTGTCGGCCATATATCATCAGCTTCCCATCACTGCATTATTTCTTATACGCATCCTCTACAGCGGGTGTCTCCAATCCTGCTCCTGAAGAGCTACTGGCTGTGTCCAAAACCGCCTACTTCCATACTATATAGTAGGCGAAAAGCAGTAGGCAAGGTGAGTAGTATGTCCGAATTCACAGTATTCCAAAAACAGTACGCGAAAAGTACCCGGATGACCTACTACTTCCGGTTAGATTTTGCAGTGTGCATACAATAGACACTTCATTATCCCATGATGCCCGTGAGAGGAGTTATCCAATGAAGAAGAAGAGGCCTCGTCATATTATAAAATGGAGGAAATGCAACTGTATTAGCGCTGGTATGACACGACGTGATGACGACGTATGTCACGTGATGTGTCAACATGGCGGATGTAGTACGTCCGAATTTCATTCATACTACCAGGATTCATACTATACAGTACCTACTGTTTGAACGGTAAGTAAGTAGGTACTTCCTCTCATTCAGGACGTACTGTACAGTTTGCGGTCTCGGATGCAGCCACAGTCATGCAGACTTCAGCTCCAACACACCTGTCTGTAATTCACGCAACCCTGAACACCTTGATTAGCTGCTTCAGATGTGTTTAATTGGGGCTGAAGCTAAAATCTGCAGGACGGTAGCTCACCAGGAGCAGGGTTGGAGACCCCTGGTCTACAGTTTGATATTTATTAGTTTAATTGTGATTCATTTATGACTTTCTGGTGATATTGAATGTAAAGAACCTTACCAGATGTCAATGGATGTGGTGTATTCTGTGGAGCCCAGCAGCACATCTGGAGGTCTGTACCAGAGCGTCACCACTTCATTAGAGAAGGTCTTTGTGGGCACCGACTTTGCACGTGCAAGACCTACAACAGACACAAATACACTTTACTGGGAATAAGATTAGGAACAGAAATCTCCAAACAGTAAATGTAAATAGTTGAGAGATTTGGTAAGTTTGTGATTGTGCCTACCAAAGTCAGCAAGTTTCAGCTCTCCTCTGTCATTGATGAGAAGGTTTTGAGGTTTCAGATCTCTGTGCAAAACTTTTCTCCCATGGCAATAAGCGAGACCTCGCAACAACTGAAACAGGAAAATCTATAGAGCGGGCGTAGAGAATGTAAACAGCGTTAGCAGTAGAGCAACACACACATTATGAAAATACACTGCAAAAAATGACTTTTTTTTGTATTTTTGTCTTGTTAATTAATAATACAAAATGTATTTTCTTGATGAGCAAAATGATAAAACAAGCAAAAAAATCTGCCAATGGGGTAAGCTAATTTTTCTTGAATTGTTATTAAAAGTGTTTAAAAAAAAGTTATTTATTATTCTATCAGGGTTAATAATAATTTTCTGTAAGTTTTAAGTGGTGTTTAATGTGTTTCTGTTGAAAAACCCAATAAGAAAATCATCATCTCCTGTATTTTTTCATTAATATCACACTTATTTGATCCATCAGGAAGATTGATTCTTCAGTTGCTCACCTTCACATTAAAGACATTCATGATACTGCCACAGTCATCCAGGTATTGCTTCAGATCTCGCTCCTGAAACACACACCCGGTGTATCCACATGTTACAAAGATGCACCCATAAACGCACGCACACAGATATAAATATAGCTCTGAAGAAATGTCACACACCAGATACTCAAAGACTAAGGTAAGGCACTTGTCTGTGTGAATGATGTCATGCAGGGTGACAATGTTGGCGTGTTTCAATTCCTTCAGGAGAGACACTAACAGAGAGAGAGAGAAACATGACAGGACATCAACACAGAGAGACATTCAAATCATTTCTAAAGTCACTGACACTTTACCATTACAAATCATATTATACTGTAAGCATAACAATTTGAATAATTTTTTATTAAATCTAAACAGACTATTCCACAGTCTTCCTAACACTGTTCAGGGATCAGACGCTGAATGAGTTTACATGCACAGAATAAGCGGATAACTATAAGAGGATCTGCTTATTATAGAAACCTGTTTTCATGCCTTTACATGCAAATTAATAAACCGACTGTGCAGAAAACTGCGAGAAAGCCAGTAAATGCCTTCACATACAACGCGAAATTGGGGTAATGAGAAACGGTGTGAACTGATTGGGGAAAATTATAAGCTATCACATAAAAACCAAACTCGAAAATCCCCAAAGAGTGACAAGGATATAGCAAGAAGTATTTTGTAGGTGAGTCTCTGGCCAATTTTTTTATCAAATATACCCGTGCGATTCACGGTTTTCTGTTCCACGATCACATAAATAAATGTATGTACGTGTGTGTGCATGTAGTTGATTTGTACCTTCTCGTATGGCGGTGCAGGGTGCTCCCTCTTCATACTCCAGCCTGATTTCTTTCAGAGCAACTAGATTATCTGTTAGTTTACTACGACCCTTAAACACTGTTGCATATGTACCCTACATAAAATAACACATAAACACATGTTCATTTTCTGATTAGTTTTAATTTTTTTTACATAATAACATGGTTTTTACATTTTTTACATAATTACAATACTATACATTTATACATCATACATTTTATCTGACAAAGTACCCACACTTATAAGGAGGTCCTAGTTACCTATACTACCTTACCCGCCACCTACATAGAGATCCAAACACCTACACTGAGATCCAAATACCTACACTGAGAATAAAACACCTGCACAAAGATCCAAACACCTACACTGACATCCAAACACCTGCACAAAGATCCAAACACCTGCACAAGGATCCAAACACCTGAATAAGAATCCAAACACGTGCACAAAGATCCAAACACCTGCATAAGGATTCAAACACGTGCACAGAGATCCAAACACCTACACAGAGATCCAAACACCTACCCTGAGATCCAAGCACCGCACTGAGATCCAAACACCTACACAGAGATCCAAACACCTGCACTTAGATCCAGGCACCTCCACTGCGATCCAAGCACCTGCACTTAGATCCAAGCACCTCCACTGCGATCCAAGCACGTGCACAAAGATCCAAACACCTGCACAAGGATCCAAACACCTGAATAAGAATCCAAACACATGCACAAAGATCCAAACACCTGCATAAGGATCCAAACACATGCACAGAGATCCAAACACCTACCCTGAGATCCAAGCACCCGCACTGAGATCCAAACACCTTCACAGAGATCCAAACACCTGCACATAGATCCAAGCACCTCCACTGAAATCCAAGCACCTGCACTAGGATCCAAACACCTACACAGAGATCCAAACACCTGCACTTAGAGCCAAGCACCTCCACTGCGATCCAAGTAGGGGTGGGCGATAAACCGGTAGACACGATTAACCGGTAGAAATTTGTCAACCGGTAGAGATTTTGGACTATCGTCTCAATCGAGGTTACACGCCCACGTCACACTCCTGTGCGCGTGGTCATGAACGTAACGTTTGTAAACATGTTTAAGCACCGCAGTTTTAAATCAGGTTATTTTAAGCTATTGAAACACAAACAACAGATCTACATGCATGCGCTCCTTCTATGTCTAAGCAGCGCGCAAGTCGTGCAACCGCTGCTCTTTCTGTCTGTAAGGAGCACGCAAGTCATGCTACCACTGCTCATTAAGCTTGTGAGCATTTTTCCCGCTTTATTGGCCTTAAATACATATATGCGTCAAAATTCCAATCTTTGCAAGTATCATCATAAACACGATCATTCAGAACTTAAGAGAAAGTGAACAGATAAAAGAGAAAACGCATGTGTAACAGTAGATTGGTCCAGTCTTGAGAGAAAATCTCTCACTGCTCTTGACTAAATCACTTTTGTACCTCAAATAAAAAATATACATACATACATACATAGTTATTTATTATCATTCCTTTATCATTGACTGTTTATCTTCAGAGAGTTTTGTTTGTTTTTTATCTTCTTTTTATGCTTGTATTAGTTTTTTTTTTTTTTTGAAAATTATGAACATATCTATGGTATTTAAGATTTTAATAACAGAAAAAACTCATTAAAACATAAAAAACTCTACCGTGATACATATCGTTATCATGATATAAAATGAATCCTATCGTGATAGAAGTTTTTGGTCATATAGCCCATCCCTAGATCCAAGCACCTGCACTAGGATCCAAACACCTACACTGAGATCCAAACGCCTGCACTGAGATCCAAGCACCTCCACTGCGATCCAAGCACCTGCACTAGGTTCCAAACACCTACACTGAGATCCAAACACCTGCACAGAGATCCAAACAGCTGCACAAAGATCCAAACACCTTCATAAGGATCCAAACACGTGCACAGAGATCCAAACACCTGCACAAAGATCCAAACACCTGCACAGAGATCCAAACACCTGCACAGAGATCCAAACACCTGCACAGAGATCCAAACACCTGCACAAAGATCCAAACATTTGCACAGAGATCCAAACACCTACACAGAGACCCAAACACCTACACAGAGACCCAAACACCTGCACAGAGATCCAAACACCTACACAGAGACCCAAACACCTACACAGAGACCCAAACACCTACACAGAGACCCAAACACCTGCACAGAGATCCAAACACCTACACTGAGATCCAAACACCTGCACTGAGTTCCAAACAGCTGCACAGAGATCCAAACAGCTGCACAAAAATCCAAACACCTACACTGACATCCAAACACCTGCATTGAGATCCAAACACCTGCACAACGATCCAAACACCTGCACAACGATCCAAACACCTGCACTGACATCCAAACACCTGCACAGAGATCCAAAAATCTGCACAAAGATCCAAACACCTGCACAAAGATCCAAACACCCATATACTTGCAAAAATATCCAAACACCTGCACTAGGGATGCTCACATTGACCGTTTAACCGTTAACCGAAGGTAAGAACTTATGACCGATTAACATTATCAGTTAAAATAAAATAATATTTGTTAATACATGGTGCGTGTCCTCATGAGCCGACAGACATTTCGCCATTTTTCTAAGTACTATTCGGACGGGATTAGTTTTATATAGGAAGGTGGGGTAAAGCAATTTTTATCAGAGCTTCTCAGTGATTTTAGTCCAGTCCGAATGTTCCATGTCAGTAATCATTACGGACAATGTCAGTAAAGATTACGGCAACTTTTACCTTCTGTAAAAAGGTCCGGAGAAATTACCTCAGGTAATACTAATCCAGTGCGAATAGACCAGCTGTAAATATCCACGTAAATCGCATCATTTCCTTTTAATTTGCGGGTTTCTTTTAAATATAAAAGCGCTTAAAGAAGCATTTACTTGCGTTCTAGGCGGAAAACAAGTGAGTTACAAGTCAGTTCCTGAATAACACGACATAAACTTTAAAAAAAAAAAGTCACATTTACTTTTCAGAGGCACGGAACTGTTTATGAAACTGACGTTGTCCCCAAACTGAAATTAAACACAGTGTTTCGCGTTTTCCTCGTCTGTGTCATGTTGTTTGCACATCTGATATCAGAAAGCAAGGTAATGTGCACGTTAAGACGGGAGGTGCGCAATCGAGTTATCCCTCCCACTTCTAAATGTTTTACTGAGATTTCTAATCCCGTCCGAATTGACCATTAATATAACAGACGTCCTGTGGAAAATTACATTACGCCATCTACCCCTGTAAAACTAATCCCGTCCGAATGTTTAATTTGTGAATGTCCTGTAAATGACACAAATGATTGCTGCCCTGACGGTCTGATAAAGTAATCATTTGTATGAGAAATCATTTGTATGCGTGTTTGAAAGCTGAACGGAGACGCGCGCGTGTCCGCGCAAGATGACGCGTCCGTCTTGCGCACATCCGGACAGACGTTCGCTGATGGCCTCTGACCCTAACCATAAACATCTAGCTCTTTTTGGACAAACGGAGAAAGACGACGCAAAACCAAAACTTTCTGAAAAGCGCCCTGCTTTAGAGATGACCACTGTGGTAGATGAAACGGAAACAATCTGTCCTTTGGATATTAATCCACTGGACCGATCGCGTGCTTTTTAAAAAGGTAATGTTGCGTGAATATCTGATAATGTATGAATCCTGGTTCTGTTGTTGATCTGTGGTTGCTGTTTGCACGTTCAAATTAAATGTTTTGTTTTTACTAGTTCACAGACAACCGTCAACTGTATTTTACTCAATGACAATTTCATATTAAAATCTTATCAGTTAACGGTTAATGTTCGGTTTAGAAGCTAAGGTTGTCGGTCGGGAAAATTAACTGATATGAGCATCCCTAACCTGCACAGAGATCCAAACACCTACACTGAGATCCAAACACCTACACTGAGATCCAAACACCTACACTGACATTCAAACATCAACACTGAAATCCAAACACCTACACTAGGATCAAAGCACCTGCACTGAGATCTAAACACCTACATTAGGATCCAAGCACCTGGACTCAGATCCAAACACCTACACTGAGATTCAAACACCAATTAATGTCAGACAATGATCACTCAGTACCATTAAAAGCTTCACAGCTTGTGCAATAATAATAATAATATGGACTACATAATCTAATATTCACACCATTACTAGCTACTAAATGTGCAATAAACTTTCTTCTTACCACTATATATTTATTCCTTCATTCTCTATTTTTATTATATTCACTTTCTGTACATATTTGCCTCTGTTTGCACTAGTCCTATTCTATACAATCTGCATATATTTGCTTAGATATGCACTCTGTTAACTGTAAAAAAACAAAATTATTTTTAATTTTTTCATTTATTTTTAGGCTATGGTTAGATGTCTGTTAAATTTGTTTTAGCCTAGGTGTTTGGAAGACTATGTAATGTTGGGATAAAGGCAGAGGCAGCAGATCCATATGCAAGCAAACTTAAATGAATAAACTCAAAATAATACATAAAACAAAGAAGTCAAAACACCAAACAAGATAATCCTAAAATACCACTGAACAAAACACAGGAACCAACGCATACATCCAACAAAGACTGCCAAAGGAAAACTGAAACAATAGACTATTTATTCCCAAGGTAAAACAAGGTAACAGAAACACCTGGGGAACAATCAGACAAGAACCAATAAGAGACAGAACTACAGAGAACTACAAACATGGCTAACAAAAACAAAACTTCAAAATAAAAGACTAGGACAAGGAAAACACAAGACATGACTGAGATAGACTTTAAGATGTGTTTTAGTAAAAAACACTCACAGCAAGATTTCACTGCACTTTATCACAATTTTTTTGTGAAAAAGTATAATGAAATTGTCAAAAACGATAAAAATACTCACTGTACTGGACATGTTTCCCCAGGCATAAAATACATGAAGGTGCTTAGTGCTGGTATGTTATGAAACACAAAGTATATGCATTTCTTTATGACTCTTTGTTAAGCCCCACCCCCTCTGTACGTCATTAACCATGAGGTGTTTTCTCAGCACTTCTGCTGACTGGACAATATATAAGAACTACATTTTACATTTTTATTGTCAGTCACCAAGTTAGTTGTATGTGGCAAATTGATCTATAAAAAGATTTATAAAAATCTGAATTGTTTGTTGTGAAAGAATGAGAATTAACACGAAAATTAACCATGGTTTTATTGTGGTAAAAGTGTACTAACCATGGTTATTTTGTGGTTACCATGGTTTTACTACAGTAACCATGTTTTTTTTTTACTATAGTAAAACAATGGTTAATTTTCGTTAGAGGCAGTGAGGCATTAGATTTTTTAAGTTAAACTTACTCCTCAGTTTTGACAAAACCTCCTAACCATTTTATGAATATGGAGAAACATTAAGCTTGTCATTATCTCACCTCTCCCAGTTTATCCAGTTTGATGTATGATTCCAATTTGCCGAAGCCAATTTCAGACTGAAAGAGAAATGTCAGTGATTGAGTTTCGTCAAAGACGCATATCAAGCCCATGTTGTTTGACATACACGAAAACATCCAAAAAATGTTTTTGAATCACTGGGAATATGCAAACAATTTATTAATGCACATAGCACAAGCAGTCAGAAAAATTTTGTATTTGAATAAAGTGAAATTTTGTAATGAAGTGATTGTTCAGTTTCTGAATCTTTTCTCTGCTCATCTGTGACTGTTTGCACCAGCACACTACAATGAATTTACATGAGTTTACACCAGCACCATTTAGGTTTAGTGCACATCTGAGACTAACACTGGTTCACATTAGCCTATATTATTTGGGAGTGAACCACAGTATGCTCACGTGGCCAGGATAGAACATAGACATATAAGAAATAACTCGACCTCTCATTGGCCGCTTTGGTCAGCTGCTCCCATAGGTCAGTGCCGCCGCCATATTGGCAGTGGCAAGAGCAGCCTGCAACTTTTATAACTTCGATATAAACCCCAAAACTTTTACATTTCTTAACCGATTTCAAGGATTTAAATCCTAATAAACCCTAAAGTATATAATTTTATTTTTAAGGTATCATCCAGCAAAAACCAACTGCTTCCTTTAACTTTTTAAATGATTAAAGCTTTTAATTAACATACTTTTTTATAATATAGTACTTAATATATAGTACAGTATATACTCTATAGTATCAGCTATGTCCTATTTTTTTCCCAAGGACTTTTCCCAACAGGGTTTTTCTCCTAGGAATTTTTTTCAACCTATTGGGAGTCAGCTGACATTAGCTAAACTTAGAATTACATTACGTAACACAGTATACGTTGCATTTTTACTATGATTTTTCTGTTTTCTCTTGTTTTTATTAATGTAAAGCAGCTTTGGAACAATTAAACAATTGTGAAAGCACTATATAAATAAAATTGAATTTAATATTTGAAAAAACTATCTCCTTTTAGCTACTGAAACCCCCAATGCCCTTGACTTGTTTTGAGATGCGTGACGGTTTGTACACTCCCAAACTGCACGCGAACGAGGCATTTTTACCTTCAGTTGCTTTGAGAGTAATGGAGAAGTTGCAACCACTAATATGGTGGCGCCATTGACCCATGATCCAGTAGGCAACGCGCGGTCTACTTATTTCTCTAATGTCTATGGTTGAGATGGAAGTGAGGAAATTAAGGAGAAAATGTCAAATGATGACGTCACAGGCAGCTAACTGTTGTTTAGTGTACATATGCTTACTTTTTAATAATGTCTAGATTACACTTTGAGGCAAATCAAACGCATTTAAAAACAAGAGTTAAAAACCAAAGAGATAAATGTTTCTGAAATTCTTCATTATGTCAAGACTCACAAGTGAAGTTCGGCGAAGTCTTCGACTAAGAGGTTTGTCAAACGGAGGACTGTTTGTGGCAAACTTCAACAGGTAACCCTCTGGCAAACGGATATCCGCTGGTAGTGACAGGCGTTTATTAATGTCCTAATAGACAAAGAAAATAAAAAATAATGACATTCATTAAAGCTCACGTAACACACGCTGTTTCTGCATTTCTGATGTTAATATGGAGTACCTATAAAGTAGTATTACATCCTTTATATCTCCGAAGAGTCTTTAGTTTAATCAGATTTATAAAAGAAAGATTAGCTTTACCGAATCTTTCCAATAACATACGAAAAAATGGAGGAGTTATACCGCAGGAGGAGCGAGTACGAGTCATGCAACACTATACAACACTTATACCTTGTGATTCACTACATGTTCGTGTCATTTATATAATATGCACACGCATATTTACAACATAAGACAGAAGTCTTACTTACCGCATGCAACTCATGACCCAGTTGGACTTTTCAATGAAATCCAGCGCATCAAACACACACACAAAACTCCGCTGATACCCGCTGATAATAAACTATATCCATTGTTTCCATAAGGCTGGCTTTCTACTCCTTAGATCCAAAAACACACTTCTTCGTTCGTGCCATTGTTGAGTTTTGAATTAAACAAAGCTGTCGCGTGATATGATGTTTGCAAGTTCTAGCGTCTCCCGCTGATTGACGGGTAGGCGTGGTTTTCCGGGGGCAGTGCCCATATAAAGAAGTGATACGTATAGAAACCCCTGAAACGTCAGCTGGACCCGTAATTGACTTGTACGAACCCTGGCAAAGTGCATTCAGCACAGAAATACTCTGTAACACCCCCAACTGCTTTTATGACACTTTGCCTACGTTTAGCATGAGGAAACAACTCTATAACCGTGTTAATAAGTCAGAATGCATGAAATACCATTGAACCCCCCCTTTAAAGTTTAGGTGTAACTTACATGTCTGAAAAAGTTTTGGAGCTGCTGTACCTACTGCATGAAGTTTAATTTAATTTAATGTAATATAATGTCATTTGGTCACATGCTGTAACACTTAAAAACACTAGACCTTTACAAACAGTATATGAAGAAACATTGTTACGTTTGTTTTCTTATAATAAATACTCCATCTTAATGTGCCAAATTATATTAAATAATATTTGAGGAATCTATCCTCTTGGCGTTCAGAAGCTGAACTGATGGATGACCGAGAAGACTCGTGGCTGCCAGACATGCATTGAACTGATTGATTGTCAGATTGCAGTTTTGATGAATTCAAGCAGTGAGCTATGACAGTACAGATGACGAAGAGTTCATTAGAAGAAGAGTATAAAAGCACAGCAAGAGTGTGGATTTAACAATCACAGCTTTATATATTTTATAGCAGAGGTCGTGTAAACAGTAAGAGGATCTGAGACCTGTGAAGAGTTCAGTGGATGCTATAGACAATTTAATCGGACGCATGTGCGCTGACGCGATACACGTCTGGATCCGAACTTTACTTCTGGTCAGAGGTGGGTAGAGTCCCCAAAATCTGTACTCAAGTAAAAGTACAAGTACTTATACCAAAATGTACTCCAGTAAAAGTAAAAGTATCAAATCTAGAAATGTTTTCACTAGGAATGTACTTGAGTAAGAGTAAAAAGTACCCATCCTTAAATTTACTCTAAAAGTACTAGTTACCCAAAAAATGTACTCAAGCAAATGTAACGAAGTAAATGTAATTCGTTACTACCCACCTCTGCTTCTTGTTTAATTTTTTTAATGGTCTGACTAGTTGCTAAACTGATCTCTTGAACAAATGCCTTGTCGAAAATAACAAATGTTTTGGTTTCCTAGGTAATCTATGTGTTGTTGTTTTTTTGCTTGTTATATAAATAAACTAAGTTTAAAGAACTCTGTTGTTATTTATTCTTAGCAGAATTTACCGGAAGTTACGTGCGGACCACGACAGCCGCTTGTTTATGTTGTTACTGCTGAAACTATCTATAGATGAAAGCTTAATGTCACTTTTCCCTTGCATGAGTATGAGCATGAGTGTGCTGCAGAATAATAAAGACATCAATGAAGAGAGATGAGTGAAAGTGAGCATCTGCTAAAAGCTACACAAGTGTGTTGTGAAACTAATGGGGTGAGTACTGTACTATTGAGCTATGATTGAGCTGAACTAAACCTAAATCAGCATGCACCAATATTGATTCATTTATACAGAAGGAACTCAAGTAAGGAAAGTGTTAAACATATCAAGATAATCCAGGATTTAGAAGTTTACCCAAGGTTAAAATCAAAAAAGAATAAGTCCTCTGGTGAGATTAGTGATTGTGTGTACCTCATTAGAGATGCGTTGAGAAAGGTTTCGCATCCGGACTCTTACAGGACTCTGAACTTCATCAGATGAGGTTCCTGAAGCCTGATCACTTTCACCATCTGATCCCATCTTTCTGTGGACTACACCTGTAAATACACACACAATCAATCTGTCACGACACGGAAGGGTTGTAGGACGCATACGCAGAGTTCACAAAATAAATAACATTTAATAATAAAAACACGAGGGCAGACATGGTGAAGGCAGGAACACAGAAACATTAACACAGGAACAGACAGGGTATCAATGACAATGATCCAGCAGTGAGCAAACAGAAGACAGAGGTATATATACACACACAGACTAAATGACAAACAGGTGTGATGAGGCAGGTAATTAATCAATGAATGTCCAGGTGATAACAATCGGAACAGAGACAAGACATGACACGGATTAACCGTGACATTACCCTCCCCTCTACGAGTGGCTACCAGACACTCACATAAAACAACAAAAACAAAGTCTGGTAGCGAGAGTCCAAGGGAGGGGTGGAGGGCTTGGGGACCCTGGCGAAGCCGGCAGCCGCCGGGATGAGACCAACAGGACGGTTGGCCGGACTGCGCCAGGAGAACCGGAGCGATCGCTCCGAGAACCGAGGCAGACGAATTACCCCCCTCCTGGGAATCGTCGATGATCAGATGCCCCCGGAAATCATCTCCCATCCCCTTGCGGAAACGGAGACCCTCGGTAGCCACCCCGGGGAAATGATCGGCGTGGTCCGTTCCGGATCCCCCTGCGAGCAGGATGGTGGTCCTCCGAGGGACCATCGACGACGACTCAACCGTTGGGGGACCGCCTGGGCCGATCCTCCTCCCGCAGGAGCGAGCGATCGCTCACGGTGGTCCCCAAGAGACATCGGGGCTGATGGGGAATGAACCCGATGTCACTACTCCCCCTCGACGAAACTCCTGGGGGACCCGCCCTCCGTGAACCTGCTGCGTCCAGTTTGGCTGGATCATTCTGTCACGACACGGAAGGGTTGTAGGACGCATACGCAGAGTTCACAAAATAAATAACATTTAATAATAAAAACACGAGGGCAGACATGGTGAAGGCAGGAACACAGGAACATTAACACAGGAACAGACAGGGTATCAATGACAATGATCCAGCAGTGAGCAAACAGAAGACAGAGGTATATATACACACACAGACTAAATGACAAACAGGTGTGATGAGGCAGGTAATTAATCAATGAATGACCAGGTGATAACAATCGGAACAGAGACAAGACATGACACGGATTAACCGTGACACAATCATCCTAAAGCCTTGTGTTCATCATACATATGAAAGAAATCCTACAGTTAAAATGATCATTACAGATCATCTAATATATAAGATCATCAAAATTTACAGATTTACTAAATTCCAGATAAATGCAACTAATATACCAGAAATGTGTCATCACTAAGAATCATCTTCCATAGAAGGACCAAATGTAAATAGAGTTGGGCAAACATGCTTAATCTCAACATGCCATTCATTTCACTAAATATCCCCAAATATCAAAGTATGACTGTTTACATTTGTGCAAGATAGACATATTTTATATAGAGTACAGTGCATTCAGAAAGTATTCAGACCCCCTGCACAATTTTCTTATGTTACAGCCTGATACTACAATCGTTTACATTCAAGTTTTTCCTCAATCTCAGTACCTCATATGACAAAGTAAAAATTGTATTTTAGAAATCAGCTGTGTCAAAAGAACGCGGCCCACAAAATGTCCAATCCGTCCGCATGATAATTTATTATTAAATATTAAATACATACACTAATGCAGTACTTGTGCATCCAAAAATTCTGCCATTTCCGCAGGCAAGGCTCTCAACAGCAGACACAGAGAAAAGCAAAAGCCGCACGGCGGTTGCACCACGTACCTTGTATGAAACGATACAGTTGCCTCCTGTTTCTATTGATGTAGCGGAGATGTTTCTACTGTAGTGGACTGTAGAACGGTGCAGGACGTCACAGGGGTAGACTACCCTCAGTCCTGAAAGGGATTATTCTGCCCTTTTGAACATTATTAGTCTTGAAACCTAAGTGGCACCTTTATCTCACGACCCCTGGAAGTTCTTTTCACAGGAGTAGATGGTGGAAGGGGAGACCCTGAGGAAGGGCCTGCTGGTAGCTGGCTCGCTAAAGATTCCGGAGGCGCAGTCACATCTGTCGATGGGGAACCGCTGTCCTGCTGAGACGCTATAGGCTGGGCACATTGCTGTTCCGCAGGAGGTTTGGTCTCAGGAAAAGTCTGGAGGTGACGCCTGTTCCGAGGGGCTATGTTCCCATTGTTCATCTCCACGAGGTAAGATCTCGGCTCCTTACACTTACTGATGACCCTAGCAGGTGTTGTCCATCCCTTCTCTCCATCGAGCTTCACTCAAACAGGTTGACCGGGGTGAAGTTCAGGGAGCGTGCGTGCCGAATGCCTGCGGTTGTAATAGAATCTGTATGAACCTTTTGCTGTTGCGTCCTTCCTGTAGACTTGATCCGGGCTGAACGGATGTGGCAGCAATGACTTTTCCAGGACTGGAGCAGTAGTGCAGATTTGTCTACCAGTCATGAGCCGTGCTGGACTTTCTCCTGTCGCTGTAATTGGTGTTGCACGATAACCCATAAGGGCTAAGCAGGGGTCCGGCTGTACCCTCTAACTCAAACAGGTCAACGGCAATCCTTTGCCATGGGCCACTGGGCAGGGGAGTGGTAACCAGTGGTTCACGTCTTTGTGTAGGTTTGTGCTCTCTGCAAAAGTCACATGATTTCACTTTGTTTGTGATCTGTGCTCCGATGTTTGGCCACCAAACTGTCAACTTGGCTCGCTTCCGACACTTGGTGAGGCCCTGGTGACTTTCGTGCAGTTGGTCTATGACTCCAGGTCTGAGTACTGCTGGAACTACTATGCGGTCGTGGTATGTGACCAGACCATCCGACTCCGATAAGTGACTTCTGGCTGCATAGTATCCACGCAGTGGTGAGCCCACCGCCATTTTGAGAGGCCACCCTTTTCTGACAAATGTGATCACTTTTTGAAGTTCAGTATCGTTTTGTGTGACTCTGCGAATTTCCTCGAGCCTGGATAACTTGATTGGTTTGCTAGCCATCAGAGTGTTAACATATGCCTTTACCTGCGTTTCTGTTTCAGGTACGTAGCTGTCCTTTAGTGGGTGTCTGGAGAGTGTATCTGCGGCTACTAGCTGCTTACCGGGATCATGTTCAGCAGTGACGTTGAATCGCATGAGGCGCATAAGCAGTCTCTGACATCGTAGTGGCATTTTGTCCAGATCGTATGAGTTGATCAATGGCACCAGTAGCTTGTGGTCAGTTTGTAAACGGACCTGGCCCATACCTTGGATGTAGCGGGCGAAACGTTCACAAGCCCAGACAGATGCCAGGCACTCCTTCTTGATCTGTGAATAGCTCTTCTCCGCATCAGTGAGTGTGCGCGAGCAAAAGGCAACCGGCCGCAACTCATCATTGTGGTCTTGCAACAGGGCAGCACCAAGGCCATAACTGCTGGCATCGGCACTGACCACTGTGGGTTTGTTAGCATCATAATAACAAAGGGCTGGTGCAGCCATGAGCATTGCTTTTGTCTTATTAAATGCTCGCTCCTGAGGCTCACCCCAAACCCACGCTGTCTCTTTCCTGAGCAGGTTAGTGAGTGGATGCAAAACTGTAGACAGGCCCGGCAGGAATTTTCCAACATAGTTGACTAATCCGAGAACCTGCCGCAGCTGCTCCACGTTGGAGAGGCTGGGCATCTGAGTGATAGCCTCCACCTTGCTCTCATCGGGCTTCACACCCTCCGCGCTAATGATGTGTCCAAAGAACTGCAGTTCCGTCTTTCCAAAGTGACACTTGGCCCTATTTAGCTTTAGACCGGATGCTTTAACTATCCGCAACACCATGTCAAGATGGTGGTCATGCTCCTCTTTTGTAAATCCATAAACCAGGATATCATCTATCACAACGACAGTCCCTTCTAGACCTTTTAGCAAGTCGGTCATCAGCCGCTGGAAAATCTCAGGTGCCGAAGTAATGCCAAATGGCAGACGTTTGTAACAAAACCGGCCTATAGGGGTGATGAAGGTTGTAAATTTTTGGCAGCTGGGGTCCAATGGAACTTTCCAGAACCCGCTAGAGGCATCCAGAGTGGAGAAAACCTTGGCTCCTGTCAGCTTAGGTGTAATATCATCCAGTGTGGGCAAAATGTAACGTTCGCGTTTCACTCCCTTATTCAAGCGTTTCAAATCCACACACACTCTGACCTCGTCCTTGTTGCATTTTGGAGCGGGCACCATTGGGGCACACCAGTCTGTCGGCTCTGTAACTTCCTCAATGAAATCGAGGCTCAGCATACGCTTTAGCTCTTTCTCAACCTTTGGAAGGAGCGGAAACGGAACTCTGTGTGGCGTGTTGACGCTATATGGGACTGCTTCCTCTGTCAGCTCGATCTTAACAGGCTCACAATTCAGTAGTCCAATTTCCCTGAACACATCGCTTGTTAAGTCACTGGTGATAGCATTGACTCTTGCTACCAGCCCCATGCGCTTTGCCACTGCCTTGCCCAACAAGTTACTAACATACTGTCCTTTAATGACTGTAATCCAGTATTGGTATTTCTGACCTTTGTATGTAGTAGTGGCAAGGAACTTACCCACACACTGGACTTTCCTTCCCGGGCTATATACTGTTGGCCTGGACTTGTTTAATTTTGGTTTTTGACGTAGTTTGCCGAAAGTCTCTTCAGTCATAACGGTGGTGTCAGCACTCGTGTCGATTTTGAAATCCACCAGACTGCCATTCACTAGTAGCTCTACATCCCAGTCAGTATCCTGGTTTGACTCCCCAATTAAATTTGGCTTTGACTTTGTGGTTGCTCTCAGGATAGTTCTCCAATAAAACATGAATCCTCATCTGAATCCATAACAGCCTCTGCTCTGACTTGTTTTAGCATCTTGGATTTACACACAGCCTCGAAATGTCCGATTTTATTGCACTTTCTGCACCTTTTGTTACGGGCTGGACAGCTTTCCTTTTTATCATGCATCCTGTTGCATCTCTGACAGTTCGGTTTGTTCTCACAGTATTTCTGTCCTTGCAGTGATTTATCATAGCTCCTCCGTGTGCTATTGTACTGTTTCCGTCTCACCTCGTTCACTGTAGTTTCCACACACTCAGCACTTTGTTGTTTCACTTGTTCACTTTGCCGTGCAAGCTGGATGGGTCTCTCCAGAGTCAGGTCCGCCTCTAGCTGGAGTTTTTGTGAAACCTCTTTGCCCATTATTCCGATGACGATCCGGTCCTGGATCTGCTCGTCCTTTCCCGCACTGAACACGCAGTGCTGCGCGAGCTCGTACAGGCCACGCACAAAAGCTTCCACTGTCTCACCGGCCCTTTGGCTGCGTTTATGAAAACAGGCGCAATCTTTTCGGAACAAAGTGTTCGTCAAACTTCTGCATCACTAGATCAAACTCATACTCTAGATCTGGCATGGCCTTGGTTGCCGCAGGAAACACAAACGAGCCGTAAATAGGTTTGGCATCTCTCCCCATCGAGTACAAAAGTGAGTTCACCTGCACTTCTTGCTCTCTTTGTCCAGTTTCGATGCGACTCTAAACTGGGAGAATCTCTGCCGCCATGTGACGCACTCCGCTGGCTGCGAGAAATCGAACAGCTCGGGGGGTCCAAACTTAGCCATCTTGCTCTTAATGTCGGCATGAAGTCGTTAATTCTGACACCATGTCACGTTAAGAGGCAAAACACGAGACGTAATCCTCATTAAAGATAGTTTATTTAACTACAGCACAGAGTAACGTAAGCCATGCGCTTATACTCTCACAATAATAACAAAGCCCCTCCCTCTAGTCGTTCACATAGCCTACCCACAACTATGGTATCTTAGTAGGCATAAAAGGCAATCTCACAACAGCAGGTAAGAGCACAGATACCTCTAAAATCCTCAAATGGAAAAGTCTGAGAGTCATTTGATTGTTTTAAGAAAAGAGGAAGTAAAGAGCTTTCTTAACATGGGAGCCCATTGTAATGTTAAGTCTGTGTTTTTATAGTCCACGCCTAAGCCCAAGTGAACTGCACTCAAGCCCACCTCTGCAAGCCGGCCAGGACATGATTTACAAAACTGCACCTGGGCACACTACAGAGTCCAGCATTTCTCAAAATGTGGGGCGGCCCCACTGGTAGGGAAAAGGGAACATTACAAGTGGGGTGTGGCAAACGGGAGGGAATTTGGTAAGTTTTGTGCCTATCTCTAAAAATTCCTTTATTTATTGACCATAAACTAAAAACGACACATTTAAGCCTAACCTAAAGGTGCAATTTGTAAGATATTTGCAGTAAAATGTCCAAAAACCACTAGGCCAGTGTTATATATTTTGTCCAGCTGATTACTATCAATATCTGTAATGTTTTCAACTACTTGTAAATGGTGAGAAAATTTCCATTCAAAACATTGACAAGGGGCAGTGCAGTCTCCTGTCAATGACGTTAATATCCATGTGACCCTTTGTCACCGCCTTCACTGACGTAAAAACCACATGACAACAGTGGTCGAGTTCGAAAAAATAAAATGGCGGCCAAGGAAGCAACTGGAGCACAAATTTAGTGTAAATAAAGGTATATTTTCACTTTTTACACATTTTGATTGCATTTCTAGCTTAAAATTAGTATTGTAGTTTTCAAATATGTGATTAGTTATCACAAAAGCACTCTCTGTTTATATTTCAAACACGCTGCCTTTGAAGTGCGTCGGAAAGCCTTTCTCTGAGCTGCCTTCATGCCTCCGAAGTCATTTCCTCATGAGGCAGCAGGTTAACAAGTCACTGCCTTGAGTTTTCGGACGCAGCCAGTGTCGTGGACAAATGCGGAACTATGTGTTAGCACCTGTCGTGCTACGCGCTTGCTTATGGACTTATGGATTACTCTTTACCATCTGCCGCTGGTTGTGTCAGCAATGACAGCTCCCATAAGCATATGGGCCAACCAAACGACACAAGAAGAGTTTGGAACAAAACGAGAGAAATAATGATGATCAATTTGGTGTTGCATTATCTGGATGAAGAGAGCTTCGCGACAAAATTTAACTAGACAGAGATTCTGATCCTGCTTGTGTTTTACGCGATGGGTGAGTTGTTTTGATTCGTAACCCTTCAAAAAACGTATGCTATTATATTGATCACAACATTAGTGTGTAGATTGTAATCAGCGCGTCTTCCCGCCGACGATATGCACATCAAGAGGTATTGTACAGAAATATAAATGGTCATTTTAAGACACTTTACAATAAGACTTGTACTGTCAATACATTGTGTGAAAAATCATTGTAGATTGTAAGTTGAAAACTTAATTCTGTGCTGTGTTAACCAACGAATTTGGACTAATACTGTAACATCTATGACTAACAATTTCGTTTTGAACATCACATATAAACTTACATAATGAAATAAACAATGTCATCAAACGCAACATTTATAAGACTTGATTACCTTATCCATCAACGTGATTTCTCGTTCGTGTCTGATTGATGGCCATCAGCGGTTGAGTTAAAGACTACAAATCTCATAATTCCACGCTGCTTCAGAGTGTCATTAAACAACGTAATTGTTATTGATTTGATCTGGCGCCATCTAGCGGCGCAGATACTACAAATTGCATCTTTAAAGGGATAGTTCACTTTAAAATGAAAATTCTGTCATCATTTACTCATCCATATGTTGTTCTAAACCTGTATGAATTTTCTTTTTCTGATGAACACAAAAGAAGATTTTTTTGAGAAATGATGGTAAACACACAGCAGATAGTGACCATAGACTTTCATAGTAGGAACAAATATTTTGGAAGTATCGTGATGAATGATGAAGAAAATATTTTGATAAAGGATGGTAAGCACACAGTACCCATTAAATTCCATCATATTTTTTTATTCCTACTATGGAAGTCAGTAGTCATCTGCTGTGTGTTTACCATCATTTCTCAAAATATCTTGTTTTGTGTTCATCAAAAAAGAAAAATAAATTCATACAGGTTTAGAACAACATGAAGATGAGTAAATAACGACAGAATTTTCATTTTAAAGTGAACTATCCTTTTAAAACAACATCAGACTGTGAAGAAAATGGCACGCAGAATTATAGCCTACAATAATTAATTAACGTCGAAATGTTTATTAAATAGACTCAATCCTTTACACTTCTCTGTCGTCAGACCCAAGAGTATTAACTAGCTTGAAAAGTCATTGTGAAAGCCACCCAAACAAAAAGATTTCCCAGTGGAATACTGAGCTACTACTAAACCAGGTTTATTGACAGAGGTTTATTACATTTGAAAGAATAGCTAACACCCTGAGCACCAGTGTGTCATCACCACAACCACCAGTAGCAAGGAACATCAAGGGCGGCGTTTCATTGAGAATGTGGACCAATTTATAGCAGATTTGCCTCTTCACTCTTGTGTTTTTCTGTAAATATGTTTTCTCACTTGCACGTGTACTCAGTCTACACCGAAGCTTTTAAAGCACTTACAAAAATTAAGCATTTTAATTGTATTAATATTGAATTAATGTGTCCTGCAACAAAATTGATAAAACTAACCTGATTTTTTTGAGTCTTGTAAATCAGCTGCACATTATAAACTTAACATTTAACATACAACTTTCAACAACACTTTAACATTTATTTACATATATTTGAGAATCTGAATATTGACATTTTTTGTTTTTTTTTCTTTTCTCTGCAGCAATCATATACAGTCAGTGTCACATCACTTGACATGTCATCATGGACATAGGAATGAAAATCATTCAAAAATTACAGCAATAAAAATATAATAATTTAACTGGGGGCTCAACATTTTTTAACTTGATTGTGTAGCAAATTACATAAAATTCCTTGTGAAAAGTTCATTGTAAAAAAAACTTAATTGTAAATCTGGGCACTAATACACTAATTTGGGCAAAAACACTAATGACTTGTATAAGACTTGGACTTGCCTGGGACTTGACTTGGGACTTGAAGCAAAGACTCAAGACTTACTTGTGACTGGAAAAACAATGACTTGGTCCCACCTCTGATAAATACTGTTAAAGCGTCCATAACACATACTGTTTCTGCGTATCTGATGTTAATCAAAAGTACCTATAGATATTACATCCTTCATATCTCCGAAAAGTCTTGAGTTTTATTAGATTTAAAAAAGACAGATTAGCTTTACAGAGTCTTTCCGATACTGTACGAACCAATTCGGAAGATACGAACTGCGGGAGGAGCGAGTACGAGTCAATACTTTATACAACACTGACTGGATAACTTATGATTCACTACATGTTCGTGTCGTTTATATCGGTGTTTCTCAACTCCGTTCCTGGAGGCCCACTGCTCTGCACATTTTGTATGTCTCTCTCATCTGACAGACTCAGTTGAGTTCATAGGAATCTCTACTAATGAGCTGATGATTTGTATTAGGTGTGTTAAATAAGGAAGACATACAAAATGTGCAGAGCAGTGGGCCTCCAGGAATAACATTAAGAGCCACTGGTTTATAAAATATGCACTTACGGGCCTATTTCCAACATAACACAGAAGTCTGTCTTAGTGCACGTAACTCATGACCCGGTTGGGACTTTTCAATGAAATGCAGCGTTAAACAAACACATGCAAAACTCTGCTGCTACCACGGATAAATAAACTATGTTTCCATATAACATTGTTTCCATAAGGCTGGCTTTCTCCTCCTTACATCCAAAAACACACTTCTTCATTCGTGCCATTGTTAAGTTTGATATAAAACAAAGCTGTTGCGTGAAGTGATGCCAGTAACTTAGCGTCCTCGGCTCTTGCTCGCCCACTGATTGACGTGTGGGCATGGTTTTCCAGGGGAAGTGCCCACAAAAAAGTGATACGTATAGCTTACCCCTGAAATGTCAGCTGGACCTGTAATCCAAAAAAAAACCTTTCCGAAACTTGTACAAACGCTGGCGAAGTGTATTAGGCACAGAAATACTCTGTAACAGGTCCAACTGCTTTTTTGACACTTTGCATTTATTTAGCATGAGGAAACAACTCTACTGTGTTAATAAGTTAGAATGCATGAAATACCATTGAACCCCCCCTTTAAATAGCCTCAACTGATATATATTATATATGGCTAAAGGCTAATGTTGGCGCTCTGATCTAGTCTGTGCTCTGCTGCACACTATCGTTGATATAGACCGTTTCAGCAGTAACAACATAAACAAGCGGCTGTCGTGGTCCGCACGTAACTTCCGGTAAACTCCGCTAAGAATAAATAACACCAAAGTTCTTTAAACGTAGTTTATTTATATAACAAGCAAAAAAAACCCACATATATTACCTAGGAAACCAAAACATTTGTTATTTTCGACGAGGAATTTGTTCAAGAGATCAGTTTAGCAACTAGTCAGACCATTAAAAAAATCGGATCTAGACGTGTATCACGTGCGTCCGATGAAACCGTCTATATTTAAAGTACATTTATTCACAGTGAATTAAAGCTTTGAAAAAAAACTTGCTCTTAGCAAATGTAAGAGCCATTTATGGTGTTATTCTTATTTTGTACACTATGTGGACTATTGAGTTTGGGGAAATGTATAAAATGGGTAAAGAAGAAATGCTGCACAGGTGCGGGTAATGAGCATACCAGTTTTGACCGTGATTGGAATGGCATTGGAAAGCCATATGTAACATCTGTTAGAATTTGTGACCTTTGTAAACGCTTTTTAATATTTAAACCATATGTGAATAAACCAAATATAGAACATAGAGCGTGAAGATATGGACATTGTTATTGGTACACGAGTCAAACAGCATTTGCCCACAACCTCTGTGAGTGACTGATTGGCAGTCACCGCAACAGCAAATATGGATTTTTTTAAAAAAGATGTCAGAAATAAGAAGGTGAGAGAGTATCTAGTTACATGGGCAGCTTGGGTTTTGTCTATATGCATTCCGCTGAAATTCACAATGATTTCACATCAGAAATTCATTGATAGACGGTATAAAATGTGAATCCTCAATCTCTTACATTACAATATGCTTATGTGTGATAATTGTCAGTGCAAAGGGAGAGAGAGGAGGGTGGAGAGAGAGAGAGCACAGAGAGAGAAAGAGAGAGTGCTTCAAGAAGCAGGTGGGAAATTGTTCCGCTAGTGAAGTCAAAATTGTTATTATTTCTTATATAACTTCATAGTTACTGAATTACAGCAAACATATTTTGCCTATTTTTGGATAAGAGAAGTTAAAGTGTCATAACTGCCATAAATGGAGAAAAATATAAGCAGGGGACCATGCCTTGCAACCCCTAAATTTGGGCTAAGCCCCCAATGTCTAAAATGTCTTGCTCCGCCCCTGCATATGAAACAATGAAATATGACTGAAACATACAGGACAACAACCCCAAATGAGGATCAGCATCAGATGGTTTAAAAATGTTGTGTATATGTTTGTGTTTTTTTCTCACCATTGTCCTCATCCAGTCCAGAAAGTTCAGGAAGCTCTGACAGACTGCTGTCCACATGCCGAACGCTGTGCAAGCTCATGGACAGACGCTTTTTAATGATCTTCATGCGGTCCATCAAAGCTGGCTGCCCTATGGCCAAGGATTCTGTGTGTTGAGATTATAAAGAAACATTTAATAGCTGCATGCATCTTTCTAAAGACTAGACATCAAAGATATCAATCTTTTACAGTACATTTCAAAAGACCTTTTATTTATACAGCAATGATGTACAGTAATGATGTACACAGGGTTCCCACATCTTAGTTAACTTCAAATTCAAGGAACTTTTTAAGGACTTTCCAGGTCCTATACCCTCAAATTCAAGGACTAAATGTGGAGACACATTTCAAGTGAGAGCAAGGTTACATTGTGTTACCTTTTAAGATACATTGTTACAGTTCTCACTGCGGTGACACTTTGGGGATGCCTCCAGTGGTAAGTGCTTCTGAATGTGTATATCAAATACAACCAATGGTAAGGCTTAACGACAAAGACAGGGTGACGTGGGACCCAGGAAGTATATTGCTATCTGAAATATTGCCAAAGACGGCGTTACAGGGATGCAGGAAGTATGGCAGCATCTCGTTCCCTTCTCAGGGAACAACAGTTACATATGTAACCCGAGATGTTTTCATGTGTCAAACACAACTATGCAAAAAAGCATTTTGGTATGAATCAACATTCACATACAGAAGATATAAGCATTTAAAGCAAACAGTTTAGCACGTATGCTTAAAAAGCTAGAAATTTGATGATATTATCCTACACTACACAGGGACTAATATGGACTATTTTCCAGAAAACTTCTTGCATAAAAGAGAAAGAGCACTTTCAAAGACCTGTATCTATTTATGTATATTTTCAAACACTTCCCAGTGCCTTGAATTATTTCCCCCAGATTCACAAACTTTCAAGGATTTCAAGGACCCGTGGGAACCCTGCAGTATGACACACACACACACACACACACCATGTCCTCTAAGACCTATATAAACACAAAACACACGAGTAAACTGGTCTGTACATTGGCAACTACGTCAGCAGGTGACATCAGCAGCATGGGCTGTAGTCTGCTCGTGGACGCGCACTGAACGACCAAGGCCCTGCTTAAAAAAAACAGCATACCAGCAAGACCAGCATATGTTGTGCTGTGAACACCAGCTTAACCAGCACCAAACCAGCATCAGCACCACCATTAGCACCAGCTAAACCAGCATTAGCACCAGCATCCCATGCTGGTCATACCAGCAAGACCAGCATATGTTGTGTTTTGGTTAGGGTGGCCGTTCGTGCCAGTTCCGCCGGACACGTCCGGAGCGTGTTTTCGGGTTCGTTCTCCGGAATTCGCGTTGTTCGCCCGCATACATCATTGAGGTTCTCACATTTCAGTTAAAATACATTAGAAAATTTAGATTTATTTCTTTTAAGACACACAATCATTGTAGTTTCTTTCTTACCTTGAAATGAAACGGTTGCTTTTCTGAAATTAAACCCGAAATATTAAACCTTGATAACATATGCGGTCAACCAACGCGACTTCCGGAGAACGAACCCGAAAACAGGTTCGGGACGTGTCCGGCGGAACTGGCACGAATGGCCACCCTAGTTTTGTTGCTGGTATGCTGGTGACCACCAGCTAAACCAGCATCAAACCAGCATAATTCCCATGCTGGTCCATGCTGGTTTGATGCTGTTTTTTTCAGCAGGGGGAAGACAACAAATTGTTGAATAAAATCGTTTGTTTTGTTTTCTTTGCACACAAAGGTGTTCTCGTCACTTCATAATATTATTATTGAACTACTGATGGCACATGGACCTTTTTGGCGATGTCTTTCATTCTTTTCTGGGCTTGATTGTGAAAATTAAACTGAAGTCTATGAGACAGACACAAGCCTCCCGGTTTCCGTCAATAATATCTAAAAATGTGTTCTGAAGACAATTGAAGGACTTGGTGGTTTAGAACGACACGGGGTAAGTGTCTTATAATAAAAGTGACATTTTGAGGTGAACTAACCCTTTAAATCATTAATCTCATCTACAGACATGTTGTGAGTGGCGCAGCATCCTCAGGTTTGGTTTTTACCTGCTGCTCCAGAGGTTAAAGTGACTAAAGCTTCAGATATTAGTTATCTAAACTAAACTGATTTGACTTTTTTGTACAAAATACGAAAAGTCAAAGTTTGGCCTTGAATTGTCGATAATGATTTGGAATGATGGATGAGAAAGGGCTCAGTCAAGAATCTCATGAAATAGCCTGAACATTATATAAATCACCTTCATTTTAAATGTAACATTAGCTGTTTTATAAAAATAAAATTGTATAAATTCATTTATTTTCAAAGTGATGTTCATCCTATTTAACACACAAGCACATGTACACACACATAAGAATACTAAATTTTTAGTATGTAAATGAGTAATAGTGTCATTAAAGCATTTAGTAAATAACGGGTTGAAATGAAAGTAAATGGTGTCGTGATTAGATTGACTATATAAGGTTTTAAGTGTTTTGTAAGGGCCAGCCGCTGAAATCACTAAATGTGAATGTTATAACACAACAACATTAAAATATCTCTAATTCTCTGCTGTAATAACTGTAGCGTTGATTATAGCACGCATGAAATAAAGAAGCGCATCGCCCCATCATACGGTACCTGCAGTGAGACGCGACGCGACTGACGCGTGTGTTCTCCGTTAATACCGCCGCATTCACTGACGCTCACTGCGATCATCACACTGATGTGTCGTCGAGATAAATAACATGTGAAGGTCTGATTCAGTCGTGAAGATACGATCGGATCTTCTCCTGTCCGGCACCGGCGGGACTCCTTGCGGTCACGTGACCTGTGCTGCTGACGGTGATCCAGTAAAACATCCCATAACGGAATGAATCCATCACACGTGCTCATATCTGATAACTGCAACATACACAACATCAACATTACACAGACAGATGATGATCTATATGTTTTACTGATATATATTAGATTTTAATCTTTTATGAGGTACTTATTACAGTTTATCAGTTTACTATAGTTAATACTATGGTATGTGTAGTAAATACTATAATATACTATAATTTACTACAGTTTACTATAGAAAATACTAAAGTATACTACAGTATTTTTTATGTGGGTAGGCTTATGCCGCTGAGGTGTTATGTGATATAACATAAAAACACACCTGCTTTAGACGTCACCAGCTTCTTTGTCTTTAGAAAGCCAAATATTTGTTTAAGTGTGTAAAAGAAATCCATCATATTTCCCAACTTATGTATTTTATTGGTCTTAAAAGATGTGCTATGGCCTTATAAAGGAGTTTTAAAGAAAAACAGCACCGTTTTCCAATTTTTCATTATGTTGTTACCTTAACTTAGACAAATTAATACATACAGTAGCCTACCTATCTACTTTTCATTTGTGCACTTAATCTTTATAGTACAGCACATAGCGAATGTGTTAGCATTTAGCCTAGCCCCATTCATTCCTTAGGATCCAAACAGGGATGAATTTAGACGCCACCAAACACTTCCATGTTTTCCGTATTTAAAGCCTGTTACATGAGTCTGCAAACTTAAGTGCTCTCCGTCATACATTATAGTTCTCATTTTTTATCCAGTTAAAAAATCGCCACGTTTTATTTTGTGCCACCATACTTACTCGTGTAACTACTCATGTAACAGTCTTTAAATAGGGAAAACATGGAAGTGTTTAGTGGCTTCTAAATTCATCCGTGTTTGGATCTTAAGGAATGAATAGAGAACAAGCGCAGTTATGCAAATTTGAAAACCACACCCACCGGGGGGAAAGCAATTCAACCGTCTCCATTGACTTTGTATTGCGAGAAGCCGCCTCCTTGTCATTTCTGGCTTATAACAAAAAAGAGAATAATGCTTAAAAGCTGCTGTGTGACAATATGTACAGCTAACAAGCCAAAGAACCCAGAAATAAGTTTTTATAAGCTGTCGAGCCGTAAAACCCAGCCTTTAAGGAGAATAAAGTGGATCGCTGACTACGTTTCCCCCTAGTGGACGCAGTTCTACTAATAGAAGTACTATGAAAAGTTGCCTGTATCCATTTTTGTGTCTTTAAACGCTTGTTTTTTGGGGTCGACAGCTTATAAAAACTTATTTACAGATGAAACTTAAAAACAGAATAATACCTAAAAGCTGCTGTGTGACATTTAACAAGCCAAAAAAGATATATATATAAGTTTTTATAAGCTGTCGACTTCAAAAAACGAGCATTTAAAGACACAGAAATGGAAACAGGCAACTTTTCATAGTACTACTATTAGTAAAACTGCGTCCACTAGGGGGAAACGTAGTCGGCGATCCACTTTATTCTACTTAAAGGCTGGGTTTTACGGCTCGACAGCTTATAAAAACTTATTTCTGGGTTCTTTGGCTTGTTAGCTGTACATATTGTCACCCAGCAGCTTTTAGGCATTATTCAGTTTTTTGTTATAAGCCAGAAATGACAGGGAGGCGGCCTCTCGCAATACAAAGTCAATAGAAGCGGTTGGATTGCTTTCCCCCCGGTGGGCATGGCTTTCAGGTTATGACGCGCTGCACTCTTCTCTATGGGGCGAGCTACGCGCTGTACAAAGATTATGGGCATGCATTGTATAAAGATAGTTATGTATTAGTCTATGTAGTTGAGGTAACAACATAGTAAAATATTTAAAAAGCTGTGGTGTTTTCCTTTAACATTAGCACACGTAGTCTTGTCACTATGGTGTATAGATCAATGATTGAGATGATCCTTACATTGTTTCATGTTAACCTAAGAGTCAAACAGAAGAATAAACTTTCACAAATAATTAATTAGGCAAATAAGATTAACAACAAGAATTTAAGACCATGCTCATCCCCTTCTCTTTACTTTTGAGGTGCAGACTAAGATTTCCTCTGGTTTGAAGAAATGTGTATCAGAAATTCTTTGTGTCAATGGCAGTAATTCTTCTTAACTGTATTATTAAGAGATTGGTTGGAATTCTAGAGTATTTTTAATGGACTAAGTAGATTTTATATACAAAAGTCATCTTTTTAATATATAGGCTACTGTATGTAAGACTGGTGTTTGGATTTAAATGCTTGATTTTATTTAACTTGTGTTTGTGATGGGTTTTGTTAATTGTATTCATTGATGTCTTCATGTTACCAGAGTCAAAGACAAATTTTTGTTCTGTAACAAACAGAACGGCAACAAATCTTTGATAATAATCTTTGATTCCCTTTATTTTACCAGGAAGTCTCACTGAGATTAAAATCTCTTCTACAAGAGAGACCTGGCAAAGGTAGTGTCCTCTCAACAAAAAGATCACAAACCTCCATTACCAGTCTGTTTGTCATTCAGTTTGAAGTCTTTTTACAAGTTATTCTATGCCCAGGGTGCATGGTAAGAAAATGCAGTTTTTCCCAAATCTGTAAAGACTTGAGGTACGTTAAGAAGTGCACACTTAGAAGCGCCTGGTAAGTGCATGATGTAAAATTAAAAAGGTTGCAGAGATAAGTTGGAAGTTTTACCGGTATTGCTGCATAAATAAAAAATCCATACAGCGCATACAATATACAGGCAGGTTTGAGCCCTGAGTTTACACAAACTGCACTGGGCAATTCGGGTTCAAGCACCCTCTCCATTGCCCCTCAAAGCATCCACATACACCAGCCAGGCAAGAATTTAATGATCTGTTGTTAATATTGTATACATTAATTTTACACCGTAATGTTAGCTCAGTGTATTGGTTGATACGCTTTAGCCATGATTTTACCAAAGGTATTTACTGGTTATTAATTTAGCTTGATTTTAGAAATAAACTATGGTAAAATTACTCTATTTTTTACTGATTCTATGGGAAAGTTTACCAAAGTTATGTTTGGGCCACAAAAAACAACAACATTTGTTTATGTTGTTGATGCAGAAATGGTCTTTAATTTAATTGGTTCTTTCTTAAATTGTGCCAGACGCCTAAGGCCTAACTGCAAAATGAAATCTTTCTATAGTCCTGGAGGGTTTGCTCAATTTGAATCACTGATGTCAACTATAGAAACATTTCTGAGTGTCTCTATTTCTGCCTCTGACAGTCTCAGAAGAGTAGAGGGGGATCTATAGGACCTTTCAGTTGTCTCACCTGGCTTGTAATTTCCCCTGGATTATTATTAATTATTATTATTAATAATTTGTTACATTTATATAGGGCTTTTCTGCAGCACTCAAAGTGCTCATTATATGAAAGGGAAATTGTTCTCAACCACCACCAATGTGCAGCATCCACCTGGATAGGCATGGGCCAGTATAAGATTTTGGCACTATGATAACCTTTAGCAAAAATAAAGTCTTTATATTATAATATGTTTTGAAAAAATGTATAACATTTTCATAATGTATATTAAATGTAAACATAAAAAAAATCACATGACTTAAAGGAAGTTCGGAACACGCCCAGATTTTGGGAATTCAGCTTATTCACAGCACCCGAGAAGCCCCCTGGTGGGGAGCAGAGAGTTCGGTCAGAGTTGTGCAAATCACTCCGCCCAAGTAGCAGTGCTGAGAATATATTTCCCAGTATGTATGCTGTTAAAAGATGGCTGTGTCTCATATGACCTTGTTATTTGTACACGGTGTGACTATACAAATCACAACATATAAATAGAAAAATGTTCGTGTTATTTTGTCACTTATTGGGAGCATTATGCTAGCTGAAGCCATTCACTTCCAGTCTTTGTGCTAAGCTAAGCTAGCAGGGGCTGCGTCAGACAAGAGTTACAGCACGCACGGAGATGAGAAAGGTATGTATATACTTATCTAACTCTGTGGGACACGGTGAACAAGCTAAATTCCCAAAATCTGAGCGTGGAGACGGTATCACAGAACATTTTAGTGGTTTTGAAACCTTGCCTGTTTAAAACCTCGGTATACCTTGAAACCGGTAACCGGCCCATGCCTACACCTGGATAATGTGAAGGCAACCATATTGCACCAGAATGCCCACCACACATCAGCTTAGACTAATGGTACGCTTATGTTATGAAGAGATGGGATTGTTTTGAAAAAAAAAAACGGAATATATGCAGGCTGGAGTTAATCGTAATTTTAAGTTTATGGCTTCTTAGGTGTGTTTGACATCATGCTCGACATCAAGCCTATGACATTAAATGAACATAAGATCTAAGATCTCAGACTGCTTCTAGCATGCTTAAAATCTCCATCGTGGGTATTTAATGTCATAAACCGATCAGTCTGCGTAGTGCACACAATGTCAAACACATCTCTGTTATCTCGAGTCATTTGGGATGCGGTGACACACTGCTGTATGTATTTGTGCTGCGCATCATTTACATTTAGTCATTTAGCAGATGCTTTTGTCCGAAGCGACTTACAAATAAGGTAAACAATAGAAGCAATTAGAGCAACACAAAAACAGCAATACTGCTGCTTTTTTGACAGAGAATGTAAAGATAAGGATAGAAAAAATAAGATATTAGCAAGTGTTGGCGTAAAAGATGGGTTTTAAGCTGATTCTTAAAGACTGCTACAGTCAGCAGATCTTGTCACAGCCGGCAGATCATTGCAAAGATGTGGAACAGATTCAGAGAAGGTACGCATCAAAGTGTTTTAGTGACAGCGTGCCCTGCCCACAAATCAAAGCCATCCATGCCAGAAACCAGCTCTGTTAAGCATACCAGTGTAGGCTTAAGCGTACCGCTCCTTGGTACAGTACAGAGGAATCACACTTGCCAAACGAACTTTGGGGGTCAAACGTACTCTGGTACTGTATGGTATGCATAGTGTTAGTACCCTCAACATTTTGTTGACTATAACCAATAATTTGCTAGTCAAAAATCTACCTCACATAATCTTTTTTTGTTCTTTTTAACATTTTCTGCAGTAAATTTTAACACTACGTAAACTTCTTTGAAAGGAATTTTACATTAACAACAACAAATGACAAACAATGCAGCTACGATGTGTTTATTTTGATTGCAAAGTTTTGAAGACTTATGTTTACAGGTAAAGTGACTGGATCGATGCTGTGTTCAGGAGAAGTGGTCAGTGTAAAGTTTGTTTGTGCAGTAATCTGTGCTCGGCTGCTGCAAGGTTCCTCCTGAAGGTCCAACGCTGCTGAAGTAGAAGGGCACGTGAGAGATGCGTCCATCAGACCAGCACTGTGTTTGGACCAAAGAAAGAGAAGCTGCTATTTAAAATTATCCCACTTTTGTCCCGCATTTATAAGTCTATACGCATCATTTTTGTGGTGTAAATATATATCAGTTGTTGTCAACTGGTCTGGCCATGGAACCCAAATTTTTACATGGTCATCAAGCCATGACCCACATGTTTAGGAATTGGAATCGAGCACATTTATCTCTCAATAATTGTTAACACACAAGTACTGTCCCAATTAACTTAAAGGAATAGTCTACTCATTTTCAATATTAAAATATGTTATTACCTTAACTAAGAACTGTTGATACATCCCTCTATCATCTGTGTGCGTGCACGTAAGCGCTGGAGCACGCTGCGACGCTTCGATAGCATTTAGCTTAGCCCCATTCATTCAATGGTACCATTCAGAGATAAAGTTAGAAGTGACCAAACACATCAACGTTTTTCCTATTTAAGACGAGTAGTTATACGAGCAAGTTTGGTGGTACAAAATAAAACGTAGCGCTTTTCTAAGCGGATTTAAAAGAGTAACTATATTGTATGGCGTAATAGCACTTTTGGGAGTACTTTGACTCGGCGCAGTAACACCCTCCCTCTCCCATTATGAGAGGGAGAAGGGGAGCGGACTTTTCAGGCGAGTGGAAGTACTCCCAAAAGTGCTATTACGCCATAAAATATAGTTCCTCTTTTAAATCCGCTTAGAAAAGCCCTACGTTTTATTTTGTACCACCAAACTTGCTCGTATAACTACTCGTCTTAAATAGGAAAAACGTTGATGTGTTTGGTCACTTCTAACTTTATCTCTAAATGGTACCATTGAATGAATGGGGCTAAGCTAAATGCTATCGAAGCGTCGCAGCGCGCTCCAGCGCTTACGTGCACGCACACAGATGATAGAGGGATGTATCAACAATTCTTAGTTAAGGTAATAACATATTTTAATATTGAAAATGAGTAGACTATTCCTTTAACATAAGACTGATAAATAACTACACTAGTCAACATTTGAAGTTGATCCAAAAAGTTGTTCTAAGACAAGAATGGGTATTGTTCAAAGTTTTAAAAGGGACTTTTTTTAAGATGTCAGTTAAATCCTTGGTGTCCATAGTGCGCGTATGTGAAGTTCTAGCTCAAAATACCATAAAGATAATTTATTATAGCATGTTAAAATTGCCTCTTTGTAGGTGTAAGCAAAAATGTACTGTTTCTGGGTGTATCCTTTAAAATGCAAATTTTACAAGCTGATCTCTGCACTAAATGTCAGTGCTGTGGCTGGATAGTGCAGATTAAGGGGCGATATTATCTCCTTCTGACATGATAAAGGGAGCCAAATTTCAAGTACTTGTTTTTCACATGCTTGCAAAGAATGGTTTACCAAAACTAAGTTACTGGGTTGATTTTTTTTTTTTACATTTTCTAGGTTGATAGAAGCACTGGGGACCCAATTAAAGCACTTAAACATGAAAAAGGTCAGATATGTCCCCTTTAAGACAACTTTTATGAAAGGTTTGATTCACTTCCGATGTCGACTAGTGTAGTATTTTTATGGCTGTTAAATAGTCCCATACAAGTTTTCTAGTTGGTATGAGACACCACATTCATCAAAATATAGAAAATAACATTTTGATATATCTGATATATTTAAGCAGTATCGCTGGAGGCACGAGGCCTCAGGCGGAATAGAGGAGGCAATCACAGTGATATAGAGCTCTCTCACACGACTCCGAGTACGATATTGCTTTTATACAAGAGTTCGACGGCACACATTTGAAAAACAAAAACTAGAAAACAACAACGGAGTGATTTTAAAAGCCTCTTTGTTGGGGAACAACTTTCTTCTGCCATGCATGCTTGAAGCTCAAACAGGCGCTCCAGGTAAAGAGAAAATGGTTGTTTTAATTGCTCATAAGTGTATTTTATTGACCACGCTATGAGACACAATGACTGCAACTCCCTCAATAGGTTACATATCAAGACCTCTGATATTTGAAGGGAATTGGGCTGATCACTTCACTGTAATTATGACTTTCATTACAGTCAGCGCATGAGTGGACCACTAATCATTATCAGTCAGTAGGGCTTTCACGCGTGCCTTTCAAAATTAAAGTCCCACATCAGAATACCTTTTAAAATTCAGTTTTTGTTGTTTCTTTGACAGACTCTCTGTGACCCACTCAAAATGGTCCACCAACTTTCACACCAGTTGAGAAACACTGGTATACATCTTCTAGTTTTCATTCATGACATGAGGATTCACAATTTCCTCAGTCTTTAGATATGGGTGATCATACAAGATTCAGAGCTGAAAACATTGTGCAGCTGTAAAAACATTTACTTAAACTAAGCTGCAAAAGAAATCTGACCTCAATGTTGCTCTGAAGGTTATCAATTCTTAGCTAAATGAAGCACCAGACATTCTGACACAGATCTGGCTTTGTGGACCAACATGATATACGTCCCAATTTTGTGAAAATTGTGGTGTTATATTGAACACATTTTTATTGTTTATGACTGTGAATGTTCTGGAGAACCTCTTTTTTGAAGTACAATTTACATACATGTATATACATTGTTTATAGTCACATATACTTTTAATAAAGACAACTTCGATTTGATTTGGTTTTTCTCTCCTTAGATGTGTGTTTGTGCCTCTGTGTATGTCTTACCACCGTGAGAAGAGCTCCATGCTGGAAATGTGGATGAAACTGCATGAATCTAGGTTCTGCTCCATCTTCTCCCATCACAAAACCACTAAATCAAAGAGAAGCAAATTATAAAAATTAAGATCTGATTCATTTTAATTCTCATAAGAACCATTTTCTAGACTACTGGTATGATCAACACCAAATTGATAATCCAGAAAATGATTTTTTTAGTGCATACGTACCATGGCAGCAGCTCAAAAACAGGACTGGAGCGTGTTTTAAACACAGCAATGACAGATGGATGACTGGTGGCCTGAGAATCACCTGCACACAAAATGTGTTCAGTTTCAATAATGTGTAATTCATGCAAGTACAGTCATTCTTCCACCAAACACTGTTTTCCACAGTTTAACTCTTTCGCCGCCATTGACGAGATATCTCGTCAATTAAGAGAAAACGCTTCTCCGCCAATGACGAGATTTTCCGTCTTTCCGCAATACCGCTATTATCCACCAGGTACTTCCGCAACTTATACAACCCGGAAGTAGCGCCTCATGTGAAAGAGAAAGAACTCTGTGTATGTTTTAAAGATTGCTCTGCATCTGATCTCTATCAAAAGTCCTTCGCAAAAATGGAATTATCTCAGCCTTTTGCTCAAAATTGGGTGTTTTTGACGAAACCTACCCATGTTTGAGAGGTGATTACGAGAGAACTAATGAAGGTAGGATGAAACGTTTTTTTTTGTTTGAAAGCGTAGGGTCTGTTCTTTCATCTGATATATTGCTTGTTTACATATTTAAAGAAGAACATTTTCTGGAAGGCATTAAACTTGTGTGAAAATCATGAAAAATGCTGGCCCTGGCTGGCAACTTTTTTTTTTTAAACGCTGGCGGGGAAAGAGTTAACAGTGCAGTGCTCATTCTATCACAGTCTACTTGCTCAGTCTAACAGCACAGTGCTCAGTCTATCACAGGCTAATTGCTCAGTCTAACAGCACAGTGCTCAGTCTATCACAGTCTAAGTGCTCAGTCTAACAGCACAGTGCTCAGTCTAATACAGTCTAATTGCTCAGTCTAACAGCACAGTGCTCAGTCTAACAGCACAGTGCTCAGTCTAATTGATCGGTCTAACAGCACAGTGCTCAGTCTATTACAGTCTAAATGCTCAGTCTAACAGCACAGTACTTAGTCTATTACAGTCTAATTGCTCAGTCTAACAGCACAGTGCTCAGTCCATCACAGGCTAATTGCTCAGTCTAACAGCACAGTGCTCAGTCTAACAGCACAGTGCTCAGTCTAATTGATCGGTCTAACAGCACAGTGCTCAGTCTATTACAGTCTAAATGCTCAGTCTAACAGCACAGTGCTTAGTCTATTACAGTCTAATTGCTCAGTCTAACAGCACAGTGCTCAGTCCATCACAGGCTAAATGCTCAGTCTAACAGCACAGGGCTCAGTCTAACAGCACAGTGCTCAGTCTAATTAATCGGTCTTACAGCACAGTGCTCAGTCTATTACAGTCTAAATGCTCAGTTTAACAGTGCAGTGCTCAGTCTAACACAGTCTAAGTGCTCAGTCTAACAGCACAGTGCTCAGTCTATTACAGTCTAAATGCTCAGTTTAACAGTGCAGTGCTCAGTCTATCACAGTCTAAGTGCAGTGCTCAGTCTAACAGCACAGTGCTCAGTCTAACAGCACAGTGCTCAGTCTAATTGATCGGTCTTACAGCACAGTGCTCAGTCTATTACAGTCTAAATGCTCAGTTTAACAGTGCAGTGCTCAGTCTAACACAGTCTAATTGCTCAGTCTAACAGCACAGTGCTCAGTCTATTACAGTCTGATTGCTCAGTCTAACAGCACAGTGCTTATAATAATTGTACACATATTTGATAAACTAACAAAAATTTAATACACCCAAACTTATGCAACAATTCATTTTCGTAATTCATGAAGCCATCACACAAACCCTTTTATTGGTAAAAGGCCATTTAAATGAAAACAGACTGAACACAGCAAATTTCTCATTTTTTTTACACATATTCACTTTGTCGATAACAAAACCGCACAAAAAAACGGAGGAACACATGGTTTTATGGACATATTAAGAACTTTATTCAAACCTTTCAAAAGCACAGCCAATCTTTCACCTCTGGGATCCCATGCAAGTGAGCGCACCTCTCCCCCAACCCTATCAAACATAAGAGCAGAATAAACACAGCACTGTTAAAACAGCAATAATTATTTATTGCCTATGTGAGAGGTAAGGTTTTAATTGATTACAACATTTTCTTAACCTTTCTCAGCACATGACAACTTAAACAGCTCTTATCACAAATACATGAACTGGGTGCAATTATTATTATTAATAATGTTAAACGGTTCTTGGAAATCGGTTTGAGTCTACACTGCATGGCCAGTTCAATGTGGCCACCCCGTTCACCTTTTGTGTTCCTAAGTGCACAGTTCTGTGAAGAAAGTTTTTAGCAATGTTGACATTAGCATCTGAGCTCAATGATGCTCAAATACTCACCGCTACGGTCAACATTTATTAAAAAACGTTTATAATAAATGGAGGACCAGCAGTAATAATGTACACATGTGTGCATTGTTTGGGTGATGTGAAGTGTTATGTGATGGAGACTTACGTAAGGTCTCCATCAGGTCCAGGAAAGCTGGTCTCTGACAGATCAGCTACTACTGTGGCAGCTTTAGGACCTCCTGAAACACAGTACATGACATTTACCAATTTGCAAACAACTACAGACTTCACAGTTTAATCTTAATGTGAGATATTTACTGTTGATCAAGATAATAAAGAAATTGTGGTTAGGTTGTAACCGTTCCAGAAAATCCAACTTAGAAAAAAGAAAATATGTCAATGTGCATTTAGACATTAAATGGCACTCTATTCAAAGTTGTGCTCCTTGTTGGTTTGAACCATGAAGAGGACCATAATAAAAAACGAATGTCCATCTCCTTTTTAACTGCTACCAAATAATAAACAATTATGTACTTTAAAGTCGCAATGAAATTGAAATGAAAAACTATATATTTTTAATATTGTGGTATTATTAACAAATGACTTATCTGTGAGCTTCATTATTTAAAAAAAAAAATTTGTGTGTGCTCATAATCTTTAATCAAAAATGCAAATCTCCTCCCCTCCTCAAAACGATCTCTCTTCACTTCCGGTCATAAGTATGGCAGGTGGGCGGGGTCCTGGAGAAGATCGCAGCGATTAGCAATTAGCAACACGACCCAACTTCAAACGATCCAATCAGATCTTGATGGACAAATTCAAATCCAGCCCTGCCTTATTTCACCTCAAAAGCCGTTTCATTCGGATATACGTCAACACGGGGAAAATAAGGCAATCGCTACTTCCGTTTCATGGCGACTTTAAGCTCTGATGTCATACAGTTTGTCTAATAGTTGGTGAGCCAAATATTTTCTGAGGGGGTACTTAAAAAGTAAAAGTTTGAAAAGCACTGGTTTTATCCATTGTGATGAATGATTAAGGGGACTTGGGGTTTGTGTTACTTGGACTACACGGTTTTTGGCCACCTTGGTGTGCTCAGAAAATGTTAAAGGGACACTCCACTTTAAAAAAAAAAATGCTAATTTTTCAGCTCCCCTAGAGTAAAAAATTTGATTTTACCGTTTTGGAATCCATTTAGCCGATCTTTGGGTCTGGCGGTACCACTTTTACCATAGCTTAAAATAATTAATTGAATCTTATTAGATTATTAGCATCACGCTAAAAAATAACCAAAGACATTTGATATTTTTCCTATTTAAAACTTGACTCTTCTGTATTTACTTAGACCGACGGAAAATTAAAAGTTGTGATTTTCTAGGCAGATATGGTTAGGAACTATACTCTCAAACTGGCGTAATAATCAAGGACTTTGCTGCTGTAACATGGCTGCGGGAGGCGCAATGATATTACACATCAGCTGAAAATAGTCCCCTACGTAACTTTCAATAGCAGAGGAATATTTTTCGGGCCCTACGTAATATCATTACGCGTCCTGCAGCCATGTTACGGCAGCAACATATATTTATCAATGGTGCAAAAATTGTTGCGTTTGTCACTTAGGCTGTCATGGATCTAGAATTGGAAGCAGGATCAGACTCAGACAACGATGCTGTTGTACTGAATATTGGCACAGTTGTAAGTGTGATGTGTGTACTGGTGTTAATACCTGTGAGATCAGAAAACGTAAGGGCATAGATGAGACTCTCGCCCTGAATACTGAACAACAAACAGCTGCCATCTGGACTCCAGCAGCCCGACTCAAGAGACAAACAGAAATAAAGTCATACATGTACATTATAATGGAAATATAATCATAGAAATATATAAACATTAACATGTAAACATCTACAGACAAATAGTCTTATGAGCTGTGAAAAATAAATTGAGACATCAGCAGGTGTAAACATCATTTCCTAAATGATGATATTTAACTTTCAATCTCCTTACCTGACAGCTGCCTTTAACACACGGCCACCTTTCACACGTCCACATCCGCGTCTCCCACACCCTGCAGTAAACAAACACATGCAGACACGCACACAGTTTGTTGTCAGTAAAGGTGTTAAAGCCTAAGCTTTATGTGGTTGTATTTGTGTTTTGTGACTGTCTGTCCTATAAGACTTGTTCTTTATTCCTATGACTGTTGATCCTGAAAGCTTTACTCTTCTTCACCATTGTGTCCTGTTGTTTGTTGAGTTTATAATTCAGAAGTGAAATGAGACGAGTGTGGCAGTAAACGCTGTGATGTCATGATAATGTGGTATTCAGGGTTGCCAGGTCCAAGAAAAATTTCCAGCCCAATGACAACTTAAAACCCCCCCAAAAGAAATGAAAACTAGCCCAACTTTTACATTTGTCCAATCACAGTTGAAACCTCCGGGATAACAACAAAGGCTCTAAAATAAACTCTTACTATTGCTTTTAATGTACTTTACATGCAGATGAAAATTTTCTTAATGCACTTAAGGTGCTCTATTTTCACAAAAAAATCTACTTTAGTACTTCTTAAGATTATCTTAAGTACATCTTAGCGTACCCAACCGTGCCATATTGAGACAGTATGAACTCTGCCCTTTTAACATACTATCTACGTATTTAAAATGTTCTATTTAACTTGAAAAGATCATACAAAGATGGGTTCACGTGGTCTGTAAATATCCTCTCAGTATAGACGTATCTCCTTACATAAGGTAATTTCTTGTTCCTGGCGTGATATTAAGAGCAAAAAGGGCCCCTCCACTCACTTTTCCACTGACTTCCTGACGCTGCAGCTGTCCTTGGGTTGACATGTATTGCTTATGGCATTAATGCACATCAGGAAAATAAAGAACGTTTATATTATAAGTCTACAGATAAACATTTTCGTGGCCGCGGCACATTATAAAACTAGCCCAAAAAACCACAACCCGCAGCTCCGAATTTTTTCCCGCAACTGTATTTTCAAAATAGCCCAATTGTGCGGGAAAACCGCAAACCTGGCAACACTGGTGGTATTGTTCATCTAAAACGATTTATTACAGATTTTCCCATTAAAGGCACAATAATATGTAATTTTGTCCAGAAACATTTTTTGTTATGCCGGTTAAAAATCTTCTGGTCCTGACAGTAATCAGTAAATGAAGTTGTGTAAATCTATTAATATAACTATATATGAAGAGTTTGGTTCCAAAACGCAATAAACGCCATTTTTGAAAAAAATGAGTTACTGCCAAAATCAGTATTATATCAGGTCAGTAGTTAAAAGTAAATTCTTAATTTTACGCAAAATCCAATATCCGCCGTGTTATTCTGTCATCTTTTCTCCCTTTTTTCCCAAAATGCGACAAACACCACTCCCACTTTTTTACAGAACGCAATAACTCCATTTCTGATATTACAGCCCACCGTTCACGCAATGTAAACAAACAATGGCGGACGCGCGTAGTACACGGAGTCCTGGTTTTCCTCATCTACTTTGTACTACGTGATCAACAAACAAAACAAAATAATACTTTAATTGCATTGATAAACCTGTGATGGTTTTCTGTGATGGGAAAGAAACGTAAGCCAGCATCTAACAATTTCCCTGAGAGGCACTCGGGAGACGGGTGCTTGTTCTCCCGACAGCATCAAGCTTCTCATGCTAACACATTGACCCCAGAGGATCTTATGAAAAACTGTACATAATTTTACTCAAAGTCAACGAAAATCGAGCAGGACCAAAAACATTTTACAGTCGATCGCTGTGAAAGACGTTAAGCGAAGACGTCAAGTAACCGCAATGACAGGGTTCTTAATATGACAAAGTAAGTGTTTTGATTAATAACATTAATGTTTATATTTTTAATTAGTGTGTACAACTAGTCAACTAAATGAATATAACATGGCAAAGATGAATGCACATTTATATATGCTATTGATTCAATAGATTTATAGCATTTTGAATAAAAACTTGTCATGGATTTATTGCATTTTGTGGAAAAAATAATCCGTTTTTATAATAAATCTTTGAAAATCAACTTATGGATTTGAATTTTTTATGTTTTTATAACCTAAAGATGCTGTGTGAAAGTTTGTAACAGAAAATAGTTGTTTTCATCTTGTCACTTTCTTGGTATAGAAAACACGTTTTTACCAAAATTTGTCAAAATGGATTTATTGCGTTTTGGAACCAAACTCTTCATATCTTCTGTGGTATGTGCACAGCCATACTGTTGCTTAATCATTGTTCATCAGCTCTTAATCTTAAGGTTTGATGATTTTATTGATAAAACTCTTCGTATTTAGGCTAGGATCATTGGGCTTGTTTTGCATGGCCATTGTGCTGGTTCTGTTTTGAAGATCTGGCAACACTGCATGTTTATTCATTACGCTATGATGACCAAGCGACAATAGAAAGTGTGGCTTTAAAGAAAGAGGGTGGGACCTTATGCTTTTAATGCTAACTTGCTATGGCTAAACTCTCCGAAATGCTTACCCAACCCTTTATGTTTACTGCTGGGTTGTTGTTTCGGTACAGTCCTAATTTGATCTTTTCTCACATTATTTAAGATAATTGAATTTGTCCAAAATAAAAAAGTGTGTGCTGCATTTAGCTTGCATATTATGTTGGTAACCCCTTTCAACAAGCTTTATAATGTGTTGTACATAACACCAGTAACACATTTAATAAACACAATGAATATATGATTTCTATTATGAACAACATTTGAAACAAAATGTATTTATCATTAGAGAGGACGCAGGTGACGTGACAGTCAGTATTCACCTGAAGAGAGCGGACGGTGTGGCGGCCAGCAGTCGACTGCCATCAGGTGACCAGGACAGGTACGTAACACCACCTCCACCTACCCGCTGTAAAGGTACACAGGCTTCTGCGGCCACATCCCACACCTACAACACAACATTAAAATATAACAGAAACCAAACACATCTCATGAATTTACAAGCATTTATCGCAATCATCTCTCACTGTGATAATTCTTTAACTTAACTGGGAAATAAGCCTGGATTTAGAGGAATATTCAATTTTCTTAAAAGAAAAATCCAGATAATTTACTCACCACCATGTCATCCAAAATGTTGATGTCTTTCTTTGTTCGGTCGAGAAGAAATTATATTTTTGAGGAAAACATTGCAGGATTTTTCTCATTTTGATGGACTTTAATAGACACCAACAATTAACACTTAACTCAACACTTAACAGTTTTTTTCAACGGAGCTTCAAAGGACTACAAACAATCCCAAACGAGGCATAAGTGTCTTATCTAGCAAAATGATTGTCATTTTTGACAAGAAAAATAAAAAATATGCACTTTTAAAGCACAACTTCTCGTCGAGATCCGGTCGTGATGCGCCAGCGTGACCCTACGCAATACGTCATGACGTCAAGAGGTCACAGAGGACGAACGCGAAACTCCGCCCCAGTGTTTACAAGTGTGTTGAAAGAGGACCGTTCTTACGTTGTTGTATGTCAACTGATACTAATTAATGTCTTTGTGTCAGTTTATTGTTTACAATGGTTCGCAAATGTGCGTTTTATATATGTAACACGTGACCTCCCTACGTCACTACGCATTTACGTTAGGTCGCGCTGGACCGGATCTAGACGAGAAGTTGTGCTTTAAAAGTGTATATTTGTTATTTTTCTTGTCAAAAATGACAATCGTTTTGCTAGATAAGACGCTTGTGCCTCGTTTGGGATTGTTTACACTCCTTTGAAACTCCGCTGAAAAAAACTGTTACGTGTTGAGTTAAGTGTTAATTGTTGGTGTCTATTAAAGTCCATTAAAATGAGAAAAATCCTGCAGTGTTTTCCTCAAAAAACATGGTTTCTTCTCTGCTGAACAAGGAGAGACATGGACGTTTTGGATGACATGGTGGTGAGTGAATTGTCTGGATTTTTCTTTTGAGAAAATGGAATATTCCTTTAACTAAACAAAACAATAAACTTTATGTCTTTTGACTCACTGACACAACTTCTGGTGGTGGTACCCACTGAGTCACTGTGCCGCCCAATAATAAACTTAAGAGTCAAAACAAATGTTACTGTCTAAAGGGCGATTTATAGCCGTGCGTAGGTTCTACGGCGTAGCTACGGCGTAGGCTATCCGTAGCCTGTGCGTAGCCTGACACGCACCTCGCAAAATTTTTAACAGCGCGTCAGTTCTACGCAGACCGCAAGCGCTGTGATTGATCGTAAATTATAAACGTAAATTCTGATCTAATTTAAGTCTGCACATTTTGGATTGCTTTTAGTTGTATTGATGTTGCGCTATTGCCTGCTGACCATGCTTGTGCATGCAATTTAGCCGAACGGGCTAGGTGCTCTCTCTGCGTCTCATATTTAGGAGTTCATCAAACTAAACATTAAAAAACGGATGTTTTTCGACGGGTATAAGTTTTAAAATGTATTTGAAACAGAGTGGTTATCTTGTCAAAAGTTAAACTACAAAACAGGTAAGCCGTTTCTTTAAAGGGGACATACCATGAAAATCAGACTTTTTTCATGTATTAGTGCTATAATTGGGTCCCCAGTGCTTTTATCAACCTAGAAAATGTGAATAAGATCAACTCAGTAACTTAGTTTTGGGAAACCATTCTCCACAAGCATGTGAAAAAATAGGTAATTTAAATTTGGCTCCCCTTGTGATGCCAGAAGGGGATAATACCACCCCTTAATCTGCACTATCCAACCACGGCACTGCCATTTAGTACAGAAACCAGCTCATTTGCATGTTAAATGACACACCCAAAATGGCACATTTTTGCACACACCTACAAAGTGACAATTTTAACTTGATATAATAAATTACCTATGATATTTTGAGCTAAAACTTCACAAATGTACTCTGGTGACACCAAAGATTTTTTTCACATCTTAAAATAGTCTTGTGAAATGTCCCCTTTAAATTTCGATGATGAAACAGAAAATATCTGCACCGAACCTATGTTTATGCCTGACACGACTGTCTTTCTTGTAATTTAATATTATGGTCGGTGTTCACTTTTAAATGATAGCAAAGAGATTCCTGAAATAAATAATATAAGAATCATCAGATGTTTCTGTATCTAAAGTGAATACAAAGATGATCAAACCAAGCAGTATTTCTGTGCTAAATAATAACGCTTAGGGTCTATAAAATCATTAATTTCAGTGTTTTTCTTGTTATAAAATAACGTTTAATGAACTGTATATAAATTTTGTTTTTATAATTTACCGTCACAATCACAAATTATTTGTCATTTCTCATTTGTCGTTTTATTTTGGTCATGACTGCTTTGACGCGCTAAATCTCGAAATTAAATAAAAACACTGAATTGTAGCCGGGGTTTCCAAGGCAGGATCACCTTTTTTTTAGGTTTAATTATCAAAATATTTTTTTTTGTGTGTGATGTTCTGTAGATCGTGGCTTTAAAATGTTATGAGGAATAATTAAACAAATGTTCCCTTACATTTTACCTTAAAAAAAAAAATTATATATATATATATATATATATATATATATATATATATATATATATATATATATATATATATATATATATATATATATATATATATATATATATATATATATATATATATATATATATATATATATAATATATATATATATATATATATATATATATATATATATATATATATATATATATATATATATAAATGCATCGTCAGTTTTGTCTTCGTTCATCACCTGAAAGACAGTTTTGGTCACTTTATCAGAAAGTTGTTTATATGTGCTGCTTGTGAAAGAAAAAAAAAGTTACCAATTTGTACCTGGCCCCCTCCCAACCCATGCACAAAAAACATAGATGATTCGACTATCGGTCGACTATGGAAAGATTCGACAATTCTGATTCGAATATGTAAATCCTTAGTAGAGGAGGACACCCCTATATATTAGTATTAGGATCTTTACATAAACTTTTTGTTCATTATATTAAGCAATGAAGGCAAGAAAAATAATTTTCTTTGTCAAGAGTGGATGAAAGGATGACAGAGGTGACAGATAAGACAGATGACGGTTATGACTGTGTACATCAGCATAGACTGCAAAACACTGCAAGAGTTTTCATTTGATGTTAAACAACTTTGCTGTTTGTTCTCTGAAAAATGAACACTGCTGCTGTGTTGTTTTTAATTAATTGCATTTTTTATATTTGTCACTTTCTTTAATCATTTTATTATTAACTCTTTCCCAACCAGCGCATTTTTTAAAAGTTGCCAGCCAGTGTCAGCATTTTTTATGATTTTCACAAAAGTTTAAGGCTTTCCAGAAAATGTTCCTCTTTAAATACAGTACAGGCCAAACGTTTGGACACACTTGACTAAAATGTTAACTATGATCTTAAAATCATTTAATCTGAAGATGTATGGTTCAATCCTTGAAATTATGTTGGTAGACAAAAATATAGCTGTGCCAAACAGATTACTTTCTGTTAGTAGAAAACTAAAATTTTATTTTACAATATTATTTTTGAAATAGAGGACTGAATATTGAAGAAAAAGCAGCCAATAAGAGCCTGAATTAAATATTCTTTAAAATTCATTCTAGTGAAACTTCAAGAAGCTGCTTTATAAAATGACACAAGTATGGTTTTGCAATTTCTAGGCAAAGGGTGACTGCACTTCAGATAATGAAATATAACAGAGTTTTGATTTATTTTGGATGCTTTTAGTCACCAACATAATTCCCACAGTTGCATTTGTGTTATGCCATAGTTTGGACAAGTTTATTATAATTCTGAAAAAATATAAATAAATAACGAGTGAGTGTGTCAAAACTTTTGGCCTGTACTGTATATAAACATACAATATATCAAATAAAAGAACAGACCTCTGCCTTCATTTGTTCTCTTTTTATCACTTCTCAAATATGTGTAGGTTTTTTTTAATAGCAAATTTTAAGCAAAAAGCTGAAATAATTCAAATTTTGTGGACTTTTTGATATAGATCAAAGTTGGCTCACAATGACCTTTAATTTGGCCCGTCATGCCACGTGAGATAAGGAAAAATTATAAACATAATTGACACAGATGTTCATATTACTAATTAAACATTTTCTAAAATGTATCCATTTTTGTTATATTTATACATTACAAGAATTGAAATTAAATGCAAGGAATTAAAGTGAATACATTTTTTTAATGTACATGGATACTTGAAGGTTAATAGCATGTATCACAAAACTCAAAAACTCGGATACTATGGGCTAATAATAGAGAGGTCGAGTGGCAAACAGACAAAAAAGGAAATTTTAAAATGATTGGCAAAATTATCTCTTTTTTTACGACAGTTACCTTTGAAAATAAAACTGCATTAGGATAATAGCGGTAATACAAATTGACAGAAAAACTTGTCATTGGCAAAGAAGCGCTTTCTCTTAATTGACGAGTTAACTCATCAATGGCAGGGAAAGAGTCAAACAGTAACAATATGTCACATTTAAAATGTATGGTTGAGCCATAGTATGTGTGCATCAGGATAGTACAACCTTTACCTCATTTTGAGCCAGGATAAGAGCACCACCTACTGCATAATAGTGAAAATATGGATTGAGGTAAAAACTTGTCTTTGGCAGTTAGAAAACTCGTCAATGGCAGGGAAAGAGTTAATTAAATGCTTTCTTGTTTAATTCAGCTTCCTCAGAAATTGTCATAACACCACTGATCATAACAAACTTATGGAAATTACAGTTACATATTTAATGTTACTTTTTTAAAGGCACACCATGGAACTTTTTGGCCACTAGGGGGTGCTAGACATGTATTTTTCACGCCTAGCGCCCCTTGAGGCCACAAGCGCCGCAGCACTGTCGCAAAGGAAAGTAACTGGCCAACCTTAAAACTAAACTAAAAACTAAACATTTAAAACGCTAAACGATCAACATTTTGAGACAACAGGAAGAAACGCAGTCATGTTACAACTTTCTGATGAGGAACTCGTCGTGGCAGAAGCCATTTCTCAATCTGAAGGTTGCAGCCTCCGGATGTCGTATTTCTAAGCTGCATACGTCATCAAGACTGTCTTATTTTAGAATATTAACAATTATAAAGTTGACTATTATACTTAGTTAATCGTAAATTGTTGCAGTATGCTTATGACTTGCGAATGAAATGCTCAGTTTACCTTAATAAACCAGGCTTGATGACGTATGCAGCCTGCATATTTGACCTCCGGAGGCTGCAGCCTTCCAATTGAGAAACGACCAGAAGTATTTCCTTGCCTTTTTCGAAACAAATATTGTTGCATCGTCTCTCTCTCCCTCGCCACCAGGATTTTCCGCAATGGTGCTCGTTTTTCCTCTCTTTTGTGTGAAAATTGTCACTCCAAATCCAATAAACCCATGTGTTTAGGGAAAGAGATTAGGTCTGCCGCTTTGTAATACATCACGCGAGTGACAGCGGAACGCAGCAAATGAGGAAGAGAGAAACGCTCGGATCTGATTGGTGAATGAATAGGGTTTGGTTTTACACTGTGTGAGTTTGAGCAAGTTTGACTGCTATAGCATCCTGGATTGTAATGTAAATACCATAGACACAGTAAAAGAAAGGTAAATACGTGAACACAGCATCTGAATACAGGGAACTATATGCAAGATAATCGCCGTCATTTATGAAGAAGATCGCATTTATGTATGAATCAAGATCGTGGTTTAAATTAAAAAATTGCCTTAAAGGGGAATCGAACCCGGGTCGCCCGTGTCATACGTCCATGACACTAACACGGTGCCACAAAGTCATATAATAGAAGTTGCTCTCTACATTCCTTAAGTAGCCTCCAGCAAAATTCACGTTAAAAACAAATTGTGTGGAGGAAGTGACGTATGCCGTAAAGCAGTCGAATTTTGTGTTTTTTTTGTGCTCTGGTTACTACCAGAAACCCTAAGTTTTAAAATACGAGTAAAAGTGATACAGACCCCGTCCGGCTATGGTAGACATGTCATTCAACCTATTTAAAGTCGATGTACTATCACAAGGGTCTTGAAAATTTATTATGAAGGTTGGAAAATTACATGGTGTCGCTTTAATGATAAAAAGAGTTATTTTGAGTCATTTAACTCAAGTCCAAGTCAAGTCTCAAGTCATGAATGTCAAATTAAAGTCAAGTCGAGTCTTAATAATATTTGTCCTAATATTTGTGACTTAAGTCTGACTCAAGTCCCTCATCTCTGATGTGTAATAAAGTAAAGCCACTAACATTGTTCTTGTATTTCTTGGACAAATCTGTTAAGTTGACCAAGTTTTAATAACTATTAATAACAGACTATTAATAATCATTTTCATATTATGCTAAAAACAACATGGATCACAAGACTTAAATTAAGTATAAATTAAACACCTTCTGTTAATAACCCTGAAGAGAAACAAACCAAATATTAGAAATTTTAAAATTCTCACTAATATTTTTACTTTCAAACTGATCATTTGTAATGAGTCTTAAAATAACTTTTAAAAAAATCATCATGAGCATTTTTATTAATGATCTTAGATTTTTGGGGCCCACTATGTATCTTTAATTTAAAGTAACTTGTTATTAATAGGGATGGGTACCGACCTCGGTACTTTTATAGGCACCGACCGAATTGCGTCGGTACTACCCAGTATCGATTCACATAAAATCAATCGGTGCTCAATTTCGGTACCTGAGAGAACATGTCAGCGCGCCGTGTGAGTCTGGTACGTAGCGAAAGCGTGTGCGCGCGGGAGAGAGAGATGGTGTGGTAAGTGACACCCCTTTGCAACTTGCTTAATGGCTAACAGAAAGCGATCTAACATGTGGTTAAATTTCACAAAGGATGATGCAGACAATGCTACCTGTAATATTTGTAACAGTAAGTGCAAGGTAAGCAGTGGTAATACATCCAACCTGAGGAAGCACTTATTTAAACACAGTGTGTATTTAGAAGCACAGCTTATTAAGCTTATATAAAAACTTATTAAGATGCGTTTTCGTCGATCGGATCACTAGTGGACGAGAGAGACAAATTCTGTTTACACCTGGTATTTAGCAACACCAGTCCGTCTCTTTTTTCCACTTTCGATCGGTCCTGTCCTGATTACTTTGAGTGGTGGTCCGTGGAGACCGCGGGGAAGTCCCTTTGCTTTTGTTTTAACGTAAGCTGGAGTAATGACGGGTTTAAATGCACACGAACTAATACTATGCTTGTGTTTTAAGTAAACATGCTGCACAGTGTTTTGTACATGAATATGTTGGAGCTTTCTCAGATTTTTCAGCACAATTAATGAATTAAGATCACACAACTTTCACGCGCTCGCGAAATGAAACTGCGGAGATCAGCCGCTTTTAGCTTTATCAATGAAAGCCTAAAGACTGTGTGTTCACGCTAAAAGTCAGAAATGACGTAAAACGTTGTCCTCAGTACCTCAAATTAGATAAATAGGAGGAGAGAAGGCAGTCCGTGTGGCTGTTCGAACACATTTAACCACATGCGGACCAAATGCCAATGCTGGCCAGATTGGCAAAAAAGTATCTCTGTGTCCAGTCCTCTTCTACATCCTCAGAGCGAGTGTTCTTTACCGCTCTGTCATGGCTTTTACCTGAGAACGTTGACATGCTGATTTTTCTAAAAATCAACTGCTAGTATTGTTTTCAACATAAAAGTTTACTTTTATGTTGCTTTTAGGACGTTTGTTCATTGATCATTTGTCTTACTTATATATTTTATTTATTTATTTTATTTATATGTAAGACATATGCCCTGGATGTTATAGGGATGTTTTTTTTTGTAAAGATTGTGTGTATTATTAAACATTTCGAAATAAATAACAAAATGTTGAAAATGAGAGGTTTGGGCTTATTATGTCCACTGAAAGTCACTTAAGTCAGAGTAAAGTACCGAAAAAGGTACCGCTGGGTACCGGTATCGAATTCCAGGTACCGGCCTCGGAACCGGTACCGGTAAAAATGTGAAAGGTACCCAACCCTAGTTATTAATAAAATAAAAGGCTTCTTTTACCATCATGGCTGTATCGACTGGAGACGCAGATACCAGCAGAGAGCCAGTAGGTGACCAAGAGATGGATGTGATGGGAGAATGACCCGGATGAGACAAGACCTGCGCACAGCCAGACGACGGCCTGCAGACGACAGTGTGTGAGCATATGCATATATACAGTATTGTTCAAAATAATAGCAGTACAATGTGACTAACCAGAATAATCAAGGTTTTTAGTATATTTTTTATTGCTACGTGGCAAACAAGTTACCAGTAGGTTCAGTAGATTCTCAGAAAACAAACAAGACCCAGCATTCATGATATGCACGCTCTTAAGGCTGTGCAATTGGGCAATTAGTTGAAAGGGGTGTGTTCAAAAAAATGGCAGTGTCTACCTTTGACTGTACAAACTCAAAACTATTTTGTACAAACTTTTTTTTTCTGGGATTTAGCAATCCTGTGAATCACTAAACTAATATTTAGTTGTATGACCACAGTTTCTTAAAACTGCTTGACATCTGTGTGGCATGGAGTCAACCAACTTGTGGCACCTCTCAGCTGTTATTCCACTCCATGATTCTTTAACAACATTCCACAATTCATTCACATTTCTTGGTTTTGCTTCAGAAACAGCATTTTTGATATCACCCCACAAGTTCTCAATTGGATTAAGGTCTGGAGATTGGGCTGGCCACTCCATAACATTAATTTTGTTGGTTTGGAACCAACATCATTTTTGAAAAAAATGAGTTACTGCCAAAATCAGTATTATATCAGGTCAGTAGTTAAAAGTAAATTCTTAATTTTACGCAAAATCCAATATCCGCCGTGTTATTCTGTCATCTTTTCTCCCTTTTTTCCCAAAATGCGATAAACGCCACTGCTCCTTTTTTACAGAACGCAATAAATCCATTTCTGATATTACAGCCCACCAGTCACGCAATGTAAACAAACAATGGCGGACGCGCTGAGTCCACGGAGTCCTAGTTTTCCTCATCTACTTTGTACTTCGTGATCAACAAACAAAACAAAATAATACTTTAATTGCATCGCTAAACCTGTGATGGTTTTCTGTGATGGGAAAGAAACGTAAGCCATCAGCATCTAATAATTTCCCTGAGAGGCACTCGGGAGACGGGTGCTTGTTCTCCCGACAGCAAGCTTCTCATGCTAACACATTGACCCCAGAGGATCTTATGAAAAACTTTCCATAATTTTACTCAAAGTCAACGAAAATCGAGCAGGACCAAAAACATTTTACAGCTGATCTCTGTGAAAGACGTTAAGCGAAGACGTCAAGTAACCGCAATGACATGATCTTAATATGACAAAGTAAGTGTTTTGATTAATGACATTAATGTTTATATTTTTAATTAGTGTGTACAACTAGTCAACTAAATGAATATAACATGGCAAAGATGAATGCACATTTATATAGGCTATTGATTCAATAGATTTATAGCATTTTGAATAAAAACTTGTCATGGATTTATTGCATTTTGTGGAAAAAATTATCCGTTTTTATAATAAATCTTTGAAAATCAACTTATGGATTTGAATTTTTTATGTTTTTATAACCTAAAGATGCTATGTGAAAGTTTGTAACAGAAAATAGTGGTTTTCATCTTGTCACTTTCTTGGTATAGAAAACACGTTTTTAACAAAATTTGTCAAAATGGATTTATTGCGTTTTGGAACCAAACTCTTCATATGCAAACTGATCCATGATCCCTGGTATGCGATAAATAGGCCCAACACCATAGTAGGAGAAACATGCCCATATCATGATGCTTGCACCTCCATGCTTCACTGTCTTCACTGTGTACTGTGGCTTGAATTCAGAGTTTGGGGGTCGTCTCACAAACTGCCTGTGGCCCTTGGACCCAAAAAGAACAATTTTACTCTCATCAGTCCACAAAATGTTCCTCCATTTCTCTTTAGGCCAGTTGATGTGTTCTTTGGCAAATTGTAACCTCTTCTGCACATGCCTTTTTTTTAACAGAGGGACTTTGCTGGGGATTCTTGAAAATAGATTAGCTTCACACAGACGTCTTCTAACTGTCACAGTACTTACAGGTAACTCCGGACTGTCTTTGATCATCCTGGAGGTGATCATTGGCTGAGCCTTTGCCATTCTGGTTATTCTTCTATCCATTTTGATGGTTGTCTTCCGTTTTCTTCCACGTCTCTCTGGTTTTGCTCTCCATTTTAAGGCATTGGAGATCATTTTAGCTGAACAGCCTATCATTTTTTGCACCTCTTTATAGGTTTTCCCCTCTCCAATCAACTTTTTAATCAAAGTATGCTGTTCTTCTTAACAATGTCTTGAACGACCCATTTTCCTCAGCTTTCAAATGCATGTTCAACAAGTGTTGGCTTCATCCATAAATAGGGGCCACCTGATTCACACCTGTTTCTTCACAAAATTGATGACCTCAGTGATTGAATGCCACGCTGCTGTTTTTTTGAACACACCCCTTTCAACTAATTCAACTAATTGCCCAATTGCACAGCCTTAAAAGCGTGCATATCATGAATGCTGGGTCTCATTTGTTTTCTGAGAATCTACTGAACCTACTGGTAACTTGTTTGCCACGTAGCAATAAAAAAATATACTAAAAACCTTGATTATTCTGGTTAGTCACATTGTACTGCTATTATTTTGAACAAGACTGTATATAAATATAAATAAATAAATAAACATACATACATATGATGACTATTTGTACCTGGTGGAGAGAGATGTAGGGTCCACGTGCCATATGAGTAAAGAGCTCTGACAGGCCACAGCCAACACAGATCCACACAGAGGTTTCCACTCCAGATCACACACTGACCTCTGAAGACGATGCTTTAGTGTCGGACTTGTCGAACTGAAACAAAGACAAAAACACACATCTGCATTTGTGGATGCAAAAAATTTTATTGGCCACGTACATACTGCAGCACTGCACACTGTTATCACTTCTGCTTTCAGTATTTAATTCATATATACGATTGACAACTGCATTCATACTATATATAATGCAATTCAATCTCTTTCAATCCAGGACCCACCTAGACAGATAAAATCTTTCTTAAGATGCACAATTTTTTAATTGAGATATAGGCCTTAGAAAAGAATCCCTTTTGGAAGAGTAATTTTTACTTCCTTTTATTGCCCTTTCAACAAAGCAATAGTAAAATAAGCATATTAAACAGGCTTCGTTAGTTTTTAATTCTAACACAGTTTGCAAATAATTTTCAAAACAATAACGAAGGTGAAGCTTTATGACGCTTTGAAGGAGAGAGGAACGATGGGAAATCTCACCATTTAGGGTCAAACCGATTCACAAGAGGAAACTGAGGGTATCGTGGATACTACATAATTGATAGGTGACAATGACAAGAGCCATTATATAAAATAAGAAATTCTCTGGATTTACAAATCCTTGGGAACATTTGGGATAATGCAAGTACACACCTCAGTGTTTCCGCTATATACATTCTACCGTGGCGGCCCCCCATGCCTTAAACATCCCCGCCACGCCTGCGGTTGTGGATAGAAGGGATACAGCAAACGAAATCTCGCTGGATGAGCACTGTTTTATCCTAATCCTTCAACCAAACCCAACTCTAAACACAAAATTTCACACGATTGTAGGATGTATTTGTATCTCATTTAGCCAGAGCCGCTGTTTTTATCCTAATAATCCTACCTCCAAATCTAATCCTTAACTTTTCGGCATTTGCTGTATCCCTTCTAGACAAAACCCACGGCGGTAGCTCGCAAAAAAGCTACAGAAATGTCCGCCCTGCCAGACTGGCTGTCTTAGAAATAAATTCCTTTCTGGATTCGCGTGTTAACTCATTTATAAATAAATCTCCTAAAGGATCATAATTTCTTCCATGGGTTTAGTTTAATGAACAAATAGATTTAAATCAACAGAGGATGATTAGGCTACGTCTCTGTTTTGAGAAATAATAATAAAATAAATAAGCCTATAGCCTACGAAATATGTTACACTTAAATAATAATTAAATTGACAAAACGAATAAAAAAGTATTTGAGTTTCTGTTTTTTTTTGTGACGCGCTGACCAAAGCAGCAGAAAGCACGTCATGTTTTTAATGATTTTAAATAAGCACAAAGTTTTCTCCTTATTGTGAGTTTACACAAATAAAAATACATAATTTAAAGTTTCGAATATTGTTTTACTTTTATCTTTATGACTATAAATTTAGGGTAATTTAAGGTGCAAGGTCATCACGCATTTGATGTTCACCGGCGCATATACGGACGCAGCGCTGCGAGAAAAGACATTATTAAACTTTCGATTTAAAGGTCATATATTTTTAGGCTTTCTAGAGTTTTATTTTAGGTTATGATGTCCTTAAGAATATATATTTGCTGTTTAAGTACCAAAAACAATCTCTATATATTTTTTACAGCTCCTCTTTCAGGAGCTCTGCTAAAAACAGGTCGTTTTGGCATGTAATAAGTAATATTCATGAGCCTCTCTTCTGATAGGCCTGTTTTTATGAGTGAAATACGCAGTTGAAATAAAGTTACCCATGGAATAAAACTAAATGTTAGTTTCTGGACACTAAATGTTAGGTTAGTAAACCAACAGACACAGAGACTAAGAGATTTTAACCTTACCATGTTTAACTCATTAAACAAACAGACACCAACAGGGCTTGTGTCTGTAACTTAAGAATACAAACAATGTCTGATTTCCAACAAATATTCTATCAAAACCGGTGGCTACCAAAGACTTTAACGTTACAAAACAACATGTAAGCATCTAGTTAGCAAACACGTTAGCGTTGCATAATTGTTTACAATATATAATTTCAGTTTTCTCTGGCTCCATAATGTAATTTAAAAGTTAGGACTGCTGATAATTCGCATGCGATTGTCTCGTGCATCTCTTCAGTAAAGCCGGTTCATTGATTAGTAAGTTAGTAAATCACCATCAGCTGCTTTCAGAAGCGGCAACCGGCAGCCGGTTCTGAGAGCAGGTGATGCCGCTTTACTACAAACGACGAGATTCGCGTGACAATCGCGTGCAAGTTATCGTGCAGCCCTGCTTAATATGTGTTTACTTACGGGCTGTGGATTTAAGGTCGGATCCAACAAAGTAAGTACTGCAACATCTTTGATGAGTAGATTCCTGGACAAACCAGCATTGAACTGCCACACCGAAGCAGTCACTTGTGAAATGTTTAGATCAGACGGCTAAAGTTTAACTAATTGTTGAGGAATTTCTAATTAAATGAATATTAGTCATTGTTCTCGTATATTAATGTTTTCAGAAGCCTTTGCAATGATTTAGTTTCCTGACATCCATCAATTGAACAGCATTTTCTCACGTGGTGTGATATAATTTCGGAGTTTGTTTAGCAACAAGGGGGTGGGGCAGTGGACGGTGGACAGTGCTCGGGGTGGAGACTGAAGGCGGCGACTGTCTCACGGTGACGTAGCAAATTCACGGAAGTGAGCTCCTTCAAGCAGGCTGTGTGAATTTGACTCTTAAATGACTGTTTTGAAACTTACAGTATATGGTACTTACACAGCCCCTAGACCTCAGTTATCATGAAAAAAGCCACAAAATTTCAGTTTTTACCATATGTGACCTTTAACATATTACGAGTTTTTTGGACATTCATTTGGAATCACTGTAGGCTACTCATATTATCAACTTATCTGGTCATTAGTTATTCAGAATATAGGCTATAAGCGCAGTAGCGCGCTGCTGACCGCTCAGCTGTCAATCAATCTTCTGTGCTTTAGATCGACACTCCCAAAGTTTCACATTAAATGATATATTTGTCCAAAAACAAAAGGCTAAATACTGAATACTACTTATAGGCGACTGCAAGACATTAATAGTCGAATCTGTTTGTAAGGAAACTTACATTATTCCCGTGGAAGAGAAGAACGTTGGTAATAGAAACTTGAGGCAGACGGTGAGACTGTTTTATCTGTTTTCAGACGAAACAGCAGGGTCGGGGTACCCGCGGGTGAACCGCATAATATTTGTAACGGGTGTAATAATAGGCTTTTCGCGCATCATTTGCGTTGTAGATGCAGGTCAGGACTCAATAGACAAGAGTAAAATGCGGGTCTAACATCCAAGACCAAAATTCGACTCGCTTTTAAATGGCCCCGTGCTTTGTGTTTAAGATCTGTCTGAAGACCGTTAAAGGTTTCTATTCAACTGCGCGATTTGCGGTGTGACCGGCTCGGGGTCTTTATGTCAAATGGTCCGGGTGTGAAATAAAATTGCTGCTGATGGATGTTCGGTCAATCACAGCGGTGCGGATTATCAAACAGGGCTCTGTGCGTGAGTTTGCAACAGCTCTGTAACGCTAAACACGAGCACAACTTGCAATGCACACTACATTAAAACTACAATGAAATATCCGAACTACGCACGTAGCTATGTAACGTTTTTTAAGAAAATACATTTTAGATCAAACATAGAAAAGCAATATGCTATAAATATAAGGAAAAGTAAATGACAGCATGAAAATGATAAAAAATACATGTTAGTTTACTGTAGCCTATATTCTACTTTAAAAAAATAATGTACATTTATAATCATCATGGGCGCCCCCTGCCGCCACAGCTGAAAAAAATCCTAGAGGAAACACTGCACCTGCATAAAATATATCACATTGTGCAAGTGTTTTTTAGATTTTTTATTAAAAAATGTGCATTAAGTTGTGCCTTTAAACGTCTTGTGATAGCATCATAAAGTTGAGTTTGTGGCAAACCTTTTACAGTGCATGCATTACATTATTCTGTCTTTTACTGCATGTGCTTATTTGTTTGGGTTTCCAATAATGTTCATATAAAGTCTTAGGGGGGTCTAAAGTTTTTTATGCATTCTGACTTATTAACACTGTTTAAGAGTTTGCTTAACATCAGGGTTCCCACACTTAAGTTAACTTCAAATTTAAGGACATTTCAAGGACTTTCCAGGTCCAATACCCTCAAATTCAAGGACTAAATGTGGGGACACATTTCAAGTAAGAGCAAGATTACATCGTGTTACCTTTTAAGATACATTGTTACAGTTCCCTTTCGAGGGAATTCGCACTGCGTCACTGCAGTGACACTTTGGGGACGCATCCAGGGGTAAGTGCGTCTGAATGTGTATATCAAATTCAACCAATGGTGAGGCTTAATGACAAAGACAGGGTGACGCGGGAGCCAGGAAGTGTATCACTATCTGAAATATTGCCAAAGATGGCGTTACAGGGACGCAGGAAGTATAGTAAGGGAGATGCCGTGTCTCTTTCCCTTCTCAGGGAACAACAAAACAAATATGCAAAAAAAGCATTTTAGTATGAATCAACATTCGCATACAGAAGCATTTAAAGCAAACAGTTTAGCACGTGTGCTCAAAAGGCTAGAAATTTTATGATATTATCCTACACTACACAGGGAATAATATGGATTTTTCCAGAAAACTTCTTGCATAAAATAGATTCAAGCACTTTCAATGACCTGTATCTATGTATGTATATTTTCAAATATCCAGGGCCTTGAATATTTTTCCCAGATTCACAAACTTTCAAGGATTTCAAGGACCCGTGGGAACCCTGTAACATGTACAAAGTTTCAAAGGACCATATCAATTTATGACAGAGTATTTCTGTGCCGAATGCACTCCGTCAGGGTCACACAAGTTTGTGTGAACATTTTTATTTTCTTAATTTAAAAAGTTTTTTTCTTAATTTAAAAAAACCTGCACTGACATTTTTTTAATTATATATCAGTGCCATTGTTTTGTCCCAATATGCACACCAGTATTGTTTATTTGTAAGGTTTGTAAAAACTACTTAATATAGTAATAATATAACTAAAGCCTAGTCATGGATCTAAACCCTGTCCGGGAAACTGACCCGTACTGAATCATAAGTTGTCCAGAGATAGTGGGATAATGTTTTGTGTGCGTGTTGCCTGCTTGGGACTCGCTCTGCCCGAGGTACACCTCAAGGGGCTCAGCGTATTTTTGGAAAGTATCGGTACAGCTGATCTGTCTTTAATAAATCTGATAAAATTGAAGACTCTTTGGAGATATAAAGGATGTAATACTACTCTATAAGTACTCAAGATTAACATGAGATGAGCAGAAACAGCGTGTGTTATGTGGCGTTTAAAGGTGCTCTAAGCGAATCTGTGTGACGTTACTTTTTGTTGATGTTTGAACTGTTTTCAAACAAACGGAGCATAGCTAACTCCTCCCCCTCCCCTCCGTGCTTTCATGAACGCGGCCAACCCCTACACCCAAATCCTTCTTGTCGTGTATTGGCTGGAACACTTTGTTATCGTTTCTGATACTTTGTTTTTATTGCAGTTTGTGGAGCCTAGGCTGTCTACAGAGACAGCATTTTTTTACAGTGTGATCAGCGGACAGGCAGCAAGCAGATAGTGAGGAGATGTTTGCTGTATGTAACAATAAATGTTTTATGGTCTAAAACGCATGAATTCGCTTAGAGCACCTTTAATGAGGACTGATCTAATGGTTTCAATTCACAATCTTACCACTAGATGCCACTAAAATCTACACACAGCATCTTTAAACTTTTATAAAAATTGTATAGCTTGTAAGGCACTTTAAGTGGCTTGGATAAAAGTGTCTGTCAAATGCGTAAATGTAAATGTTTATCTGAGAGAGTTTCTAAAGACATCAAAGGATGTAACATATGTTGAAATGAACACTAATGTTGGACAATGATGCAAAACAGACTGAACTGGACTAATGAGTTTGTGAGCTAAAGCAGTAATCTAGATAATGTGTCCACAACTAACACATTACAGACATCACATATAAGATATAAAACTTAAGGTTAGGATACCTGTGAGATTTGTAGATTTTGATGGAGTCATCCTGTAGAGCCACAGCAAACTTGTCTGTGTGAGGATGCCAAGCGAAGCTTCTTACAGCGCTGTCAGACCTAAAAATGAATACCATAGACTTTGATTGTTTTATATTAATATGATAATAATAATTATTACATATCATTATGTAAAAACTCAAGGCAGATTAAATTGCATACCAATCCAACATTTGAGAAAACTCGGCCACCATCTCATCCCCACTCAGCTAAGAAACAAAAACAAACTTTTATGCAGACATATACAGTCAGTCACATATACTGATGGTACAGACCCGGGACAGCAGTTCTGTGCACTAACTGTACGGACCCACAAGAGCAATCACACATGCTGGTGGTACAAAGTAAATCAACGAGACCGGCCGGTCACATACGCTGATGGTACAGACCGGCGAGAGCACTCAGATAAGTTGTCTGTACGGTACACACCTGTGAGAACAGAGAAAGTGTGGGATGTAGAAGTGTTGATACTCAGAGTCAGATGTGGAAAGAGTGAGCCGTGAAATGAAGACGCCCATCGCAGCAGAGCCAGCAGGCAGCCTGAGCTCACAGCTAACCACCTGGGCACTAAAAAAAACAATGAAACAACAACATCATGTCTCCTGCACACACACACAGACCGTATTTAACAACACTGCATGATCCTAGTATGTGATCACATCATACCTTCCTCAGCGCTGTTAGTGATTTCATCCAAAAGTCCATGAAGTCCAGCATCACGCCTAAACAACATAAATTAAACATGAGGTTTAATACTACTAGCAGATTTAGTTTGAGCTTTCACTCCATTAACAACAGATGATTCTCCAGATTGACAATTGACATTTCCCATATGATGGTCGATTAAAACTTTACAGATTAAAAGCCGCCATCTAGATAACAAATTTAAATTCTTAACAACAAATACTCTGAACACACTACAAATCCTTTGGGCCCTATATTAAACCTTTCCTTTTTTAAGTTGCCAGCCAGCAGCAGCATTTTTTATGATTTTCACAAAAGTATAATGCCTTCCTGAAAATGTTCTTATTTAAATTTATAAACAATATATACATATGTGTGTGTGATGTAAACCAAATACATCAAATGAAAGAACAGACTTTGCTTTCAAAGAACAACACCACCTCTCAAATATGGGTAGATTTCTTCAAAAATACAAATTTTGAAAAAAAAAAAAGCTGAGATAAATACATTTTTGTGAAGGACTTTTGATAGAGATCAGATTCAGTGTGATCCTCAATACATACACTAAGTTTGAACTGTTGGTTCTAAGGGAATACTTCCGGGTTTTATAAGTTGGGTAAGAGCGCCACCTGGTAGATAATAGCGGAAATACTGATTGTCAGAAAACTCGTCATTGGGAGGTAAGAGTTTTCTCTTAATTGACAAGTTAACTCATCAATGGCGGCAGGGTTTCCACCAGAAAATTTATTAGTTAAGGTGGGCGGGTCCGGGAGCGTGCAATCAAAGGGGCGGGGCGTACACGTCATGATGACAATTAAAATATTTTTATTTAAAACAATCAAATAAAACTTAATTTTGAAGAAACTATTACAGAAAATGAACACATACTAGATTATTAATGAATTAAATGTTTTTAACAGATACCTCTAATGGGAATAGCTGCGTGATGAAGTGAAACTAAAGGGTTAATAAACACAAACTAAAGCAGATGTTGTAGAACATCAGACGAACGATGATAGATGGCGTGAAGATTGTGAAAACTGATTATTTCCCACTATTATTTACATTATCTTAAAGGAGTGTAACTACTGTAGCATGTAAATAATGCACATAAATAAAGTGAGCAGAAGCGCTCAACAATTATATCGAATCAACAGGCACGTGAAACCTAGCTAGCAGGTTGCTCAAACAACAAAATCACCAGCTAACTTACTTTTAAATTTGCAAGAACTATAGACTAATACAATAACAGGCTTAAATAACCCAAACATAAGTCCATTTACAGTTCTCACGGAGACGTGTTTTATCAACTGGCTATCCTCCAGACAGTCAATGTGACGGACCATTTCGGCCGTGTGTTGCGCGCTATTCTCCGAAATGCACTTGACGGCCTTCTGTGCAGTGTTTTTTGTTTTTTCTTTTTGGACGACCTAGTTAAGGCGGAAGGGTTTCCCAGCTTAGGCGGGCCACCCGAACTTAAAAGTGCTGCGGGAAACCCTGGGCTGGGAAAGAGTTAACGAATACACTTTTGCTAATTTAATGACAGGAAAAATGGTCTATGCACCTGGCGCACAGTCTAAAAGGGTTGTTTCTATTCTTGTGATGAGTAATGTGTGTGTTTTGTGCGTAATGTAAAATAAACCAATTAGAGTCTCATCACTCATCCCCTTTTAAAGCCAGTTGTGCCATGCCGATGTTTGTAAACGGAAAAAAAGCAGAGAAAGAAGACCACAATTTAAGATTGCTGTAAAAAAAATTGCGTTGTGTTTTATTTATTGAAATGGTTATTTTGTAATTAAAGCTTTTTTTAAGGGGACATTCCATGAAAATCAGACTTTTTCCATGTTTAAGTGCTATAATCGGGTCCCCAGTGCTTCTACCAACCCAGAAAACATGAAAAATAGCAACCCTGTAACTTTGTTTTGGTAAGGCTCTCTCTTGCAAGCATGTGAATAAATGGGTCATTCGAATTTCGCTCCCCCTATGACGTATTAAGGGGCTCTTATTATAATGATACCGCCCCTTCAACTGCGCTATCCAACCATGACGCGGCTTCACGAGCGCGATAGACAGAGAGAAAGAATGACTGACAGCACGACACGTTTGTATTCCATCAAACACAAACAGGAGCCTACAATCTTATAACTTGTAGTTTAAATAATCTTTCTAAAGATTGAATTAACGTTCTAAAGGATTAACCTTACCTTAGTGCAACAGAGAGAGAGAGAGAGAGTGAGAGAGAGAGAGTGAGAGAGAGCGAGTGAGCGAACGAACGAACGAGAGAGAGAGAGAGCAACGCGACGGTTCGCTTTCAAGTATGTTGTTTAATATGTTTCTCTGAAGTTTATATGAATGAACACGAGGATTAATGCACTGCACGAGACAAAGTGAGAGAACAACGCGTATTCACTATCATACACAATAAGCATAAATATGTTGTTTAACGTTTCTCTAAAGTTTCAAATGAATACGAGGAGTTACAAGACAGAGAGTGAGAGACTGACAGAAACGTGAATGTGTTCAATATGGGTACACAATAAACTTAAACATGTCATTTGATCTGTTTCTCTAAAGTTTAAGCATTAAACGTGTTGTTTTATTACAGATCTGCTGATAAACATGTATTTAGTATGCATAAAACAGAAGATCTTCCTCGATGCTCTGTCTTCTCTACAGCGCGAGCGCTTGAGGCTCCGCCCACCTGAGCAGCTCATTTGGATTTAAAGGGATACACACAAAAACGGTGCATTTTTGCTCAGACCCATAAAGTGCCCATTTTAAAATGCCACAATAAATTACGTATATGGTATTTTGAGCTGAAACTTCACATATGTACTCTGGGGACATCAAAGATTTATTTAATATCTTAAAAACGTCTTGTGGAATGTCCCCTTTAAGTCATTATTTCAGTAAGAGAGTAATAAGCAAAATAATAAGCAGTGTTTTAATTGCTGATAAAGTATGATGCATGATCACTGTAATCTCAAAAAAGTTTCATAAGACTTTAGACCAGGTATTAGTTAGTCAACTAGTTGCCTCAATATAGCAACACGCCAACAATGCACCTGAACACACCTCGTTTTCAAGCCAGCACGCCCATGGGCACACAAATGGGCACAAATGCATTTGCTATATAAACAATGTGACGATGGAAACTAGCAAAAACACTTGCGTCACACATTGTGCCGAATGTATGATAGGGCCCTTCAGCATCTACTGCAGCAGTAGTCAAGTCCTCTTCTTTTTGTTTACACACGTAACGTAATCACAAAATAAGTTCAAAAGAGTTACATTTATATTACCCTTGAAATCTGACCTGACGGTTTAAGTTATAAATCATTAATTGAAGCTTTATTTTTTGTTTATTTTTAACTGAAGTAATTATGGATTGCAGCTTTAATGATGTTAACAAATGTATTGATATCCCCGCAGTTGTGGTCTTGACCATTGGACAGCACTTGTGTCCAGCATTAGTGTGTTTGTGAAACATCTAATCAGTAGGGATGGCTCCCGCGAAACTGACGTTTTGACACTGTGTCGAGATCCCGAAGCGTAACTGTTTCGAAACACTGCTCCGAAATGTGATTCGAAACACCCATGTCACGTGATGAAGTGATTCGAAACACCAAGCGGTGCATTTCACAAGTATTTCGAAAGGTGGCGTACCTGTCGAATCTGTGTCGAATCTTAAACTGACAGGGTAGGAAACAAATCTGACAATACCACATAGATGCGTTTTTGGCAAGATCAAATACTATAAATTACTGAAAAGAAGTAATTTTTCCTCATAGGTATGTAACACTTAGGCTACTTACAAAAAATGCATGCCATCCCTTGTTTGAGAATGTTTTCGAAGGCTGGAGAAATTATATGTAAAAAAGAAGCTGGTTGAGTGTATCAACACAGAACAATTTATATATTTGAATAAAGATCTTTATATGTAAACAATGTGGCATATTATGGCTTGATATATTTTATGAATCTCTTATTATTTATTTGGTATATCTCTATTCCATTTTTTTATTATTAAATAGACCCGAATAGCCTATAGTTATCGACAATTGTGAGCCTAAAAGCTCATGTAGTTGTCAAACAGATGTTAAAACAACAACTAAAAACATTTTATTATGATGATGTAGCGCATGCATTTCCCGGGTTCGATCCTAGGATCTATGCATGAGAGACGAGAGCACTATCCACTCTCCAATTATATCACTTGTGTGTCAATCAAACAACATGTGTGATACAATGTGTCAGCGCTCGTCTAAAATCTTGTCAGGGCTGCTTTATGTAAAGACATGCAAACGACCACTAGGTGTCACTGTGGAGGCGGTTTCGGATTGATGTTTCGAAGCCTCGAAACATACGGCACAATTGATTCAACTGTTTCAGTGTTTCACGAAGCCTCGCTCTGCCCACCACTACTAATCAGGTATTGTTAGTAAACAAGAAGTGAATGTTCACACCAGGCTCCAGCGCTCCGCATCCACAGTGTGTCTCTCTGGTCCAGGAAAGCTGATTTACTGCTGTTCTCCGGACGGCTGTGACCCTTCAAAACATCTCTGCTGAACTGAGGACTGGGCAGATCAAACTCCTAAACAAACACAGCATACATACAGTCTTCATATGGAGAAATATAAGCACGTTTGTTTGTATGTGTTTATGTTTGTTTAAAGAATCTGAACCTGTTTATTGTGTCCCTGCAGCAGCTCGTTGTTGTGCTCGTACAGAGTGACACCAGAAGCGGACGGTGATGGGAACAGACTCAGAGAACACATGATCCGTCTACACGTTATAAACATTCACACTTAAAAAAGTTATTTATGCAGTATTGAACAGATCGTGTCGTGTTATCTTATGTTTTTACTGCATGACAGTTCACTCACCCTCTGATGACATGAACGCAGAATAAACGCTGCAGTTAAAAATCACACAACTGTTCGCGCGCCTTCAGTTCTTACACACAGCAGGAAATGACAGGAAGAAATGCGACCTTTCATAATAAAAGTCCCACAGTGACGCTTTCTGTGAAAAAATCGCACGAATGTAAACCATTTAAACCTTTACACCTTAAAACATGTACAGTTCGTCTTTTTTGTTCTTATTTATATTTTTCTTTTCATTTAATTAGAAAATTATAGATTTGTACCAGTGTGGGAATTTAAATATCTTTTTTAGCATAAATAAATGTACGTAGTTACATTTACAGCTCAACACAAAATGTAAAAGCAATATTAAATAAACAATATACAAAGAACAATAAAAGAGCCAGGGATAATTTAGAATTGAAAATAAATTAAATTTAAGAGAACGGGGGAAAATACCGTTGTAGGCAAATACAAAAAAAAAATCCAAATAACATTATCCAAATCACATGGGCACAGAAATAGTATTCAAACAACATTTATGTCTTTGCAGAAAATAATAAATAGTTTATTTTACATTTTAGTACTAAATAAATAGTAAATATTTAGCTAGGAAAACGGATACATTTATTAGTCTTTTATTTTTTTTTTTTTTGTTAAAATTATTGAAACAAAAAAAGACATCCTTAAACATCAAAGAGAAAATATCTAACTCTTTCCTCGCCAGCGTTTTTTTTTAAAGTTGCCTGCCATTGGCAGCATTTTTGATGATTTTCACAAAAGTTTAATGCCTTCCAGAAAATGTTTTTTATATCAAATGAAAGAACAGACAACAAGCAAAACGGAAAAAACTTTCATCCTACCTTCATTTTTTCTCTTTTTATCACCTCTCAAATATGGGTTTATTCAAAAATACAAAATTTTGAGCAGAAAGCTGAGATAATTGCATTTTTATAAAGAACTTTTGTTAGAGATCAGATTCAGAACGATGATCAAAACATACACAGAGTTTTTACTGTTTTTGGAGCAGTGGATGCTTCAATGTTTTATAAGTTGTGTAAGAGCCCCACCTAGTGGATAATAGCGGAAATATGGATGAGTAAAAACTTGGCAATGGCAAGGAAGTGTTAAACGATGAGACAGAAAAGGAGCAGAGGGGGTTCGTTTCAGGAAACATTTTTTTTTTAAATATATAGATTGACAGGGTAAATTCAATGTAACAACTTATTTTTAAGATATTTTTCCACCTTATTAGTGATTAAATAGTTGTTGGGTAAAGATCACATGTTTTTTCAAGAGATATCTTTAAAAGAGTTACGAGTAACTCCAATAACATTTTTACAGAGGGGACAGTAATTATATTTTTTCTGAAAGAGTTCCTAATTTTTCTATTCCTGAGAGAGGGACTGGACAAAAACAAATCTTTCCTATTGCCGTTTTACAGTGTCCAAGAGAGAGAAGAGGGTAAATAATCAGATATTTCTTGCCGAAAATAACAATCGCTTTGATAAGACCCTTATGCCTCGTTTGGGATCGTTTAGAGCCCTTTGAAGCTGCGTTTAAACTGTAAACTGCTGGGGTTTAATAAAGTCTATTGAGAGAAATAAAAAAACATAAGTTCTTCTCGACTGAACAAAGGAAGACATCAACATTTTGAATGACATGGGGGTGAGTAAATTATCTAGATTTTTCTTTTTAATAAAGTGGAGTAATCCTTTCTTAAGTAATAACTTTCTTCTATATGTTATATCATTACTCCACTCGCTACGGTTTAATCTCTGTACTCTGTTACTTTTGTTGTCCTCTGATTTTTCTGTTTCTCTTGTTTTTATTAATGTAAAGTTGCTTTGGAACAATTTAACAATCATTGGCAGTGTGAATAAACCAAAAATCCAACGATCTCGGACAAATCCCATATGCATTTCCTGTGTATTTTCCGTGTGTCATATTTGTAGTCGAAATGTAACATACATTTAGAATAGGCTTTATGCCCAGGTGCACTACTTCCTGATCTTCAGCCAGCTCCTTGTTTCCTGTCTGCCATTATTAGACAAACTGATTAATCCAGGTGTGCTTGACCTCAGTAGTCACAAACAAACTGATTAATCCAGGTGTGCCTGACCTCAATAGTCACAACAACAACCTGGATTAATCAGTTTGTCCAATAATGGCAGACAGGAAACAAGGAGCTGGCTGAAGTTCAGGAAGTAGTGCAGCTAGGCATAAAGCCTATTTGGTGCCTATTTGACAAGGAAAAGGGGTGTTTGTAGTCTCACACCCACAACAAAGATATTGGGCTTCCTTCTTTCAATGATGCAAAATGATGATTTTTACATCATTGATAGAAGGAAGTGCAACACTGAAATCTGTATTTCTCCTATCTCAGCGGCAACTGAGGAAATGATGCACGACCATTCAAAAACATGACTGGGGTTCTAATCTTAATGCAAATGGGTGAAGTGTCCCTTTAAGCAATCAGATATCTTTCAAGATCAAATAAACAATTCCTCTTTTACATGTTCATTTCACATCACTTTTTGCGAACAGCCCACGTCACGTGTAGTCATGCAAAGTCATGTAGTGTGATTAATAAATTGTTTTCAATGATGAACCATAATGACCATCTCCTTTATAAAACAGTTCAAGCTCTTATGAGTAGGCTACAGCATAAGGTTAATGTTGTATTAAAGAGAGATTTGCTGTTTTTTAACAACTTCTATTAGAATGTATAACCAGCGTTATACAAGATGATGGATTATATGGAATCATGTGGATGTTTTAAATTATAATGCTTTGCAATTAATACGGGACGAAGAATTAATAATAATAATGATAATAATAATAATAATAATAATAATATGTTTAATTTATAGCGTCTTTTCCATGCTCAAGGATGCTTTATAATGCATTATTTATGTTTTATTTATTATTACTTTTTATACTATTTGGTGAAACTTGCTGCTGTGACTCGTTTATTTCCCACTGGGATTAATAAAGTTAATCAAACTTGGCATTACAGATGCCACATCCAAACCCACCATGTTTATAAACACCACATGTTGGGTAAATATTACTCTCAACTGTTTTTGTATGTATTTGTTCTAGTTTAGTTACAAGATGTGTTTGCTTGTATTTCATGCAGCTGCCAGTCATATATTTAAACAGAGACTGAAAACTGAAAACTTTGGAAAATTTGGTCCTATTAAGCAAGGGTAACAATGTCTGATAAATTGATACAACTGGCTGCATGAGTTTATATAATGACAAACTAAAGGCTACAGACCCTTACACAAAGTAACCATGGTTTTAGTTAAAAACTGTGTTTACTATATTTTAACCAAGGTTACTGGAGCATTTTAATTAGCATTAATTTGTGTATACTGTGTAGACAAATGAACACCGTCCCAAAAACGTACAGAAGTACACTCTGAAAGGCATATCATGAAATCTGAATTTTTTCATGTTTAAGTGCCATAATTGGATCCCCAATGCTTCTTTAAACCTAGAAAACGTAAAAAAGATCAACCCACTAACTTAGTTTTGGTAAACCATTCTCTGCAAGCATGTGAAAAACTAGGTCATTGAAATTTGCCTCCCCTTGTGATGTCAGAAAGGGATAATACTGCCCCTTAATCAAACCACAGCACTACCATTATAGTGCAGATATCAACTCATTTGCATTTTAAAGGACACACCCCAAAAACAGCACATTTTTGCTCACACATACAAAGTGGCAATTTTAACGTGCTATAATAAATTATTTAGGAGGTTATATGGTATTTTGAGTATGCTACTATTTGAAAAAGTTACTAAGTAGGCTATATGATATTTTGGGGACACCAAAGTTTTATTTGACATCGTAAAAAATCTTGTGAAATGTCCCCTTTAAAACGGTTGTGTTAAAACAACACTTTTTGTGTCTAGTTACCACATTTAATGTGTTGTCCTTAACTAGGACACATTTTGTGTTGTTTTATGGCATCTTGTCCCTTTTATTTATTTGAACACAAAATCAACACATAATGTGTTAAAATAACACATCATTTGTTAAAACACAAAACAATGTGTAATAAAAAATAATCACATCTTTCTTAGTGTAAATGTAAATGTTCTTAGAGTGTAAATGTAAAGCATGGTGTTGGTGGTTTTATATCAGAGATCTTCCAAACCGAAGTAAATCAATTCCGCAAGTTGCAGAAGGTTACCTGAAAATGACAGTCAGTGTTAGAGCAGGGTTAAAACCAAGATATGTAGACAGAAATATCTCCTCTAGAACAGCTTTGAAGATCTCTGTTTTATATTTTGTTATTCCATTAAATATTAAATTAAGCTTCTCGCGCTGAGATTATATCATGACATTCTGACTAAAATAAAACACGAATAAAAGTGGAGAAAATTAAAATTTAATTACGTTTTTCAGAATAAGTGGAAGGCATAACAAGATAAAAGTAAATAAACATGCGTTTTCTTTAAGAGGCTTTGACATCATGTTTTGGTGCACGGACGCGCGCGCGCCCCCTGTCGGGCGTCATGCCGCCCTCTGACGTCACTTCAGCACCGTAGAGGAGAAACAGCTCCTTCCGCTGGAGCGATGGAGCCGAACCTGTGATCATCCGATGGGACTCAATCGCAATCAGATCAAATCAGACCAACGAAGAGAGAGAGAAATAGAGGAGAACGCGCGGGGAATATTGAGTCTAACGTGAGAGGAGCCGAGAGGAAAACATCACCGCACATCCCGCATCCCGTCACCTGACAACGCGACAACAGCAACGCGCGGAGATTCGGTACCGTTCATCCTCAACCCACACACAACACAACACGAGCGGCGCATCGATCGCGCGATTAAAATTGCTCAATAAAAATGATCGTGGAAAAAAATCAGTGTGTAGCTGTGCAGTATGTGCGCGCGCGCGTGTGTTTGCGTGTGTTAGTGTCTGTGTATGTTGTGTGTGTGTGTGTGTGTGTGTGTGTGTGTGTGTGTGTGTGTGAGCGCATCCTCTCTTCAGTCATTGCGGTACTTCACTGCTGGACGCGTTCATACGCGCCATTGATGCCAATGACGTCACATTTAAAGCGTGCATTAGTGCGCGTGTCAGATTTTGGTGTTTTTGAACTAACACGCGTCAATAATGGTGTCATTGAGAGACGCACGCCACGAGAACGCATGCACTAGTTATGCAATTTTGTCGTATTGTCTTGTGATGGGACTGACGCGAGCGCGGGCGATGCGTGCGTCGGTTCGCGTGGAAGTGTTTTGTAAAACACCGACACATTGTGTTGAGAATGTAGCGTATTTAATGCAAGAAATAGATAAAAACATATTGCTCACTACTCTCATTAGGTTAACTGCGTTCAGTATGCCTGTGTTTTGAGCATTCTCATACACACACATATAGGCTATATATATATACTGCGTATAATTTATAATCTTATATGTATAATTGTATTAAGGATGATTAATTTATGTTTGATGTTGATGTCAGTGAGTGTTGTTTTATGTTTTTCATTAATAGAGTTATATGAGATTATTAGTTATAGCTATTTAATCTGCTGACATCCTTGACAGTAAAATAAAAAGCAATACTATAAGACTTGCTATTAATAATGTGTATATATATATATATATATATATATATATATATATATATATATATATATATATATATATATATATATATATATATATATATATATATATATAAACACAATATTACATAATATAATTAATATTATATAAAATATAATATATCAAATAATTATAGATTTAATATATTTATATAATAAATAAATATGTATAATGCTGTATAACAAACAATTCAGACTCGATCACGCTACACTTTTCGTTCTATTGCAGCTTAAAAGGTCATGGGTTTGAACCCAGGGAATACACATTGGTAAAAAATTATATACCTTGTAATGCACTGTAAGTCGCTTTGGATAAAAGTGTCTGCCAAATGCGTAAAAGTAAAAAACATGTTCACCTGCATATGCATGAGACTGAAAACACACGCATGTATGAATATATTTTGCTGAGTATCGAAGTTCAAGTCTGGTGAACTCTGGCCGCATCTGACCTGTGAGTTTGTATCACACGAAGACCAGTAGAACATCGGTACGCCACGGCGTGAACTTTCTCTACTGAAATGCAAGAATTGACGAAGCGCTCCTCACCTACATATTCATAGCAAAAATTCTAAAATATTCTCATGCTCAAAGTCTAGTGTGACCACTCCATTACAGTACATGTCACCCTGCTCTGTAGATATCAGCATCAGTATTCAGCATGTGGAGGTTTAAATACTACTACAAACTATAAATAATACAAATATGAGTTCACCATTTTCACAAACTTTTAATATCTTCTATTAATGAACTGACTGAGCAAATGCCATTGTAACAACATTAAAGAAAATCCCAATTTGCTTTGTTATTCCTCTTTTCAGCTGGGTTGAAGTGACTGTTGGGACTCTTCCTAAGTAAAGTAAATAAGTGGGCCAGCCCACACCTTCTGCCGCCATGGCTTGCATCCATGAGCAACATGCCCCGTCCCCCTCCCTCTCAGGGTTCAGCACCCCTGTGTCTGAACACCCTTTCTGTCGGCCGGATTCTGAGGCGCACGGGAGCACTCCGGACACCGAACTCACACCGACCCAGTGCGTTCTGCGTAACGTGCTCTCCATCGATCCTGTCGGGGGTGGGAGTGGCACCCACAGCAACAGCCCCACCCTGAGCGACGAGCCTACCAACTTCTCTAATAGCGTGCTAAAACTGCAGGAGGGCGGAGCTGAAGGCGGAGCGGTGCGCAACCAGGCAGACAGCTTTCGACTCCAGGCGGGTGGTGGAGGCTTTCTGGAGGGTTTGTTTGGATGTTTAAAGCCGGTGTGGACAATGATTGGGAAAGCCTATTCTACAGAGCACAAACAGAGCTATGAAGGTGAGTAAACATTGTTTTTTAAAACTAAACTAACATTTTGGGGAATTTGATTGGCTAAACGGAAATGTGTCTCGCGCAGAATCGTGGGAGGTGCCGTTTGAGGAGATCTCTGAGCTGCAGTGGGTGGGCAGTGGGGCACAAGGAGCCGTTTTTCTCGGCAAATACCACGGCGAGGAGGTGGCTGTGAAAAAAGTAAGAGATATCAAAGAGACTGAGATCAAGCATCTACGAAAACTCAAGCATCCCAACATCATCACCTTCAAGTAAGTGAAGCAAAAAAGTGATTACAAACTCAGACCCTCACATAATAATAATAACAATAATAATAATAATAATAATAATAATAATGAATTTTATTTAAGGTGCATTTCAAACCACTCAAGGTAACGGTACAACAAGAAGCAACGGTAACAATAATAACAGAAATAATAATAAACAAAAGTGTCAATTAAAAAAATACAAATTAAAGCTACTAGACTTGAGTGCACAGAATAATCAAGGAAGATAAGCGGTTCTAAATAAATGAGTTTTAAGTTTGACTTTAAATTGATTTAATGAATCTGAATTACGGATGTTAGCTGGGAGAGAATTCCAAAGACAAGGAGAAACACGGCTAAAGGCCCAATGGCCCATGGTGGTTAGGCGAGCAGAAGGTGTATGAAGGAGACCAAATGAGGAGGAACGGAGAGTTCGAGAGGGGGTGTGGGACTGTAAGAGGTCGAAAAGGTCAGGTGGAGCGAGGCTATGAACAGATTTGTATTTGAGGGCAGTTGGTAAGACAGGGAGGGGGAACAATGGAGTCAGGATAAGTAGATATATAAAGCTGCGTTTCATCAGCGTAACAGTGAAATTTAATACCAAATTTTGACGAAATATTGCAGGGTGGAAGAAGGTAAATTAGGAACAATAGGGGTCCTAAAACAGAGCCTTGGGGAACACCACAGCTAAAAGGAGTAGGTTGGGAATTAAATATTTTCAGTTGTACGAACTGTGTAATAAAAATCACGTATAAGGAACACCATTGATACCAATGTCGGATAAATGGTTTAAAAGAATACTATGTGAAATTGTGTTGAAAGCTGCACTCAAGTTGAGTAAAACAAGAATAGATAAGAGTCTGCAACCAGCAGCCATTAACAGATAATTTGTTACACTTACTAGTTCATAGTAAGATATGCTAAGAAAAGAACACTGACTGGAAACACTCATACAGGTTGTTTTTACTAAGTGCATGGATCTGTGCTGCCGCTGCTTTTTCAATAATTTTTGAAATAAATAGAAGACTTGAGATAGGACGGAATACAGGTCAGTATTTAAAAGTAAATTCTTAATTTTATGCAAAATCCAATATCCGCCGTATTATTCTGTCATATTTTCTCCCTTTTTTCTCAAAACGCAATAAACGCCACTCTTCCTTTTCTACAGAATGCAATAAATCTTCTCCACAAATCACAGCACACCATTCCACGCATTGTAAACAAACAATGGCGGCGCGCTGAGTGAATCTCATTAGTTTTCCTCATTTACTTTGTACTTCGTGATCAACAAACAAACAAAAACTAAATAATACTTTAAGGGCATTGATAAACCTGTGGTGGTTTTCTGTGATGGGAAAGAAACGTAAGCCATCAACATCTAATAATGTATGCGAGAGGGCGTTGGGAGCCGGTTGCTTGTTCTCTCGACAGCATCAAGTTACTCTCATGCTAACACATTGACCCCAGTGAATCTTATGAAAAACTTGACTTTATTTTACTCAAAGTCAACGAATATCGAGCAGGACCAAAACATTTTACAGCTGATCGCTGTCAAAAATGTTAAGCGATAACGTCAAAAGTATAACGGCAGCAATGACAGTGTTCTTAATATAGTAAGTGTTTTGATTAATCCAATTAATGTTTATTTTTTTAATCAGTGTATACCACTGTTCAAGTAAATGAATATAAAATGGCAAAGATGAATACACATTTATATATTGATTCAATAGATTTATAGCATTTTGAAAAAAAAACTTTATTAGTTTTTATAATAAATCTTTGAAAATCAGGTTATGGATGTTAATTTTTTATGTTTTTATAACCTTAAGATGCTATGTGAAAGTTTGTAACAGAAAAAATTGGTTTTCATCTTGTCACTTTCTTGGTATAGAAAACATGTTTTTAACGAAATTTGTCAAAATGGATTTATTGCGTTTTGTTACCAAACTCTTCATATGATATATTTAAAGAAACATACCAACATTCATCATTGATCAAAGCTTTGTAAAACGCACACCGAATTAGTGTAATATTAAACTGTTTTAGAACTAGTTAAACTTTTTATTTTGTCACAATATCACAGAAGGCTTTTAATTAGGCTTATATTCTAAATACATATATTTATTTTTAAATGTAAAAATCCTTTGTGTTTCAAGTCGGTGGTTAGTACGAATTCAGTACTGTTTGATCTTGTTGATAAATGATTTTATACCAAAAATATATTATATATTACAATTAATTATATCATACCATAACCACAAACTTAAGCAAAGTTTAAAGTTTGAGGACTTGACATAAAGTATGCTATCATCATATAAAAAGACTCGAAACACAAAGTGAGAGCATGAAAAACCATAGTAGGTAGATAACAGACTACACAGTCGGCATATGAATATCCTCTTTATTTAGTTTGACATGTTTTTGTGAAGAAAGACAACCATATTTAACCTACCTACTCCGGTGAAAGCCTGTTCTTCTCATTAAAATAATGCTGGGGAGAAAATGCTACTCCATGGTTATCTGGTAAGAACAACAGACGGATCTAACAAGAATATCTGAATAACATTATTTTACAAATAAATTAAGCTGACTTGATACCTTATTGCTGACTGTGGAAAGTTACAATCTTAATTTAAAGGTGCAGTGTGTAAATTTTAGTGGCATCCAGTGGTGAGGTTGCGAATTGCAACCAACGGCTCAGTCCACTGCTCACCCCTTGCTTTTAAAATGCATAGAGAAGCTACGGTAGCCGCCATCAGAAAAACATGTAATTGACGGAGACAACTTAGTAAAAAACTTTGTCCGTTAAGGGCTTCTGTAGAAACATGGCGTCACAAAATGGCGACTTCCATGTTAGGGGACCCTCTGTATATGTAGATAAAAACATCTCATTCTAAGGTAATAAACACATAACGATTCATTATGAAAAAGGTCTTTGTACACCCCTGATAATATAGTTTTGTATATTATTTTGAATTTCTGTCAAGAGGTCCTTCTAAAAATTACACACTGCACCTTTAACAACACTTCACAAAGACAGAGCTATTGCTACTGTTTCCTCTTAAACACCCATCTGCAGTTAATCGGTTATATAATAAATGTCTTTTGTTTCGTTTTGTTCTCCGTTTTTGTCCTGTTTAGCTCTGTATTTTAATTTTTGGGTTAACTATCCCTTTAAACCACATAGGGTAACATTTCAAAGTTTAGACTAAGTAAAACTAACTTTTTTTGTGGAATGGTGGCCTAATGGTTAGTAAGTTGGACTTCTAACCTGAGTGTCGCAGGTTTAATTCTCAATGTACATGTACACTGTAAAAAATAAATTGTTGGCTCAATGAATAATTTAGTTGCACAGAAATTTTACGTTCACTCAATTTCTGTCTCCAAAGTGTTTCCTGGATTGATGTTTTTTAGTTGGCCCAAACTTGACTGAAATATAAAAAAGTATGTTGGCTCAATTAGCTTTATAGTTCATTCAACTAAAATGTTTTAATCAGTTGAATCTTTAAAACTTACAGCAAAGACTCTGTCAATTAAAATGTAAGTATTCACTCAATGTTATATGTGTTACTTCAATTAATATTTATTATTTGGGATTTTTTAATAACATTTTTAAATTATTTATCAAATAATTTATGCTGGTGTTGTTAACAAAATAACTTCAGTCACATAAAAACAAAAGCTTTTAATTCACTTATTCACTTATCATACAGACTGAACATACAGAATTAAGTCTTCTTTAAATAGAGGGCATAAAACAGTCCAAAAAGCACTCCAAAGTCAGTCAGAACATCTCCAGGGCCATTTAGGAGACTTTCTTCAGCCCTCTGGTCTGCCTCTCACATCATCTCCGCTCTGGTTTAATAAACAGAGAAATATAAACACACACACATACATAAATAACATGTTTAATATAATAAAGCTTGATTGTGAAATACTTTATTCCCTAAATAACGTTAACGTTAGGTCAAATTTCCCTCAGACATCACACATAATTAAACACTATTGGGCGGTTTTCTCGGACAGGGCTTTTCACTGACTAAAATAACTGACATCACTTAACATATGAGTAACGTATTATTTTTTTGTCTCAAAATGCACGCCAGTATTGTATTTTATAAGGTTTGTTTGTAAAAATGTCCCAATTATAATAAAGACAGAGTTCTAAACCCTGTCCGGTAAACCACCTGTATATCTTTACTAAAATAGCTCCACTTTACTTCGGACACATAACATAACACACTTTTAAATATATCTTTACAAAAATATCATTACAAAAACATCGAGTATTTGCGTCTTTGCCGATTAATATATTCTAAAATTAGCATTTAATTACAACCACTTACCTGACGTGAACTTGAGGAAACGGCTGTTGACTTGTGTTCTGTGAATCAGTAAGTGATTCTGGCTGTTGCGTGCGGATTGATCTCAGATGAAATGACCTGTGATCCAGATCCTTCAGAGTTAAAACATTTTAAATTCAAAACACACAAATGCACGCACATACATACATACATACATGCACACACGCGAGAGCGCGCGAGCGCGCACACACACGCACGTACACAGGTATATTTAGAAGTTTTATTTAAGATCGTTATGATATTGGGACTATTTCTCCACTCGCTCCTTCAGCTCTGAAGTTCAAATTCGCAGGCAGGACGCAGTCCGGTTATAACAAATGTGAAAGATATGAAACATCATTCAACAGCAATATAATTTAAGTGCAATCCTAAAATATGATCTAAAACATACCGGTAAACCTTTTATTATTAAGTATAAGAAATTAAAATGAATTAAATCACATGTTTAAACACCACAGAGATATCAGAGCCAGCAGTCGATTTCTGATGGGCTAGCCGAGGCGAGGCTGCGCTGGGCGGGGTGTGAGCGCTTAACTGTCTGTGATTTTCTGGAGCTCTTCTCCGTCCGAAAGTGTCCGAGCACATTTTTAAATAGACGCTATCTTTATTAACCGACCGCATATTTAAACTTAAAGCACATACATTCACGCCTGAACAACTCTTACAATTACATTTTGTGAGCAAATAACAGTAATATTATGAGCATTTTGTTGTCAGGAAACATAGCTGTCATAAGTCCACAAATTTACCAGATTTGTCTTAATTAGTTCAGTCAACATAGCCATTCTGAATGTTGACTGAATCTGAAAATAACCATTCACTTAATGTTTTAAACACAGATTTATCTAGACTTATTACACGGCTCTCTGGAATGCTTGATTCTGATTGGTCAGTTGAGACATTTACAGGTTCGTTCTTTTCAAATAATAACCGCTCCAAAATAATAACGCATAGCCGGACTACTTGTACGAGTAAAATCGCTCCGCGCCAATAAAGATCAATAAAGATTACTGTCTCTTTGGCGCCATCTTGTGACAAACACTCGACAACCACGACAAGACACAGACAGCTTACTGAGACTGAACTTGACAAAATAGAGCATGACAGCTACGAAGCCAACACACAAAAAAATACAGAATGGGCATTAAAACTTCTCAAAGACTGGCTAAAAGAGAAAAAAAGGAGACAAGTATGAAGCAGAGGATCTTAATAAGGTATTACGATCATTTTATGCATCTGTGCAAAGTTTCGCGGAAGGATAAAAATGTTAATTTAAAACAAATATGCCAATAAAATGTTTCAAATTCATATTCATGTCCAGTTTTTTTTCTTATGTGGCAAGTAGCCGTGTAATAAGCGGGATTTCGCGTCGGGTCCTGATCACACTGTCGGGGCTTATTTCCCAATAACTACCGGCTGCCTCTACATTATCCCTTACTTAAAATAATATGTCTTCTCAACTAAGCCCAAACAAGAAAATTGGTTTAACTTATATATTTTTGCCCTTCCAACATTTCATTAATTTGATTTTTTACAGTGTAGTGACTGAGATGCTCTTCATCAAATCATCCTTCAGTAAATGACTGACACCACCATCTCTCTCTCTCTCTCTCTCTCTCTCTCTCTCTCTCTCTCTCTCTCTCTCTCTCTCTCTCTCTCTCTGTGTTTACTCCTCACAGAGGGTGGGTTAAATGCAGATGTCAGATTTAGAGAATGGTTTACCATACCTGGCAATCATGTCACTTTCACAGTGAAATTGCATGTGTCAGCCACTCAGCCTCCATTGGTGCATTATAGAATTTAAGTAATTTTTTACATATTTACAGGAAAATTGGCTATATTAAAATACTTCATTCAAGTACATAATATTAACAGTGCAATATATAAATAAACAGAATAATATTTAAGTAAATCATAAATGTTACAAGTCAATTTAGAACAGAAGCAGTGAAACATTAAGTCAACAGTGTATTATATAAAAATGCAAAGATATCAACAGTAAAACTTATTCAAAATGGTAGATAAATAATACAAATATATGAGTACCAGTCTGTATATACAGTGAGGAAAATAAGTATTTGAACACCCTGCTATTTAGCAAGTTCTCCCACTTAGAAATCATGGAGGGATCTGAAATTGTCATCGTAGGTGCATGTCCACTGTGAGAGACATAATAAATAAAAAATATAAAAAAATCCAGAAATAACAATGTATTGTTTTTTTACTATTTCTTTGTTTGATACAGCTGCAAATAAGTATTTGAACACCTGAGAAAGTCAATGTTAATATTTGGTACAGTAGCTTTTGTTTGCAATTACAGAGGTCAAACGTTTCCAGTAGTTTTTCTCCAGGTTTGCTCACACTGCAGGAGGGATTTTGGCCCACTCCTCCACACAGATCTTGTCTAGATCAGTCAGGTTTCTGGCCTGTCACTAAGAAACACTGAGTTTGAGCTCCCTCCAAAGATTCTCTATTGGGTTCATGTCTGGAGACTGGCTAGGCCACATCAGAACCTTGATATGCTTCATACAGAGCCACTCCTTGGTTATCCTGGCTGTGTGCTTCGGGTCATTGTCATGTTGGAAGACCCAGCGTCGACCCATCTTCAATACTCTAACTGAGGGAAGGAATGTCTGCTGGGATCTGGTCAAACTTTAGTTTTATACCAAAAGTGCTGTTCCTTCTATTCTGGCAGCCAAAAAACACAACAAGATGACATTTTAAAGGCAAAACTTCAAACTTTTAGCGCACCTGCAATTAGTTCCTACTTCTATTTTTGCCTCCAGCTAGAGCAGTGATGTCACAGTGACGTAGGCGATTAAGGGTTCTATCCTCTACTTCAACAATATTGTTCCTTGTATCTTTATCGTTATAGTTGTGGGAGATATTCTCTTTAATATAAAATGTTTTTTAAAACGATATTTTATAATTATTGTTCATAATGTGAACAGCCCTTTACCCACCACTTTTGAGATGTTGTCAGTCCAGGAGAGGTCCTCTGTGATGGTGACTCCCATAAACTTGAAGTTGGAGACTCTCCAGAGCCTCATTGTTGATGTCAATTGACTACTGTATGTGGTCTTCTTGAGGCGTTCACAGAGGTTGGAAGGATGTCATAGATGGCTCTAAGCAAGAAGGAGATCCCAATATGGCTCAAGCCTCCAGAGGTCAGCCCATGTCACCTTCCTCTTGGGGAGATCCCACCTTGGCCAGGCTCCCTGGGATCCTAGCACCACAACCTTTGCCTTCCTCTGCTCTTCCTCTAAGCCCTGAACCATGCTCTCCTTTTCACTGGGTTGGCTTTCCCCCACTCTTGGGAGTGAGTCATTCCCAGGTTTTACCTTCCTTTGTTTGGTGCTCTTATGATGTCTTTGTGCCTTACATTCCCTTCTGCTAGGGTCAGAGCTGTTAAGACATCCCACTTTCATCCTGATCTGGTTCTTATACCAGCTTCTCTGACCTTGTTGTTTCTTAAGTCCCTGAAGGTCATGACCACCCTACACTTCACTATTTGGAACTCCTCAACCAGGTAAGATAAGGGCAGTTGTAATTGTCGGACCTGATGTATAGCCCAACTGATGTAAAGCCTTAAGTAACCACCTTCTGAGGTGTCAGTTGATTTTACATTCCACTGCTTCCACTGCTGTAAGTGGGACCCCATACACCAGGGTTCCCCAAATCTTACCCTGGAGGTCCGGAGCACCGCAGAGTTTAGCTCCAACCCTGATCAAACACACCTGAGCAAGCTAATCAAGGTCTTCATGTTCACTAGAAAATCATAGGTGGGAAGTTTGATTAAGATTGGACCTAAACTCTGTAGTGCTCCGGCCGTCCAGGGTAAGATTTGGGGGAAAATGCCATACACTGTCATCAGCCACATCAGTCTGGGTAGCAGGCCATGTTGATAAAGTCATTTCTGGGAGTGCTGATTTATCTATTTTCTTTAGCCAACCATCTGCTCGCTTCTTCATGCTGCAAACATTGTTATGGTTCTGTAATGACTCATTGTACCAATTTCCCAAATACTTGATGGGATTGTCCTTAATGGAAGGAATGATTTTTAATCTTTTATTTAATCGCGATTAATCGCATGATTTCATGAGTTAACTCGCGATTAATCGCAAATTAATCGCACATTTTTATCTGTTCTAAATTTACCTAAATTTAACACTTTTCAAGTTTTTAACCCTCTACAGCACAGTGTTGCCCTCAGGCAACATACTACCTTTTTGAGCCTCACACCGACACTTTAATTTTTTTATAAAAAAAATATATATGTATAATATCACCTGACATGTCTCTCCAATGAAATGAGGGGCTGGAGTGGTTGTGACCTTTTGTTTGGGGGTGGAGCCATGCTTTTGGAAGCAAAGCCACATGGGATGCAGTGCCACCAATTGCCAGGATAAATATCACTTTTTAACATTTTTAAATTTAAATAATTTTACAGAAAAAAATATGTGTATGTGCATCAGTATGTAAAGAAGTATGTTTGATTGTCTGAAGACTTTCTTTGTTTTTATTTTCATACTAAGACCGTGTTTTTTGTTTGTTGCCCCAGGGCAACGTTGTGCTATAAGGGTACTAAAACACCAAGGTTTTTTATCTGATAAGATATGCATTAGAAAGTTTAACTCTAACAAACATCAATCACAAATGATTCCACTTAATCACAAACATGACTAATTAGTTTTATGGGCAACATTGTGCAGTTAGACCACTTTTATTCAGGCAAAATCATCCCAAAATGATGCATAACACACACATAAAACACGCACACACACACACACACATGCACACACACACACACACATGCACGGACGCACACACAAACACACACACAAACACATGCACACATTTGTTGGTTTATATGTTTATATGTAAATGTGGAAAACATTAACACATGCAGTGTTAGTTACAATTAGTAGTGTTCATGTTTGGCTATAATCATTTGTGATTGATGTTTTTTTTTCTAATGCATATATTTATCATATACAGGGTTCCCACACCTTAGTTAACGTCAAATTCAAGGACCTTTCAAGGACTTTTCAGGTCCAATACCCTCAAATTCAGAGTCTAAATGTGGGGACATATTTCAAGGGAGAACAAGGTTACAGATACATTGTTACAGTTCCCTTTCAAGGGAACTCGCGCTGCGTCACTGCGGTGACACTTTGGGCACGCCTCTAGAGGTAAGTGCGTCTGAATGTGTATATCAAATTCAACCAATGGTGAGGCTAAACAACAAAGACAGGGTGACGCAGGTGCCAGGAAGTATATCGCTATCTGAAATATTGCCAAAGACGACGCTAAAGGAAGTATGGCAAGGGAGACGCAGCGTCTCGTTCCCTTCTCAGGGAACAACAGTAACATACGTAACCAGAGACGTTTTCATGTGTCAAACACAACTATGCAAAAAAGCATTTTGGTATGAATCAACATTCACATACAGAAGATATAAGAATTTAAACTGAACAGTTTAGCACGTGTGCTTAAAAGGCTAGAACTGTATGATATTATCCTACACTACACAGGGAATAATATGGATTTTTTTACCAGAAATCTTCTTGCATAAAATACATTCAATGACCTGTATCTATGTATGTATATTTTCAAAAACTTCCCAGGGCCTTGAATTTTTCCTCCCAGATTCACAAACTTTCATGGATGGAAAACCTGCATATAAAAAACCTTGGTGTTTTTATACCACCGTAGCACAACGTTGCCCTGAGGCAACAAAGTAAATTCTGAGTCAGGGGTGGTGGGGGGATAAATTGTATGATGGATATTTTATCAGTGACCCCCAAACTCCCAAAAAGTGAGGTGAAATATTTTTTTCCCCAAAAAATAAAAAGTCATGCCATAGAGGGTTAATGCTCTAATCAGCATGGATTTGGATAATATATATGCTATATGCAAATGTAAGTCTGCAACAGCCTGTTTACATTTTCAACAGAACCATCAGCCATAGTTTTATATATGATTTTCCCTTTAGAAGTCCTTGTTCTTTCTCCATTTCTGTTTGCTGCTGCATCATTTTTGACCTGTGCTGGCAAATTGAGTTGGGATGAGCAAATTTTCAAAAATGTGTCATTTATATTTTAACATTCTCTATTAAAAAACTTAAAAACAATTGGAACAATTGTTGGAATCTGACAAAGCATGACAGAACTATACCTGTTTACGCAGAGCAATATCAATATATGTTAAATATGTTTTTCTTTTATTGTTTAATTTTGACATTGAGACAGACTGCTTTAAGATACTGTAGGCTTGGCTAATGCAAGGGTTTAACACATCAGATACTTTTCCTCAACAGTTAACCAAACATTCACTTCAGATATAACAGATTTTAGGTCATACCTGCGTGAATTCTTGTCAAAACAGATATTTTTAAAACTGTAATTTTGTGTTAGATGTCTATTTATATCAGGGTCACGCACTCGCGCGTTTGTGTGCACGCGCTTCAGACGTCTGCGTCAGACATCGCTTTTGAGCCTTGTCACTCTTAATAACTCTTTTAACATCAATCAGGTCCCGAACTTTATCTCTCTTAATAATTATTTTAACATCAAGAAAGTCCTGCAGTCTATTTTCTATAATTTCTGAATGCTTTAAAAACTAAATTAAAAAGTGAAAGAAGACGCATCTTTCCTTTATATGGATTTGGGACGGTACACCTCACAGAAAACGTGCAGATAAAGATCATTTTAGATGTTTAATAATGACCATTTAGAGCATTGGATTCGCTAGACGAGAGCTTAATGTTCTTATTTTGATGAAAAGCACCTACTTATCTAGACAGCGCCGGTCACTTGCTGCGTCTCAATTCATCCAGCTGTGGGTCAAACAGAAATTGCGTGTTGCGTTAATCGCGCGTTAATAAAATTAGTGCCGTTAAAATGAATTTGCGTTAACGCGTTATTAACGCGTTTATTTTGACAGCCCTACTTAAAAGTAATTCCACTTTGCCACCTCATCAAGCTTTGTTAGAACCCACCTGGCCTGTACATGGGATACTATTGTGATTGTAGAGTCATCCACATTGCCCTGATAGCTGGTTGCCGTATCCCTGAAACTATTATTGGGACTCAGGTTACCTTTCTCTTGTTTAATGGTGAGCTTCATGATGAGCCAGCTTGTGAGTTCCTTTACACCTTCCTTTTCCTCTGTGCTGCTTTCTTTGTACCTCTTGTTAAGGCTCTTGATTTCTTTCCTTAGGTTGTAAATTTCCCCTTTCCCTTCTGTTCAGTTGCTTCCCTTCCTTGATATTGCTTTTCCTCTCTATTGTGCCAAATTGCTCCTTTGCTAAATTGTACGTGATCTCTGTGAGAGTGTTCACTTTCCGCTTAACTGTGCCAGCTGACGTGACTTCAAGAATTCTATTCAGATCCTTATCGAAACTGGACTACTCCATGATATCAGACATTTTGGCCACCTAATAAATCCCTTAAAAGTTTGTAAACATTGCAATATCTCCGGGTGGGCGGGGCTTAGGTGGAAGCAAAAAGAGCAGCGGACGCAATGTTGACAAGCGTAAGCTAGCACGTTTTAGGAGGGATTTTATTAAACATGGATGCAAAAGAAGGTTCGGAACTGTCCGAATATGTACAACAGAAACTTGCTGATTTGTACTAGATAAAACCAACACACCAGTACATATGCATAGATTATTTTACTTGATATGAAGTGTGCACTGCAAACACGAGCATTATTTATGATCGTCTCCGTCCAGTCTGTACGATGTATTGCATTAAACCACAGTTGTCTTCTTGATTTCTGTGAAGGAATGTCTGCCGGGATCTGGTCAAACTTTAGTTTTATACCAAAAGTGCTATTCCTTCTATTCTGGCAGCCAAAAACACAAGAAGATGACATTTTAAAGGCAAAACCTCAAACTTTAAGCGCACCTGCAATAAGTTCATACTTCTGTTTTGCCTCCAGCTACAGCGGTGATGTCACAGTGACGCAGGCGATTAAAGAGTAACTAAACCCTAATCCAACTTTTTTTAGTTACTGGTCTGTAAGAATGATGGTTTATTAGTGCTGTTCATTGATTTTAGTAAATTTTTTGACATTTGGATATAAAGTGTTTCAATACTAAAATATATGTTGTAAAAACGTCTGAGTGCTGCCATCTTCAGGTTGAACGGTGGCTACTGCAGTTGAATTTTCCTATTGGATGTTGGGTCCAAAAAATGACTCGTGACGTAAGCAGGTTCACGCTCACCACGCCCTTGTTACGATCTCACCACACACTTGGTACGAGCTTAGTTCGTCCCCTCTATCTCCGTTGGGATCTGCCCACTTTTCTTGCATTTTTCAAATATTGCAGTGGGTGGAGTCAGGCTCTGACCAGGGGTTTAGTTACGCTTTAAGGGGACTATCCTCTCCTTCATGGATTCTGGCTGTGGTATGGCATCTGTGGAAATGCTCCCTTGGGGTGTAGGTGACTGAGGTGCTGAGAAATCTCCAGCGCTGTGGAGTGCTTCCTGGCTGGAGTTTTCTTGCATCTCAGGAGATTCTATATCTGCGCATTGCATCTGTGTCGTCTCCCATACTTGGTCTTGGCCTGATGTATTTTGAGGCCTGGTAAGTCTTGTACTTACTACAAGAGCACTTAACCTCTGGTACCTTCTCAGTTATGTTGGTTTGAATAACCCTTCTCTGTGTTCTCGTTCCTGGCTGTAACCGTTAAAAGACAAGTTCGGTATTTTACACTCAAAGCCCCGTTTTCAGACTGTTCATGATGAAATAGAACAGTTCTGACTGAAATCTCGACATACGCGGCTGCCCCGAGAATTTTCGGGTGTTTCTTGTATCACCTCCCACCTCTATAATAGGTTTTTAGGTGCACAGGAACAATCCTTCCTAAAATGCATTAAACTTTCATTTACAAAGACATGAAACTCACTGAGTGGTTCACTGATATGCTCACACAAAAATCGCTGCAAAAGACGCATTACCAACAGGTTTTATCCTAGTTTTTGCCAACTCCATTGACTTGTATTAGATGTACTGTGAGGTACGGGATTACTCCGTTTGTATTCTTGCAATTGGCAAAGGCGGATTATCGCCACCAACTGGGCTGGAGTGTCTATTATTCAAGCTCTCAACGGAAGAATATACGGGTGTGAGGCGTTTGGAAGAATAGGTCCACAAGTTTACAAGAATGGTAAAACACCTGTTGGAAAGCATCTTTTGCAGCGATTTTTGTGTGAGCATATCAATGAACACCCCTGACCACTCGGTGAGTTTCACGTCTTTGTAAACGAAAGTTTAATGCATTTTAGGAAGGATTGTTCCTGTGCACCTATAAACCCATTGTAGAGGTGGGAGGTGAAACAGAAACACCTGAAAATTCTCAGGACACCCGCATATATCGAAATTTCAGTCAAAACCGTTCTATTTCATCATAAACAATCTGAAAACAGGGCTTTAAGTGTAAAATACCGAACTTGTCCTTTAAGGGGGTGGGTAATTTTTTTAAGCATGGGTATTCATTTCATGGGCACTTCTCCCGGAAAAGCATGAAAAATCAGAGTGAGAGCGAGAATGCCCATGAGCGTTGCTCCGTTGAGTAGAAGCCATACTTATCACTGCTCGGCATGCAACAACTTTGTTTTATATCAAGATGGTTAGACATAAGAAGTGTGTCTTTGGATGTAAGAAGAAAACCTTGTTTAGCTAACAGTAGTTGCAGTTTGTTTTTCCCGGACACCAACATAATTTCGAATGTTCCCTTCATTTCGTGGAGGATTTCTTTACAAACAAGGCTTCCCAACATTTAAAATACCCTGTTCAAGAGTTGATACCACAGGCGGTAAGTAAATCAAAATCTCATGTGTTTTGTTTGCAAACAGCGCATACGTGCATGTAATGGCAAATGCAGAAAAAATACATCATCAAGAATTATGTTGCATTTTTTTATTAAAATAGCGGCTAAGCAAACAAGGATTAATTACCAGATAAGAAACGTCTTCCTGTAATTGCTGCTGCTGTTCCTGTTGATCAATTACCGACTCAGTATCCGATTCTGAATCATATACTGTATCTGACTGTAAGCCATAGTTTTTTAAAAAAGTTTTTATTTAAGTGTTTTTTCATCGATGTCAAAGCTGTTGGATTAGTATACTCGTTTGATTGGTGTGCATATACTCGTAACTTTTTAGCTCCGCCCACCGTAAGCCTTCAAGAGTTTGTCTTTTTCTAGAAATAAATGGAAAGGCTGTTCTGTATTTTATAATGGCCTTCTTTCTCTCATTCCCTCTCAGTCCAATGTCTGTCATCAGCATCTAGGCTAACCGGGCTTGGCAGCCCATGCATTCCACCTCAACTGGGTACAACCATGTCTGCCAACCTTTGTCCCTGCAGTCCTGCACCAGATCTTTGTAGTGTTCAGACTTTCTTTCAGATGCCTCCTCCCACCCCTTTCCCATGTTAGCTCTATCACAGGGGTGTCCAATCCTGCTCCTGGCGATTGACTATCCTGCAGAGTTCAGGTCCAACTCAAATCAAACACACCTGCCCCACAACCTTTGCCTTCCTCTGCTCTTCCTCTAAGCCCATTGTCACAATACGCAAGACAGAACCCAATTGCAAGACACGGATGTACAAAAACTGGGAATTTACACAAAAACACAAATCAACAATCCACAAGGGGGCAAAATAACATAAACAGAATAACAGAATATGAAGGGACACGAAGCTTGGTACACTGAACTATAAACTAACAGAACACAATACACGGGATAACTAGACTAAACTGACAAAGTACTCACTAGGGATGGCTGACGCGAAACAGTCGTTCCGAAGCTTTGCGAGATCCCGAAGCGCAGATGTGTCGAAACACTGATTCGAAGCGTGATTCAAAACACCCATGTCACGTGACTATGACCAAACGAAGCCTCGAAGTGTTTCACTAAGTGTTTCATCAGGTGTGGTCTGCCGAATCAGCGTTTGATTGGCACGGTCGGGAACAAACAACACAATCGCACATCTGTATAAAAGTGAAATAAACGCATATTGACGTTATGGGTTTTGTGAGAGGAGTTTTTCAAAGGCTGGAGAAATTATCTGTAAAAAAGAAGTCCTAAGTCCTTCCCCACACAGCAGATATTTATATGTGACATGGTGGCTTGATTTATTTAAAAAAATTCTTATTGTTTATGTGGTATTTATCTCTATTCAATTTATTTTTAAATAGACCAGCTTATAGTTATTGACAATGATAAGCCTAAAAGCTCATGTAGTTGTCAAACAGATGTTAAAACCACAACAAAAAATATATAACTTCATTGTGACGACGGTAATAGTAATGCGTTTCCCGAGGTTCGATCCAAAGGGTTGTTGTATGTGAGTCGATGACACTATCCACTCTCCCACTCGATCACTTGTGTCTAGTAATCAACATGTGGGATACGATTTGTCAGCGATCGTCTAAAACCTTGTCAAGGCTGCGCTATGGCTATACGTGCAAATGACCACTAGGTGTCACTATGGAGGCGGTTTCGAACTATGTTTCGAAGCCTCGACACAATTGATTCAACTGTTTCAGTGTTTCACGAAGCCTCGCTCTGCCCATCACTAGTACTCACGGATGTAACGAGGTATGGAACAGCATAACACAACAATGAACAGGCACAGACTAACAAACACAAGGACCTTAAATAAGGTAGAACTAATGAAGACAACAGGTGACATGAATAACCCAATGAGGGTGACAAGGGAGCGAGGTAAAAGTGACAAGACACTGGGAACACGTGGTCTAATAAAACCTATACTCAGACCACGTGATCCCACACAGAACATGGGCATGTCATGATTCTGCCACAAGACTAGACTAAACACAGGATAAACTGGCAGAACCATGACACATTACTTGCAAATAAATGTATACAAAAACATTGTTATTAAGAATACGCTAGAAATGTTGTCGGTAATTGACAGAATGAGACTAAATAAAAACGCATACAGTACTAGTATTTATAAAAACTAAAAATAATCTTGAAGTGGTCTCTTAATGTTTTCCACAGCTGTGTACTAAAGCTTGTTTTTGTGGAGAGACAGAAAAGTGTTTCACAGTGATTTGGATTTAATTGGATGTCTAAGCTAAAGCTAAAGATGGAAAATTAGAATATTTTGTGATCCTGCATGTGAAAACCCAGCTAAAGTCTTTTTGTTTGTTTGAGATTTGCTGTTTTCTACACAAAATCCTTCAGATAATGTAAAGAACATTTTGTGAAAATATTACCTTGATATATCTTTAATAATGTATAAGCTCATTGTCTCATTATTAGATTCTGGATGTGTGCTTAATTTACAGGTTGAAATCAGTTTACTTTCAAAAGCAAATTGAATGTGTGCATTAATCTGTCCTGACTCTTCTGTCTTTATGTTAATGTTTCTCAGTTCCAGTCCTTTTGACCCCCCCAAGAATATTTTATTCTGCATAATTATAAATACAAACAAGTATTAAACAAATATATCCTTCTGTGTCTTTCTGTGTTGTGTCTGATCTGTGGATGGATGAATGAATGGTTTGTACTCATGAATCAGACAGTAAGATGCTGTATTTGTGCTATGTGTTTGTTTTTCAGAGGTGTATGCACACAAGCTCCGTGTTACTGTATCCTCATGGAGTATTGTGCACAGGGACAGCTGTATGAAGTCCTCAGAGCTGGCAGAAAGATCACACCATCATTGCTGGTGGATTGGGCAATGGGCATAGCTGGAGGAATGAACTACCTTCATCTACACAAGATCATCCACAGAGATCTCAAATCACCAAAGTATGTCAAACACTGGCATTCGCACAAAGTGTGTTCATGTGAATCTATTCCTTATAATCTTGTGCTCAGCCAGTTCCAGTTTGCTCACTTATAGTTTACAGTTGTGTAGTGAGTGATGTCTAAAGAGTCTTTTGATTCAATTTTTTTCCCTTTATTGATAGACAGTAGTTTGAGAGATGACAGGAAAGTAGAGGGTGAAGAGAGGGGTATGGGATTGGCAAAGAACCTCGAGCCGGGATTCGAACTCGGGTCGCCGGAAGTGCGTTTGTACCATATGTCGAAGCGCTGCCCACTACACCATCGGCTCCGACTTTTGATGAAATTTTGATAAAATTGGTTACTGCCCTACTGAAAAATCCAACTAAGACTAGCATAAACTGGTGAATCCGTGCCGTTTTGTTGTAGAAATATCCATATTCAAAACTTTACAAACGAAAACAACCCGCTTCCGGTAATGCCGCCATCCTAGTTGCGTCGCATTCAAGATGAGAGCTTACGCAGTTTACGGAGGTTTCTCTGCTGCTGCTTTGTCCCCCCGCCCTCCGAATTTGTCATACGTCACTAAGAAAAGTGCATACACTACGCTACTACTCTCTCGTGAATGCAGGGGAGTCTAGGATGGCGGCGCTACTGGAAGGTAGTTTTGTTTATGGGGTTTTGATTATGGATGTTTCTACAACAACACCGCGCGGATTACCCTCAGAAGACCTTTGTTTATCATCCAAGCCGTTTGGATTTCTTTGGGGAAGGATATATGCACATTTTTGTGACTTGAATGACGTGGACCCCGTAACTTTACTGTTAACGAGCTGAAAGATATAAGACATTTTCTAAAATAACTGAAAATTTGTTTGTCTGAAAAATTATGAACATATGCATCTCGGATGGCTTCGCGGTGAGGAAATCATGGGTTTATTATCATCCGAACTATCCCTTTAAATGACAGCACGGTGACATGAAATGCGCATTTTATTTATTCACTGGCCGCCTAGTGGTGTGACTTCTTTAAAAGGACTATGGTTGTTTTTCAAGATTTAGATGAACATGTGACTACTAGCTCTGGTTTGTGGCAAAAACATCGCCCACCCATATCAGTGAGAAGCCAGTTTTTCAAAACTCAAAAAATAAAAGATGTGGGCAAATCCAACAGACTTGAGTGTTTTAATCCAAAACTTCTGAAAAGACACTGTAGCTTTTGTGAGAATCAGTTCAACATTCATAAGAGTTAAATTCCCTTTTCACTAAAAAACTCATATTCAGCAGAAACTTTCTCTTACTTACATCATGAGCATGTTTGTAAATGTTGTCATTTTCTCGCAGTCATGTCCATATGGGTTACAGTGTTGTGTTTAAGCCTGTGTTTTCTGTATTCTGTCAGCATGTTGATCACACATGATGACCTGGTGAAGATCTCAGACTTTGGCACATCTAAAGAACTCAGAGATAAGAGCACCAAGATGTCGTTCGCTGGCACCGTGGCCTGGATGGCTCCAGAGGTCATTCGAAATGAACCCGTGTCCGAGAAAGTGGATATTTGGTATGGGAATAATTATATGCTGGTTAGTTTTTTGAGTGTAAACTAAACATTAGACACACTAAGTCATGGGTGCCCAAACTCTGTCCTGGAGAAACTCTGCAGAGACACCAGCCCTCCAGGAGTAGGATTGGACACCCCTGAACTAAATACATAAGAATGACAGGAGCTAAATGCAGTTTTATTTTCTCACTTGGTTTGTTAGTGCTATAAATGATGTGTTGTGTACTTTAGGTCATTTGGTGTTGTGCTATGGGAGATGTTGACTGGTGAGATCCCATATAAAGACGTGGACTCCTCTGCCATTATATGGGGCGTTGGAAACAACAGCCTACAGCTTCCTCTTCCTGACAGCTGCCCGGACGGGTTCAAGATCCTCCTCAGACAGTGCTGGTGAGAGACAACAAAAGAGACAGACTGACAGAGAGACAGACAGACAGTCAGAGAGACAGACAGACAAAGAGAGAAAGAGGCAAAAAGACAGAGAAACAGCCCTACTGAAAAATCCAGCTAAGACCAGCATAAGCTGGTGAGCTGGTTTTAGCTGGTCTTCCAGCTTGGTTTTAGCTGGTGTAGCAAGCTGGTCTAGCTGTGCTTTGGTCACTTCTTAAGCTGGTCTAGTTGTGTTTTGGTCACCTTTAAAGTTGACTGAAAGACCAGCTGACCCACCAGCTTGACCAGCTTTGCCAGGCTGGGAGGACCAGCTTAAACCATCTACTGCCACGTTAAACCAGCTAGAACCAGCTACCAGCTTATGCTGGTCTTAGCTAGATTTTCCAGTAGGGAGGGACAGCTTGATGGTAAGCTACTGGCCTGCAGCTACTGACACTAAACAAGAAATTTATTGAGTGAGTTTGGGATCCTGTTATCACAGCTGAATGAAAAATCATTAGACAAATCATAGACATTTTAGAATGTGTGTGTGTGTGTGTTTAGGAACTGCAAACCAAGGAACCGGCCATCATTCAGACAGATCCTGTTGCATTTGGACATTGCCTCAGCAGATGTGCTGTCCACACCACAGGAGACATACTTCAAATCACAGGTAAACTCTACAACAACACTACAACATCACTCTTACATATAACATTCTGACAAATTGTTGGGCAAGCTATTTGGAAAATGTATCCCTCGGGAAATGTGGCATGCTAAGCTACAGCGTCATGGCAAAAATAGTTTGCTACATCAAAGCTAGTTTTAATTTTTATATTGAAACAACTTTATTCCAGATCAGTGCTATTCAAAATTGTTCAAAATTCACATCGTAAAGACTTCTCTTTGTTTGGATTGCTAAATAATGTTCCCCTCTGGAGGAGAAGATGAAGGTAATGCTCCAAAAATCTGGATGCTAACCTCCATAAAACATGAAGAAACATTGAAGTAGCCAGAGTTTAAAAATTAGTGAGGTCTGGGGTGGGATGTCAAGAATTGTACTAAAATATCAACTATTATACCACTGGGCTGTTGAATGCTTCTTTCTGATTGGTTGAGCGGGCATGGTCGGAGAGCTCTGAGACATGTTCCTAGTCGGAAAGCCTTGAGAGCATTTTCCTGGTCGGTGAACCCCAAGAGCGTTCTCCTGGTCAGAGAACCTTAAGAGCGTTGTCCTGGTCAGAGGGCTTTGAGAGCGTGTTCCTGGTCAGAGCCTCAAAAGCGTGTTCCTGGTCGGTGAGCCTTGAGAGCGTGTTCCTGGTCAGAGGGCCTTGAGAGGGTGGTGCTGGTCGGAGGGCCTTGAGGAGCGTGTTTCTGATCGGAGAGCCTTGAGAACATGTTTCGGGTCAGAGTACCTCGAGAGCGTGTTCATGGTCGGAGGGCCTCGAGAACGTGGTCATGGTCGATGAGCCTTGAGAGAGTGTTTCTGCCTTGAGAGCGTGTTCCTGGTCGGAGGGCCTCAAGAACGTGTTCCTGGTTGGAGAGCATAAAAAGCGTGTTCCTGGACGGAGAGCCTCAAGAGCATGGTCCTGGTCAGAGGGCCTCAAGGGCTTGTACCTGGTCGGTAAGCCTCGAGAGAGTGTTCCTGTTCGAAAGGCCTCAAGAGCATGGTCCTGGTCGGAGGGTCTTATGGGGTTGTACCTGGTCAGAGAGCCTCGAAAGCATGTTCATGGTAAGAGAGCCTCAAAAGCGTGTTCCTGATCGGAGAGCCTTGAGAGCGTGTTGCTGATCGGATAGACTCAAGAGCATGTTCCTGGTCGTAGACCCCTGGCCAGAGCTGTGTTCTTCTGAGCCCACCTTGATGTTGGAACCACCTGTCCCACTTCCTTGTCCTGAGGTTTAAGACTAAATTTGCCCTGTTCTGTAGTTTCAGTCCTTCCCCTAGGGCCCAATCTTGTCCAGACCCTCAGCCTCTTAAACTTCTTTTCCCTTTTATGTTGTGTTGATGTGCATTGTTTTCCCTAGGTAACGCCACAGGACATCCCTTAAGGGAGGGTACTCTCACTGTCAGACCTGTATGGATTTTGTGTCTTGTTTCTTATGACAGTATTGTGACACTCCTGTCTGTTGTGTCAGAGCATGATGTTTGGATCCTGACCTCCATTTATAGTCTTGGTTCTTGTTCCTTTGTGTCAGCATCCAAAGTCATCTTATGGATCTTATGTTTATGTGGGGAAGCACATGGCTTTATGTTCTGTGTGCCATGTGCTCTCCTGTCGTAACCTAGTTTAGTTTCTCTCCTTTTTAATGCCCTTGTTTTTGCTGTCCTGTGTTGGATTGTCGTTGTGCGTCTTCTCATGCCATCTTTTAGTTCCTTGTCCTGGCATGTCAAGATTAGTGTTATGTATGTTGTTTAAATTATTGTCCCTGTTTGCTCCATCAAGAGTATTTTCTGTTACTCAATAAAGTATTTTGTTGAAGAGCTGTCTGGTTTTGGGTTAAGCATACTCTCTGCATCTAAAAAAAATGCAAATACATTTTCTGAAAGGCTTTTTATTAATGCTTACGCAAGTAACAATCATACAGAACTGATGCATTAATGCGCTGCAACACTTGTTTTGTACCTGTGAAGCTTATTTACATGTCAGCTCAGTATGGTCTAAACTGAACAATGTACAGAGTATAGACGCTGAGGGAGACAAATGTTACTGTTAGTACTGCTAATATAAACGTCTTGGGGACAATTTGATACACAAGCTTATTTAATAGCACTATGAATTATAACAATTTGATTATTTTTTGTTGTTTAGGCTAATAGTTTACATGTATTTTGTAATAAAACCATTTATTCTATATATTTCATGCTATATTCATCTTTTTTTTGCCTGTATAAAGCTGCAATCTGTAAGGAGCTGTAAGGAGCACTATGATTGCTGCGGCTCAGCACTCCACGTATCAGCACTTTTTGTATAGTTGGTATAGTTTCTTGGTAGTTTATTATTTATTGAGTGTAACACATTCACAGACATATGTAAAATACAGTCGTCATAAACTGCTCAACATCGGACTGATACCCGAGGGCTGCGTTGTCAACTAAGAAGATCCTAGACAGACATACCTCCTGAGCTTTCAGACCACCTAAGTCTCCGTGGATTACTCTTCCAGCCTAAAGCAACGGAGGCGGCGCAGAGAGAGGAAGCAGAAGCGAGGCTGCAGAGCTGGGATACGAGCTAGGCTATGCAGAGAACCGCACAAGCCTCCGCTGCCGAGCCTCTTTGTCGCAAATGTAAGATCTCTTACCAACAAAATCGAGGAGCTGGAACTTATACATCCACTCAGAAAACCATCCAGGATTGCTGTGTTATTGTAATCACTGAGACTTGGCTCAACCCAGTTATTCCAGTGGAGGCTATTTGGCTAGCAGGACATACAGCACACCGGGCCGACAGGACCGCAGACTAAAACAGAGGAGGGGGGCTTTGTGTTTACACTTACAACAACTGGTGCACAAATGCTGTAATATCTGACACTCACTGCTCCCCAGACTTGAAGTTTTTATCAGTAAGATGTTGTCCCTTCTATCTGCCATGAGAATTTACCGTTGCTGTAATTATTGCTGTTTACATTCCTCAGAATGCTAACATCACAACACCTTTGGGCTACTTGCTAACTGCCATTAGTAAACAACAGCAGGCCCATCAAGATGGAGTTTTTGTAATAGCAGGTGATTTTAACAGTCTTAAGACTGTCTTACCTAAATTTCACTAGCATGTGCAGTGTCCAATTAGAGGAAAAACACACTTCACCATGTCTACAGTAACATCAAGCATGAATATAAGGCATTACCTCTCCCCCATCTAGGACCGTCTGACCACATTTCATTGTTTCTGATTCCAGCAAATAGACCAATTATCAACAGGGTGAAACCAACTACTAAACTATACAAATGTGACCAGAAGGCGCATCTGAGTGGTTGCGGGACTGCTTCAGTTTCACTGACTGGACTGCATTTGTAGATGACAATTTATTCTTACTTATCCTCTATGCTGTTTTACATAAAATGCTGCATTGATAATGTGACCACCACAAAACGGATTTGCATGTTTCCAAATAGAAAGCAGTGGATGACTTAAAATGTTAAATTCCTTCTGAAGGCCCGGAATTCTGCTTTCCAGTCAGGAAACATGCAGCAGTACAGTGTAGCCAGGGTAAACCTGAAGAAGGGTATTAAGGATGCTAAAAATCAAGAACCACTTCAGCAATTCTGACCCCTGAAAGGCATGGCAGGGGATTTGTCACATCACTGGGCAGAATAACACTGGCAGTCTTACTAACAGCAGTGCTCTACAAGCGGAGCAGCTCAACCAGTACTTCAGATGCTTCGAGGTGGAGAGGATTGAGACTATTATCGAGACTACTACCAATCCAATTCCTGCCACCAACAGACATGCACTGGCTAACCTACGGAGGTGATACACACTCTCCGTTACATCAACATACGGAAAGCAGCTGGTCCAGATGACATCCCAGGGCGCGTCCCAGAGACTGTGCTGCACAGTGAGGTAGGTTGGGTTGGGTGAGGTATTTACAAATATTTTAAACCTTTCTCTGTTGCAGTGCACTGTTCCAATATGCCTGAAGACATCCATTATAGGCCCATTGCACTGACACCTGTAATCATGAAATATCTGGAGAGGCTGGTCGTGCAATACATCAAGACTGCTCTTCCACCTACTCTGGACCCTCACCAGTATCCATACCATAATGCCATCTTCACTGCTCTCCACACTGTACTGTTCCACCTGGAACATCAAGGAACGTATGCATGAATTCTGTTTATGGACTACAGTTCTGCATTCAATACCTTCATACCTAGCAGACTGTTTTCCAAGATGTTTGACCTAAGCATACAGTACAACATCTGCCTGTGGATTAAGGACTTCTTAAAACAATGGCCACAGTTGGTGCGGATGAGCTCACATCACTCCTCAACTCTGACACTCAGCATAGGAGTCCCACAAGGCTATGTGCTCAGCCCATTTCTCTACTCTTTGTACACTCATGATTGTACACAATTTATAATACTAACATCATTATCAAATTCGCTGATGATATAACTATAGTGGGGTTGATCACCAGAAGCGATAAGTATGGCTACAGAGAGGGCAAAGAAGTTAATGGTGTGGTGCACAGAGAATGTTCTGTCTCTAAACATCAAGAAAACAAAATAACTATTTATTGACTTCAGAAAGAAACAGGATGTTCACACACCACTGCACATCAATGGGGAGAAGGTGGAGAAAGTGTCCAGCTTCAAATTTCTGGGAACGTGTATCTCAGAGAACCTCTCATGGACAATAAACATCATGCCAGTAGTCAAGAAGGCACAAAAGCTACTGTACTTATTAAGAACGCTCAGGAAGATTAACCTGTCACAGCAGCTTCTGGTAGCATTCTATCGCTGTTTTATTAAGAGTGTATTCACACATGGCATGCTGGTGTGGTATGGAAGCAGTTCTGCAGCTGACAAAAAGGTTCTGCAGAGAGTCAAAAAGCTGCAGAAAACATCATCACAAACCTACAGTTTACCTGCCCTGGAAGACATATTCATCACACTTTGCCTGAAGAAAACACAACATTTTAAAGGATTTATCACCCTGCCCATCATCAGTTTGAACTGCTACCTTCTGGTAGATGCTACAGGACTATTAAAATGCACCACAAGATTTATAAACAGTTTTTATCCAAAAGCTGTTACCCTATTGAACTCTGAAATGAAAAATCACACTACAACACATTCTTGACAAGCAAGAGCATGCATTCAAGACAATAACATCTGTGCACTTTACTTTTATCTATCACTTTATGTGCAATAACATAAGCACTTTTTTACAGTATACATTGGAAAGTTTACAATTTCGTTGTATTTTTCTTTACAACGACAATAAAAGATTAATAGAATTGTTTGCCTCTCTATCGCCATCTCTGTTGGAACAATGGAATTGCAGAGTATTTGTGTGAATAAAATGTATGTCTTTGATCATCTCATCAGAGTAGATCTGCCATTATACATTCACATGACAGTTAGGAACAAGTAATACATCTGCAGCGGTTGTTCTGACTTTTCTTCCGAGGGGCGCGAATTCAAATGTGTTCGGTGCATCATGGAAACCTATGTGTGTCATGTCAAAATACGTGCCTGCTGCACATGTGTTGAAAGGGTTTATGATAAAAGAGACACACACATGACGGGCAAAATACATGAAAGTTTTACCTGTTCAAAGGATAAAGTCTTATCTCTGTTCCAGTATTTAGGATGCACTCACACTATCCAAACCAAACCATGTCCACCCTCCCTTCTCCCCCAGAAGCACGCACTCCCATCGTACTTTTATCAACCCGAGTCACGCTTTCGTTATTAGCATGCGATTGTTTTGAACAAAGCAGGAAATAAAGCGCTCTCCTAACACTGGAACCCCTTGTAATGTTAAGTCTGTGTTTTTTTTTTAAGAAGGCAGATGAAGGGGAGTGGTCACGCAATTAGCATCTCTCCTTTTGAAACGTGCTCTTTCAAAACTTGCGATTTGCGATGACATTGCGCATTCCACGCTTGAGCCCAAGTAAACCGCGCTCCAGCCCACCTCTGCAAGCCGCCCAGGGCGTGATTATCCAAAAGTGACAGGGCGCGGTACAGAGCAATCACACTAGCCAAACGAACCAGGCTTTGGGGGACAAACGTGCCTGATAGTGTGAGTGTGCCCTTAATCCCTTCAGATGTTGAAAGGCTCTTGATTATTGATTATAAAGTTGATTATTTTTCTTTAAAATGCATACCTGACCTGTCAAATGTCTTAAAATATCCACTAGAGCAAAGTTTGAGGTAACCGTGGTATAAGTGGAGTAATTGACGACGGGTCGTTGAATTATTAGAAAATAATGCACACTCGCCGTATAATTCCGCTTCGTGTCGTGCTGCATTACAACCTTGGGTGTGCATTATTTTCAAATAATTTAACGCCCGTCATCAATTATTTCTTATATATCGGCATGATGTTGCTGGATGATCATCACTTAAACTAATCAATTAAACACCTTCATCTAGATGACGAGTTCGAACTCTAAGCAACTGTTGTAGGAACACAACTACAGACACTGCTTAGCACACAAACACAATATAGTAACTGGATCCTCTTCTTACTGTTAACAAATATGACATAATAACACAAAGATGAATAACCCAAATAATAAATCATTATTATAATCGTACTGTTGTGATAAAAGACAGTGATTGTGTATGTATGTATGTGTGTTTATAGGCGGAGTGGCGTGAGGAGGTGAAACAGCACTTTGAGAAGATTAAATCTGAGGGAACGTGTCTTCACCGTCTGGATGAAGAGCTGATCAACCGTCGTCGAGAGGAACTCAGGTGAAAACATGTTTTAGTCTCCATTAGCTTATCATACAAATCTTTCATTTATTATAGTTTTGACCTTTAGGTGTAGTGTTTTAGGTCTAGTTTTTACATTTAGACTACCATGATTTCTAAACAATGCCTAATTTCTGCATAAATATTTAAAAAAGCAAACCAACTTTATACTGTTTTCTGTCCATATGTGCTACGAAGGACGTCTCGTTAAATTCTAGGTTGAGGACCCTCTATACCACATCCTTTAGAGCAGGGGTTCTCAACCTTTTGCAACTTACAGCCCACCAATGACTGTTTATTCTGAGAACCACTTTTTTAAATATGATAGTATCTACACAGAATAACAGAAAAACAATAATAATAATAATACTTTTTATTTATATTGCACCTTTCAACACCCAAGGTCGCTTTACAAAGATCGGACAAGATAATCATATACAACAATATTATCAGTCACTTTCAAGGGTACAGTAAGTTACCCTTATAGACTATGAGCAGGGGAATAATATTCAGAAAAATAATATGTTTTTAAGAGATTTTTGAAGGAGAGAAGGGTGGATGCTTGGCGAATATCTTGAGGAAGGGATTTCCACAACCTTGAAGTCGCAACACTAAAAGCCCTTGCTCTCGTAGTCTTTAGATTGATCTTTGGGGTGACTAACAGTCCTGCACTAGAAGCATCGAACAGGAGCATAAGGCTGGAGTAAGTTGTATTAATATGTAGGGCCAAGGCTGTGGAGAGCTTTGTAAGTAAGAATTAGAACCTTAAAGTTTTTACGGAGGGAGACTGGAAGCCAATGAAGATGATGTTAGATTGGAGTAATGTGTTCATACTTTCTAATATGTGTGATCAGGCGAGCAACAGAGTTTTGAACATATTGAAATCCTTGATATTTTTAGCAGAAAGGCCATAAAGTAGTGAGTTACAATAATCTAGTTGTGATGTGACAAAAGCATGTATTATTGTTTCAAAATCCTGCTGACTGAGTGAGGATTGAATGCGAGATATATTACGTAGGTGAAAAAAGCTGTCTTTACCACTTTATAAATGAAAGAGTTGAATCAATGAGAATACCAAGATTGCGAACAGTCATAGAGGGCATTATGAAGTCATCATCCAAATCTCTCTGTTGACCAGAGAATCTAGAAACAACTGATTTAGGGCCAATCAATTTAAGGAAATTTCCCTCAAGCCAATGCTTGAGTTCCTTCATACAGGTTGTTAATGTAGATGGTGAAAACACTGAGGTGGGAGGTATGCTAAAATAAATCTGAATGTCATCAGCATAGCAGTGAAAGTTAAACCCATATTGTTTGATAATTTGACCAATCGGTAGCATGTAAATGGTGAATAGAAGAGGGCCCAAAACAGAGCCTTGAGGTACACCAGAACAGATAGATTTGGTGAATGACTGGTATACAACAAATGCATTGTGACATGCCTTTTGCTTCACTGAAGTGGTCTATTGATTTTTTCAGCGGGTGTGTTAAAATGACTTTTACTTATACACATGCAGTGAATTACAATGCGTCTATATTTTGACGCATAAGCCAAACAACTTAAAGTTTCATGCACGTAAAAAATTTACACGAATGGGGGAAACCTAGAGCCTCAAAAAGTAATGCGGAATCCACATTAAAAAGTGGCACTACAGTAGGGCAAAGGGTTTAAAACCGAACTAGGGGTGAGGATTTTGCTTCCTTTCATGGTATCGAACATACGTTCTATCTGATGTGACGTGATTGCTGTTGCGATATTCAAACATAAATGGGCTTTTAGATCATGCATCTTGAATGAGTGTTTTTAATTCTTATAAATTCTTATAAATTCATAAGAAGAATCTGATGCGAATATAAAAAGATTTATAAAAATCATTTGTCAGTATTCTACCACTGCCTATGCAGCCCACCAGATGGCGCTCCGAGGACCAGTTGAGGATCACTTGTTTAGAGGATGCAACCCCCAGAAGGCGCAAAGGATGCAGCCATTTGAAACAAGACACAGCTGCTTTAATGTTTACTGTGTTTCAGTAAAAACAGATTTCATGTGTGTTTGTTACTAACAGACATGCACTGGACATCAGAGAACACTATGAGAGGAAACTAGAAAGAGCCAATAACCTTTACATGGAGCTGAATGCTGTCATGCTTCAGCTGGAACTCAAAGAGAAAGAGCTGCTCAGGTAACACCAACTTTTTTCTTTCGTATGATATCACTTCCTGTTTGAAACAGAAACTAATGAAGGACTTTCCCTCAAATAACCAATAGGCTTTAGTTTATGTCACAGGCATGGAACTGACTGGCTGATTGATCTTGATAATCAGAGGTCTGTGGTATTAGACAGATTAACACACAACATCTGTGATCCACTGTATGAAAACAACATTTGGCACGATTGTGAAAGTTCACTGGAAGAAATTATATATACTGTACATACTCCAGACAAATATAAAAATTACCCCATGATTTACTCACCCTTAAGCAATCCAAGATACATATGACCATCATCTTTTAGATTAACAGATTTGAAGTAATCCAAGCTTTATAATGGTGGAAAACAGGGATCAGGAAACAACTTCTGACTTTGAAGTTCTCACTATGCTAAAACGTTCTGGTGAATTGCAAGTCCAACACGGCATTGTGACTGGATGCTAGTTTTTATAGGTAATACAGTTTGAAATATGGATATTTTTCTTACAAAATCACATCAGTTACCCTCTGACAGGGCCGGAGTGGGACTCGTTTTTAGCCCTGGAGTTTCATGCCTTAGATTTTTTTATTATTTTAATATTATTATTAAGTAATAGCCTACATAAGTCTGCAGCAATGCACTGTAAAAGTTTTTAAAACTTAGGTCATGTACATTGCCAAATAACATAAGGTAGGCCTACCTTGTGTTAAAAAAGTACAAATATATAATGGAATTTCAAAATGTTGTTTTACTTTTTACAGAATTAAACATGATACCATTAACAAGTGACCCAAGAACAGGGGTGTGTTGCTTTAAAAAACTGCAAATTCTCTGAATTCAAACATTTGAATGGAAAAGTTCTGGGATAATTTAACACCTCTGATAAAATATATAACACTGTGCCAGTGATTTCTGGGTATTTTAATGTAAAATCTTACATTTAGGTCCAAACCTAAACCAAAAAGATATTCAGTGAAATATAAGATAAACAAACTGGACAGAGTTTATAATCCAGTTTATCTGAAGAATTTTGTAAAATGTTGGCCTTGTACATATGATTAACACAAGAGCTGTAATAAAACTGAATTTATTAAAATATAGTGAATAGGATCTACAGTAGCAATACTCTGTGTGTTTGTTTGTATATTTAGAAGAGAACAGTGTCTGGACAAGAAATATCCCAGTATCTTTAAACATCCCTCATCCACAGTGGACAAACTCATCAAGAAGAGAAACGTTCCTCAAAAACTCTCCACACACGGCAAGAGGTGAATTAAACACCACATAATATGTCCTTCTGTACAATTTATAACATGTACAATAAATGCATTTCAACTGTAAATATTCTCCACAATAACAGCATAACCCAAAAGGTTAACTGATGAAGCTGTTATTGTCTCTTGTATCAAGGCCTGATCTCCTAAGGTCGGAGATTATTCTTCCTAAGATGGACGCTGGGGTGGTCCAGGTGACCGTCCCGGCTTGCGCGAACCGAGGACCCACCTCACCGAACCGCACTCGTAGGGTCAAAACTCGGCACCGGAGGAGCGGCCGTGGCAGCAGCGGGGATCTCTCAGGGCCAAAACACCCATCTGCCCCTCCCAGCCGAGAGAGAGAGCCCACCCAGTCCAACACGACCACAACGGCCCCGCCCGTCACTGAATCGGTTTCAGGAGCTGCGGTTAGGGAGGGCCAGCAGGAGCCACCTCCGTTAAAGCTTTCCTCCTCCAGCCCGGATCTGCTGAGCTCCACACGTCGCGCAGAAGACGGGGTGAGTGGAGCCTCCGCCACTAAAACCCTGGGTGGAGAAACGGGCGCCCGGGCTGAAGCCGGGGCAGGGCTAGATGAAACTCCGCCCAGAAGTGACACAGCGAGCGAGGATGCGGCTTCGTTGCCTTTTTCCAGCAGTCCTGACTCGCCCTGCTGCGGCAGAAGTGGAGCTGTGGGGCGAGCTCATGGCGAGGAGAGAGAGGAGGGCACTGGAGCCATCCGATTACCCAGAGGATCCAGCGGGAGTCACCTGACTCCATCCGCCATCTTGTATCGAGCCGCCATCACACGCAAGCAGGTAGAGATTTAACATACATTCAGGATTTAAATGCTGTGTATAAATCAACCCGATTTGATTTCATTTCATTCAGCAGATTTCAATGATTATTCATTCTACGTGTTTTTACAAGAACAGTGCTGTAAGAAATTAATTTATATCTGCACATTTTTTAAAGAATTTATACATTTGTATAAACATTTATGGAAAATGATATATTGTGATGTTGTAAAGCCTATTATTTCTTTTGTAAAGAGTTTTTGGGCCCAGTGCTCAAATTGAATTAAGTCATAGTGGGGTCTGCACCACGGCAAAGTAGCAAACCCAAAATGGCAACACATTACTACTTGATGGCAACAAAATTCAATGATTTATGAAATATTAATGCTATGCTATTTTTCCCACATATTTGTGTTAGTAGTTTATTACTAGAGAGAGAGGGAGATAACACGGAAGTTAAACCAACAGGGTGTTTATTGAAACATACAACATAAATCCACAGTGGTGATGGTCAATGGTAAATATGAATGAATATAGATGGCTGAACATGCACTCCAAACACAAACACTTCTTGAAAGTCACAGTAAACAAATAACACTTTCCTTTAATGTAGACAAAGGTAGACAGATGATGACAATGTCTCTGCATTAACTAATGACCAAATATTCAAAATGGCCGGTCGGGGTCACAAAAGCTGTCTTCCATTTATCTCCACTGCGAATTCTGATAAGGTTATAGGAACTTCGGAAATCCAGCTTGGAGAAGACTTTAGCACCTTGTAACTGTTCAAGGGCTGCTGCAACAAGAGGAAGGGAATAATGGAACTTCGTGGTAATCTTGTTGAGGGCTCGGTTATCAATACAGGATTGGAGGCCACCATCCTTCTTGGCAAAGAAGAAGAAAGAGGATGAAGCAAGGGACATCAAAGGGCAGATGTTTCCTTGACTTGGCGCTTTCTTGATGTAGTTCTCCATGGCCTCCTGTTCCGGAATGGTTAGTGGATAGATTTTACATTTAGGCACTGGTTCACCATGGCAGATGATGTGGTAATTATGAGGCTTTCTTGGGACAAATCACATCCTGGAATTTATGGTATTCTTTAGGAATAGCTACTGACACATTACCTTTTGGGCATTCGATGGATGTGGGAAACAGGATGGGAAACATGATCACTCCATTTTCTCACTTCACCGGTGTCTCAAGAGACTGGATGAACTGGATGATGTCAAACAGTCCACGGTCGCCCTAGTATGACATCCGCATTAGAATTCTCCAGAACCAGGAAGCTGATACTTTCTAGGTGAAGGACCCCCACTCTCAGAACGAGTTCACAGGTAATGGATGGAAAATCGATTGAGGGGTTTTCCAGTTACTGATTGGACCTTGGGTTTCTGGGGGATCCGTTCCTTTTAGATGTAAAGTTCTGAGCATAGTTGCGAAGAGATTAAGTTACCAGCTGACCGACAGTCGAGGATGGCTGTGACTGTAACAGAAGCATCAGATAGAGGGAGCTTAACTTTTGTAGTTTATGGAGTGTAAATGTTAGCTTCAGGTTGAACCATACTCACCAAAACTCTTGGAGGACGGATGGGACACTCTCCAATTGCGTGTCCAGATGCAGCACAGTTGGCAATGACGTTCTGACTTTTGGTTCTGGAGAGGTGTTTTTTCGCTGGCAGAGGGGATATTATGTGAATGGTCCTTAAACTTCATTGCTGGTACGACCAGCATGGGATTTATGCTGGTGCTAATGCTGGTTTGGTGCTGGTTTAGCTGGTGGTCACCAGCATACCAGCACCAAAACACAACATATGCTGTGCGAATGCTGGTTTGTTGCTGGTTTAGCTGGTGCTGATTTGGTGCTGGTTTAGCTGGTGCTAATGCTGGTTTGGTGCTGGTTTAGCTAGTGCTCATGCTGCTGCTAATGCTGGTTTAGCTGGTGCTCATGCTGGTGCTGATGCTGGTTTTGTGCTGGTTTAGCTGGTGTTCACTAGCAAACCAGCACCAAAACACAACATATGCTGGTTTTGCTGGTATGCTGTTTTTTTCAGCAGGGCAGAGAGAGAGAGAGAGAAAGAGAGAGAGAGAGAGAGAGAGAGAGAGAGAGAGAGAGAGAGAGAGAGAGAGAGAGAGAGAGAGAGAGAGAGAGAGAGAGAGAGAGGGAGAGAGAGAGAGAGAGAGAGAGAGAGAGAGAGAGAGAGAGAGAGAGAGAGAGAGAGAGAGATTTTTTTTAATTTTTCAAGCTTCTTTATATAACAATATTACTCATCATCAACAGATCTTACAAAAGTGTTTTAAAAAACATTAAACAAAAAGTGCAAAATTAAGTTCATTGTCAATAACTGAGCACAAAGCTCCTCTGTGACACCATATTCCTTCAAAAACATTTAAAGAGTTCATGATTTTATAAAAACGAAACTCAATCATAAGTCTTGATTTGATCATGGCTGAAAACACCCTTTCCACATTATACTCACTTTTTTGCTCAATTTTATCCCTTCTGCTAATATAAATGGCCATTTTGGCTTTGCCCAGAATAAAATTTAACAAGTTACACTCGTACTTTCTTCTTTGGACATATTTACAACCCAAGATAAAAGTTTGCACAGAAAACTTCTCATTAAAACAGTTAAAAAGATCTTGCAAACAATCAAACAAAGGCTTAAACCTTGAACAATACAAAAAGGTGTGAAAAACAGTCTCCCTCTGAAAACAAAAAGGACATTCTTTGCCAACATCTGGATTTAAAACAGAAATAAAAGCATTAACAGCAACAATGCCATGTAAAATTCGCCATTGTAAATCTCCATCTCTTTTAGCTAACGGTGGCTTATACAGTGCTCTCCACTCTGGTTTGACATCATTACTCATTTTAAAAATAGTACGCCATGGTGTATCAATTCTTTCATGGAGTCCCTTTTTATTAAAAGATTTTACACAAGCATGGTACATATTTTTACCATTATTTTCATACATATCCATGTCTATCAACTTTTCAGAATCCAAAAACAATCCTGTATAATCACCTAAATTGGGTGAAAGAAGCAGGTTTGGAAATGTATCTTTCTTGTTGGGGACCAATATCCCTTCACAATAATCCTGAAGCATTTTCACTTCTTCTGTTGTAAAAACAGATAGTAATTTTTGTAACACTTGTGCAACAATTCGAGTGGACTTCACTCCTAAAACATTAGCTACATCTTCAACTTTTTCCCAGACTTGGGCCAGCCACTTTAATTAAACGTTTTACTGTTGTTATCTTGGATTTAATGAATACTGCTGTCATTGACCCACATGCACCAAGAATGTCCAAACGTGACCCATAAATCAGGGGTTCTTTCAGTAGCCAAAATATTGAGGATGTAAAGTCAGTTCTTTTTACTTGAAAAAGGTCCCAAACTTTAAAAAGATTACTATAAAACTTCGGCAAACTGGATGTATTCATTCTTTTGGGATCTAACAAGAACAATGATTTATCTAAACATAGTCCTTCAGCAGTCCTTAAAATTGCACTGGCCACTGGCCTCCAACTTAAGTCCTCTGGGCCATTGAGAAATCGCTGTAGGAAATGTAATCGAAAATCTGCAGTCCTACTTTGCAAATGTACAAGTCCTTGTCCTCCTTCTTCCTTTGGCAAATACAATACATTATGTGGTATCCAATGCAATTTGTCCCAAAAAAATCTACTAAAAGAGATTGGATTTTTCCTAATAACCATGCGGGTGGATCTATACAAGCTAGTCGGTGCCATAAAGAAGAAGCCACCAGATTATTAATAATCAAAGCTCGTCCTCTATATGAAATATTTTTTACAATCCATTTCCATTTCATAAGACGACCTTGTAGTTTCTCAATTGTTCCCTCCCAATTTTTTTGAACAATCGTGTCGTCTCCTAAAAACACTCCCAAATATTTTAAACCATCTTTTTTCCAACTTAACCCATTTGGTAGTATTGGTACCCCCTCTTTCCCACTTCCCTACTAACACTGCTTCACTTTTATCCCAATTAATTCTTGCAGAAGAGATGGTTTCAAACTCCCTCAATGTTTTTAATAAAGTATTCACATCATTTTGCTTGTTAAGTATTATGACAACATCATCAGCATAAGCTGATAAACAAAAAGTACTTTCACCGGCTTGTAAAGATACCCCTTCTAAAACTCTTCTCAATTTATTTAAAAATGGTTCTATTGCCAACGTATAAAGTATTCCTGATAGAGAACAACCCTGTCTTACACCACGACATACTTTAAAAGGAGCACATAAGCCACCGTTAACTTTCAATAAACTCTCAATGTCATTATATAATATTTTAACATAACCTATAAAATCAGAACTAAAACCAAATGCTTGTAGAGTTTTCCACAAATAGTTATGTTCTACGCGATCAAACGCTTTCTCCTGATCTAAGGAAATCAAACCCATATCTACTCCCAATATTCTAGAGACATCAAATAAATCTCTTATTAGATGGATGTTATCGAAAATTGATCTGCCAGGCACACAGTAAGACTGACCAGAATGGATTACCTCTTCCAAAACCCGTCCTAGTCTAGTAGCTAACACTTTTGAGAGCAATTTATAGTCGTAGCACAATAAAGATACGGGTCGGCATTGCTTTATATCTCTCACATCACCTTTCTTTGGCAAAAGGGTAAGGACCGCTCTTCTGCAGCTTAGCAGCAGAAGTCCTTCGACTAGACTGTCGCTGAGAACTTCCAGCAGATCCTCCCCTAACACAGGCCAACAGGCTTTATAAAACTCAACCGGGATTCCATCGATCCCGGGAGCCTTGCCATTCTCCATACTTTGCAGAGCTTCATATAGTTCCCCCAGGCCGATGGCTCGCTTTAGTGCTGCATTAGAGTCTTCAGAGACCTTCGGCAGCTCTTCATAAAAACTCTGTTCAACAACCCGATCCTCTTTGTGTTCGCAACTATAAAGCCGTTCATAAAATCGATTCGCTCTTTCCCGAATTTTTATGGGATCTGATAAAAGAGAACCAGTCTCAGAAAATAAAGAATGTATCAATCGTTTTTGACCATTCCTTTTCTCTAGACTAAAGAAGAACTTTGACGGCACATCCATCTGGTCTATATCTTTAAACCGTGATCGAATTAGCGCCCCTTGTGCCTTCATTCTTTGCATATCAGACAAAACAGATTTCTTTAAAAAAAAGGGAATCAATATGCGCTTGATTTCCACTTAACTTCGCTACTTCTTGGAATTTTAAAATTTCATCTTCTAAAACTTTTGTAGATTTAATTATATCTTTCGTGACATTGTGAGTATACTGTTGACATAGATTTGTGTTTTTACAAACTCCCATCATTTCTGTAAAGACTGATAATTAGCTTTTTCATTCCTAAAATTCTCCAAAAAAAAAAATTAAAAGTTTCAATAAAATGTGCATCACTTAATAAATTCGTATTAAAATGCCAATAAGCACTTTTTGGTTTGACAAAGTTTAAAGTTACCGTACATATAACTAAACTATGATCTGAAAACCCAACTGGAATTATAAAACAGGTCTTAAAAATACTAAGATGATGTTTAAAACAATAGAATCTGTCCAGTCTTGCTAATGACAACATGTTGTCACGGGCATGTGCCCATGTGTATTGCTTTAGATTCCCATTTAAACTCCTCCATACGTCACATAAGTCATTTGTCTCAATCATCTGAATTAGTCGTTTGCAAGAGAGTAAATGTGGTTCTACATGATTTCTATCTATATTAGTTTCTACACAGTTAAAATCTCCACCTAGGAATAAATGTTCTTCACCATTACATTTTTCTAAAGTTTCAGAAAGAGTATGTAAAAAAACCATTCTTTCTACTGGTAAGGTTGGAGCATATACACACATAAAAACAAAGGTATGGCTCTCAACCTGAACTCGAATCTTTAACAACCTTCCTTTCACAACCTCTTCCACCTCAGTAGAATGGGGAGTAAAATTTTTAGAAAATAAAATGGCAACGCCTCCACTAAGTGAGGATTTATGACTTGAAAAAAAATACCTTTAAATTCTTTTGTCCAATCAGCAGCATTTGTTATATCACTGTGTGTTTCTTGTAACAGTAAAACATCAAGTTGTTTCTGACTCATAGTTTCGTATATCTCTGTACGTTTTATGGAATCCCTTGCTCCATTTACATTTAGGGATGCAATACGAATATCACCCATAACAAAAATAAAAGAATAAAAAAGTAAACTTAAGCCATAAAAAAAAACAGCCAATATGGGGTAAATAATTAAGCCAGTTCAATGCCATCAATTTATTCTGTCGGTTTGAGTTTTGTCACAAATTTTTTCAACCTATAAACTTCTTTGTTTGTAAAATACCCCTCACTCATAAAAGTTCTAGTATTTTCCACAAAGCGTTTAATGTCTGGAAAAATAATCAGCAACCTGTACCCCCCTCAGATTTTTTGTCAGTTTTAAAAACTTCTTGATTTCATCAGTACCATACTCGTGACATATCCACTCATTCTGAGAACAACTAGAAGCACTAGAATCAGAGAAATCACTATCATTGCCATCATCATCAGCATCAACCTCCTTTGTTCTGTTCATGTTCTGTTGTTTTAGCTTGCTTTGATTCTGAAGCCTTATCATTATTTTTCCTCTTTAAAGGTGCTTTGAATACAGCCTGATCTAAATCCCTCATTAAATCATCACTTAAGCTGACACTCCCCGAGGGGACTATTGTGTCAGATGCCGTGACATGTGTAATATCCATGCTCTCAACAGATTTATTCACCTTGGGCTCATCTAAGACAATCAAACGGGTAACTAAACCAGTCTCCCCATTATTCACCTTTTCTGCCTGTGACAGAGACATTGTATCAGTTAAGCCACTAATGTTACTAGATGTCCCAGGTTCAGCTTGGGTTGGTTCATGAACATTCTCTGTTTCTTCGTTCACAACTTTCACACTATTTTCTTCTGGAACATCTTGTTTGTTTGTACCGTTACTATTTGGACAAGCACGTACTAAATGTCCAATTCTTCCACAGCCAAAGCATTTCATCATATCAGTAGATACAAAGACTGTATAATCAAAGTCATCCACTCTAAACTTCAAAGTCAGGTTAAGTTCCTCTCTGTTATCTTTGAGGATCATGTAAGTAAATCTCCGAAAAGATACTACATGCTTTAACAAATCCGATTTACTTCCGAAGGCGATCTTTTTCACCGGAGTGACTATCCTTCCAAAACGTGACAGTTCCTTTGTTAACATTTCGTCTTAATAAACGGCGGAACGTTAGACAAAGTGACTTTCCTAGCGGGAGTAGAAAGAGGAAGCACTGGGATAAATAAACCACTGATTACAACTCCTTTCGCCACAACTGCATTTGCTTTCTCAACTGAATTTAAAAACAAGACCATAGCGTTATTCATTCTTGATGCCGCTAAAATACATTCATGTCCAACAACATCTCCGACGGCGAGAATGCACTCCTCTACATTCACCGCGGACACCACCTTCACGTCGTGTCTTCGTGTAAGAGAGTTTAAACTAGTGTTTGTGTTTTGGGCTGCCATGCTTCCCAGTACTACACTGGTTGCTGACGCCGGAAAACCCCAAGGAAAAACCTTATTTCACTTTACTACACCACAGATACCAAAAACCCAAAAGGAAATAATACAAAAGAAAAAAGATTTAAAGAGAGAAAGCAATAGTTTTTGCCACAGCGGGCATAAAAAAACCACTTACACTCACCACACGCTCCTCACAACCGCTCGCTCAATCAGACGCATGCGCGCACACACACACACAGAGAGAGAGAGAGAGAGAGAGAGAGAGAGAGAGAGAGAGAGAGAGAGAGAGAGAGAGAGAGAGAGAGAGAGAGAGAGAGAGAGAGAGAGACAGAGAGAGAGAGAGAGAGAGAGAGAGAGAGAGAGAGAGAGAGAGAGAGAGAGAGATGTGTACATAGAGATCATTGTTTTTAATGTTTTTGGTCACAGTATAATTACTTGCATTAAATTTATGTTGGTAAGGAATTCTAAAGCCCAGACATGAAGTTGACAACCACTGTACAAAGACATACTGAGAGAAAATGACGCCTCAGTGAAAAGCTTTCTCTTCCTGACACTGAGCGAAAAAAATCCATTTTAAAATGTAAATGTTTGCCAGTTTTTATTTACCTTCTACGCCCAACTATCAGCACCCTTAGCAGTCTTAGATATTGAAATAGACACGACATATGAATATACAAAAAATATACTTGACATTTATTATTGTAAATAATTCATTCATGACATTTACTGCATCCTAACACATATTTAATGAGATTTGTCAGCATTATCTTTACTATGTGCCTTATGGGGGTCCTCAATTCGAGCACTGCTTGGGCCACTGCTACACAAACTTCTTTCTTTGATTTAAATGAGTTTTATAAATAGTGGAAACACAGAGATACAGCCGATTTAAATCAGTGCTGTGTCTATTAGCACACTGAGAATTACATTACAAATGTGATGGTTATGTGGCAGATATTGTTCAAATTGAATTGCAATAATGCAATGTTTGGTCATAAGTTTCAGTCCACTGTAGTCGGTGGAAATGCCAGTCAAAAAAAGAGTATCTTGATTTGACACAATTTAATTTTTCTCTTGACATTGTTCCTATAAAACATGAATTTGTCTAAAAATGACTTTTGGATATGAAGTGTAAAATGTAAATATCTGAGTAAAGTGTGTTTTATATCATCAGCGGCGTGGTGTCTCTTCTGAAGAAGAGGAGGGTGAGGTGGACAGTGAGGTCGAGTTACCAAGACGACGGTAAGAATAGAACGACAGGGCAACTTAACGTTTCTCTCAAAAAATCTTTTAGTGGGCTGGGAAGCTACTTTTTATGCAAAAGTAACTAAAGTATAGTGTATTAAAGCACATCAAAATCAATGCACATCAAAATCAATACAAGACGAATAGATGAAGTTAATTTACACACAGACACTGTGCGTCATTTAAGAGTTTGATTTACGGTTGTGGCCAAATTATTTCCCTTTTCTGACAGGCGGCCAGCCAGTATAACCAAATGCCAGTCAGTGTCTACCTTCAGCTCCGAGAACCTGTCAGTGTCAGAGGGAGAGGAGGGTCACACCACTGACCACTCCCACAGCGGCACACCCGACGTGGTCAGCACTAATACGGACGAGCGTCTGGACGATCGCAGCGATGATCTGATCTCTCAGGGCTCGGAGATTCCCGCCGACGTCACCGAACCGACGCTGTCTGAAAGAGAGGCTGCTGCCCTCGAACTGGAGAGAGCAAATTTTGACCTGGAGCAAAATATCCTGGAGGTACAAACAAACACATAACATGATGCTATACACGTAATACACCACCAGATCTTTCTCTCTGCTCGCGTAACATTAGGCCAAACAGAATGAGAAATATATATTTAACGTGTCTTTCTCTTTTACACAGACTCGTGCGTTGTGTGAGGATTCAGATTGTGACAGTGCCGAACTCGACCAATCGGGGAGCGGGGAGCCAAGTCGTCCCCCGAGCGCAGGAGGCTGGGGCCAGGGTCCTCAAAACTGAAACTCATACACATGCAACACATTCATGGAAACATTACACCAGCACACACGCTGATCTTCACTGACAGAAAACACAACCATTCATCACTTTAAGACACCGGTCAAAACAAAGTCGTGATTGTAAACGGCCTCGTGATCATCGGGGCATCGCCACGGATAATAACTCTTGCTAAATACATCAGGAACCACATCAAACCACCGATCCAGTGACTGAAGAACACTATAGCTGTGTTTGTCTTATTAGGGTTTTGTTTTTAGTGCATATAAGACCCAAATGACATCCGTTAATGTGTAGAAAGTTCAAGATTGAGTATCGAGAATAAAGAAATGGGTTGCATTTTCATTGGGACTGACTACTACACTACACTACACTATGTACACAGACACTTCCTTTCCAAAGCAAGGAAATGTACAAGGTGCACGTAAATATGTGATTCTATTAGGACCATAATGCCCTGATTATAATGTAAATATATATTTAGTAAGCTAAATCTATGACATAATATTTGTTAAGATAATTCAACGAAAACACAACAGATTGACAGATACAGTTCTCTTCCTGAGCCTCCTAAATGTTCAGTTCTCATAGACTCACTGCCTTTCCTCATGCAAGTACAGTATACACAATACTACGCAAACTGAACAATAGCCCACTATTAAATGTACATTATAGTCATTTCAACTGTCCGCTCTCCTCTTACCTCTCGGATTATCTTTAATAACGTTTCTTTCGTATAGGGACATGCAATATGTAAATGACTTACTACTTTTAAAGAAGCACTTTTATTTTCTGTACAAACAAACGAAAAACACAAACAACCGTAAAAACAAAACGAAAACAAAATGTATATGAATTTTAGCTTGCAAGATGTTGGTATGAGAAGTGTAAAGCTCTGAAGAACAAAATGCATGATAAACATTTTTATGTATTTTAATTTTTGAATCGATTGTTTTTATACATCTAAAGAAATGTTTGCACTTTTTTTACCTTGAATGTGTAATAACATTGTGTTGCTTGTAGGCACTTTACAGTACATTAGGATGTTTATATACACGGACATGATCATGTAATTCAATATTGTATTTATGATACGATAATCGTGATGTAATGAGAGATGCAAATCTCCACTGAACAAATCCTTTGAACCGCATCACTTTTTTCTTTTAAAACCATGATTTTAACTGTAAATTGAGGTTTATATCCAGGGAAGTCTAAGCAGGTTGTAAAAATGTACAAAGAAAAGAAAAGGCAAATTGTTAAAATTTAGGAATATTGGAAGCCCTTTTCTGACTGAAACAGAACTTCTGCGATTGGTTTACATTTACGTAGACAGCAATAATCAGACTATGATGGTAATCTGAATAAGAAATGGTCATGTGAAACATTTCTGATTATTGTAATAGAGACACATTTGGAATAAGCATGACTGAATAGAAATGTGGACTATTGTAATCGCATTACTAAAGAAATGTAAACAATGTTTATTGTACAGCAATCGGACCGCTTGACAACAGGTTTTACCTTCCAATGTTTGTGAAAATAAAATATATCAGTATAAAATCTCTGCTATGTAAAAGAACTGTTGGTATATCTTTGAATGCTAAAGGTTTTATCATCATGTGTGTTCCCTTAGATTTGAACCCATGAACTTTGCTAATACAATGCACTACTTAAGTCTAAACAGGAGTCTAAATCAAACAGATACATTTTTACCAATAGTCAGAATATTGCAATCCATGTTAATGTTAATCTCATGTCAGTTATGGAGTGTCATAGAAGTGACAGAAGTAAAGTTAAGATCTCTAAATGCTCTTCTTCTATACAGGTACGGTACGTGATTGCACGAATCAATGTTATGTTTGCAATATTATTTGAGAGCTCAGACAGCTTAGGATATACAGTTGTGTTCAAAATTATTCAAAATTATGTTAAGGGTTTTAGGGAATTTAGTGTACATTTGTAATTGTATTCAGAATTAAATCCTACAATGACTTCTTAAAGAACCATATGCAACTAAAATGACATCAATTGGTTTTGTAATATAGTAGTAAATGTTTCTGTTGTGAATTCTTCATTGACACAATTATTCAACCCCTTAAAGAACTATCACTCTGAAGAACAGAGGTTCATTGAAGTGTTTTCAATCAGGTATTGAAAACACCTGTGGATGTCAGGGAACAGCAATAAAGCCTAATAAGCACCAATTAGGCAGCTTTAAAATGACTGTGATACTCAACTCCTTCTAAACATTTACTGGTGTGGTTACAAACATGGTGAAGTCAAAAGAATGGTCCAGGAAGACAAGAGAAGAGGTGATTAATCTTCACAGGAAGGGCAATGGCTATAAGAAGATTGCAAAGATGTTAAACATACCAAGAGACACCATAGGAAGCATCATTCGCAAATTCAAGGCAAAGGGCACTGTTGAAACGCTTCCTGGTTGTGGCAGAAAAAAGATGCTAACTGCGACTGCTGTGCACTATCTGAAGCGTAGAGTGGAAAAAAGTCCCCGTGTGACTGCTGAGGAACTGAGAAAAGATTTGTCAGATGTGGGTACTGAAGTTTCTGCTCAGACAATACGGCGCACCCTGCGTACTGAATGCCTCCATGCCAGAACTCCCAGGCGCACCCCCTTGCTATCTCCAAAGAATAAGAAGAGTCGACTGCAGTATGCCAAAAGTCATGTGGACAAACCACAGAAGTTTTGGGATAGTGTTCTGTGGACTGATGAAACAAAATTAGAACTGTTTGGGCCATGGATCAACGCTATGTTTGGAGGAGGAAAAACAAGGCCTATGAAGAAAAGAACACCTTGCCTACTGTGAAGCATGGTGGGGGGGTCAATCATGCTTTGGGGCTGTTTTGCTTCTGCAGGTACAGGGAAACTTCAGCGTGTGCAAGGTACCATGAATTCTCTTCAGTACCAGAAGATATTGGATGACAATGTGTTGCAGTCCGTCACAAACCTGAGGCTTGGGAGACGTTGGACCTTTCAACAGGACAATGATCCCAAGCATACCTCCAAATCCAGCTTATGCTGGTCTTAGCTGGATTTTTCAGTAGGGTGATCTGATGTCAAGGATAATCTACAGCTAGATGGTTGTTATTATTGCAGAAGAGATTTTAAGATGTACATCATCCCGCGTTATTCCATACGGCCATGAGTAAATATATGGAGATAAAATATTGAATTTTTGATTTGATCATTTCTAAGAATTGCCAACCTTCCATGAGGGAAAAACCATTTCCTAATGTTTCCTAATGCCAAGATGCAGTTTAAGTTCAAAATCCAAACAAGATGAACATGCATTTGGTTTAATCATTTATAAATAAAATCTCTTATAGGGCGGTTTCCCGGACAGGGATTAGACTTGTCCTAGACTAAATAAATGTAAGAGCTGTCCAAACTAAAAACAACTTGCACTGACATATCTTAAAATACATCAGTGGCCTTTGTTTTGCCTTAAAATGCACACAAGTTATGTTTTTTTAGTGTAAAAACCTCTGTTTTTACAGTCTATGGTAAAAACTAGTTATATTTCCTAATTAAACTAAGGCCTAGTCCTGTTTTAAGCTAATACCTGTTTGGGAAACCACCCCTAAATGTTATATATTATGCATATTTATATAGAATTTATTTATATTAAATGACTCCTGTCAAGATTACTTGCAGTACCCAGACGAAGCTGTGAATGTTTGACACTGACCAATCAGAATCAAGCATTCCGGTGCATCAGGTAGTAAGATAATTTAAAGGAACGCTGTTGTACTGTAACATTGGTTCCCCATGTGGTTGATAAGCGTAATTGTCTGTTACCAGTGTGGTAAGTCGTTGTTTAAGCCTCTTTGTGGGCAGCGCAATACATTTGTTGACTAAGCTGATGGAACTGGTAAATGCAGAAATGTCAATTGGAAACCATGTTCACCGACCAGGTAAAGTAGCCGTTTTGTTTTTCCACAGGCAGAGGATGGGCAGGGCTGTGTGTTCCTACCTGAACACAAAATTTGCAGACGCTATGTCCGAAACCGTCTACCTTCATAAAGCAGTAGGTGAAGCGAGTAGTATGTCGAATTCACAGTATTCCAAAAAACAGTAGGCAAAAAGTACCCGGATGACCTACTACATCAGGCATCCCGAAGTGTTCATTCAATGGATCCTTTACCATAATCCCGGGAGAAGAGTTACTCAACGAAGAAGAAGAGGCGTTGTTTTATTCAAAATGAATTTGGACTCATACTGTAACATCTATGACTAACAATTTCGTTTTGAACATCAAACATAACATTTCATATTGAAATAAAACGATGTCATCAAACTAAAATTTATAAGACTTGATTACCTTATCCTTCAAAGTGATTTTTCGTTCGCGTCTGATTTATGTCTGTCAGCAGTTAAGTTAAAGACTACAAATCCCATAATTCCACGCTGCTTCAGAGCGTCATTAAACAATGTCGTTTGATGTTATTGTGTTTTGGCGCCATCTAGTGGTAAAAAATCTACGTATTCCACCTTTAAACAGCTGTCCCTTGTGGTTATTGCTCTTGTTTAACGTCATTCCAGTTAACGACTAACTTGTTATGTCATGTGATGTATCAACATGGTGGATGTAGTATGTCCGAATTTGTTCATTCTATCCATTTTCATATCAATTAATGCAATTTTACTTATAAAGTACAATAAAAACAACAGTAGCTGACCACTGTGCTGTACAAACCTTTCTAAAAAGACAAAAAGACAGTTTTTACTGCAAATACAGAGGAGGAGAAAAATCACTGATAGACGATTGTAAGGGTTTTGTCTTGTGTTCTGTTTGTTTTGTTACTAGGTCTTTTATTTTGATATCATGTTCTGTTTCCAGTCCTTTATTTTGTAATCTGGTCATGCCATGCTTCACATTACACTTCCTGTTTGTTACTATAAAACTGGTTCAAACTCATATCACTCTGCGAAGTATTGTATGTTTTAAAGGTGCAGTCAGTGTGTAATTTTTAGAAGGATCTTTTGACAGAAATGCAAAATAATATATAAAACTATATTATCAGGGGTGTATAAAGAGCTTTCATAATGAACCGTTATCTGTTTATTATCTTATAACGAGACCTTTTTATCTACATACACCGAGGGTCCCCTTACAAAGTGGCCATTTTGTGCTGCCATTTTTCTACAGAAGCCCTTAAAGGACATTTTTTTTACTAAGTTGTCACTGACGATGACATATTTGTCTAGTGGTGGCTACCGTAGCTTCTCTATGTGCTTCAAAAGCGAGGGGTGAGCAGTGGACTAAGCCGGTGGTTGCAATTCGCAACCTCACCACTAGATGCCGCTTAAGATTTACACACTGCACCTTTAAGCTTCATTATCGAGCGTTTTCATAGTTTTGTCTTGTTCCTGTTTCTGTGCCTGTTCCTGTCTGTTTTGTATTCCTGTCTTGTTTTGGATATTCTGGATGTTGACCTTTTTGGATTACGATATTGGATTACCCTTGTTGGATTTGTTTCCCTGCCCTTTTGGGAATTTTTCAATAAAACCTTCTTGCACATGGATTCTCATCTCTTTCGCTTTGTGTAAAGCAGCCCATGTTACAACGATAGATCCTTATACTCTAAAGACAATTAAGCCCTGGAAAAAAGGTAAGTTTTTAGCTTAGATTAGTTCCTTCAGAATCCGAATTTAAATCTGAGGGAGACTGGGAGACTATTCCACAGTTTTGGCCCAATGACTGAAAAGGCACGGTCACCCCTCAACTTCAGTCTAGATTTAGGATCCATCAACACTTTTCTCAGAAGACCTCTAGCATTCTTGCATACAAGAAATTGAACAAAATCGTGTTTTTTTTTTTGAGTCCACTCAGCTGCAGTCCTCTAATCACATTTTTGTACACATGACGTCTAAATGCTAAAGTAATTAATTTACAATCATAATCAAGTTGATGGATGGCTTCATCAGATGACTGATGTCTATTTGTTTTGTAAAAACAAAAACTTGTTTTTCAGTTTTGTGCCAGTCTTGTTTGTAGTCCTGCTTGACCCTGCCTAATTGTTTGCACTTAGCTGTTTCTTTTGTGCTATGTATGTAGTGTCTGTATATAAAGGGCTTATGTTTCTTCTGTTGTTTCTTTGGTCTCATGTTTGATGGTGTTTGAGTGTCCATATGAACATAAGCTCTGTTACCCTTGTGTTTTATTGAAAGATTTCCTTGCACTTGTTATTTTAACCTATGTGACATCAGCAAGTCCAAATCCCAAGAGATTCCCTGATTATATGAGGTGATGGCATCTTTTTCTATGAAGAAAGCATAGCGGTCAGCTTGTGTAACTCATAAGTCAATAATGTACCGGCACTGACATCACTCTCATAGGCCTACTATGACACTTGGTCGTTGTTTGTGGATACTAAAGGGATGTATGTAGTGGTGATGTAAAATTATGTTCAATTTAAATTGATAGCGCTTTTGCAAATTTTATTAAATTATAGCAGCTTTATGGTACTTAAAGAGTATACAGTATAAAAAATAAAATAAACATAAACACTCACCTAAAGGATAATTAGGAACATCAAACTAATACTGTGTTCGACCCCCTTTCGCCTTCAGAACTGCCTTAATTCTATGTGGCCTTGATTCAATTAGGTGCTGTAAGCATTCTTTGGAAATGTTAACCCATATTGATAGGATAGCATCTTGCAGTTGATGAAGATTTGTGGGATGCACATCCAGGGCACGAAGCTCCCGCTCTACCACATCCCAAAGATGCTCTATTTGGTTGAGATCTGGAGTCGGGCCATTTTAGTACAGTGAACTCATTGTCATGTTCAAGGAACCAATTTGAAATTATTTGAGCTTTGTGACATGGTGCATTATCTTGCTGGAAGTAGCCATCATAGGATGGGTACATGGTGGTCATAAAGGGATGGACATGATCAGAAACAATGCTCAGGTAGGCCATGGCATTTAAACGATGCCCAATAGGCACTTAGGGGCCTAAAGTGTGTCAAGAAAACATCCCCTACACCATCTACCATCTGAATGTCTCAAATCGAGACTCATCAGACCAGGCAACATTTTTCCAACTGTCCAATTTTGGTGAGCAAATTGTAGCCTCTTTTTCCTATTTGTAGTGGAGATGAGTGGTACCCGGTGGGGTCTTCTGCTGTTGTAGCCCATCCACCTCAAGATTGTGCATGTTGTGGCTTCACAAATGCTTTGCTGCATACCTCGGTTGTAATGAGTGGTTATTTCAGTCAAAGTTGCTCTTCTGTCAGCTTGAATCAGTCGGCCCATTCTCCATTGACCTCTAGCATCAACAAGGCATTTTCGTCCACATGACTGCTGCATACTGGATGTTTTTCCCTTTTCACACCATTCTTTGTAAACCCTAGAAATGGTTGTGCGTGAAAATCCCAGTAACTGAGCAGATTGTGAAATACTCAGCCCGGCCCTCTGGCACCAACAACTATGCAATGCTCAAAGTTGCTTTAATCACCTTTCTTTCCCATTCTGACATTCAGTTTGGAGTTCAGGAGATTGTCTTGACCAGGACCACACCCCTAAATGCATCGAAGCACCTGCCATGTGATTGGTTGATTAAATGCCTTAATGAGAAATTAAACAGGTGTTCCTAATAATCCTTTATGTGAGTGTAAGATGAAATATCTGGTAATATTACCTGTTGCAATTTGTCACATATTGCCAGTGACATATTTGAAATATAGCTCAGAATATATATTTATCCAAAAATAAATATTTGATACAGTACTGTGAGCTCACTATCAGTCCCCAACAATATAAGAATAATCCAGAACTAGAAAATATTACTAGACTTTATCATTTAATTCATCTGAAGGATTTAGTAAGACTTTAGTTAACCTGTAAAAATCTTACTCTATTAATTTATAAGGACAAAATTAACATCATAAAACTTTATATTTTATAAAGACAGAGGAGAAACGAGCTATTAAATTGTACAAATTGTTAAATAAAAGGGTCTACAAACACAGTTCTATTCATTGTATAACTTTTATTTTTAATTTCTATGCGTAAATGGCTCGTCGTCATCTGTATTGCAGAATCTATGCAGTACTGTGATTAGCGCATCCCGAGCAGCGCTGAGAAAAGTAACAGTGATCACGTGATCGCTGCTTCTTCAGCAAAAACAACGATTTACCTCTCAATGATAACACGAAGAGGCAGTGAACCGAACTGAAAATACTGCGAGGAGTAAAAACATGACATTCAGTATAGATAGAAAAATCATCTTATGTTGAAAGCTCCGCCCATTCTTCCGAGCTGTTTGAGATGCGAAGCGTCAGAGCCACGCCCTGAATCCGCATCTCTCATGACAACAGCATCATCATCATCAGCACCAGCACAGCAGCAGCAGCACCATCACTGCAGGAGCAGATTTACAACAACAAATAAAATCTACGTCAACGACGAGGCACATTTAATAATCTATAATAAACGACCATCATCATTCGTCGAAAGCTTTGATCAGTGCTGAACGTTTAGACGTTTAAAGATTCGCTCGTTTCGACGATCCGCCGCCATTTGCTGGAGTTCAGGCCATTCGGCTTCATCTTGTTCTGTCATATAAATTTCATCTGTAGTGTTGTTGATATCTCGAGGTTTGCGAGTGACATCATGACGGACGCGGTCGCTGAGTGTAATATTAAAGTGTTGTGTCGCTTCAGGCCGCTGAATCAGGCCGAAATCCTGCGAGGAGACAAATTCCTGCCTACATTTCAAGGAGACGATACGGTCGTCATCGGGGTGAGATAAACATCCCATAATGATAAGGCCACTGATGCTGACATCTATATAACAACACCACCACACACAGACACACATATGTATCTCAGCAGATTTATTTATCTTACATTACATTGCTGTTATATGCGTGTGCTATATTATTCTTATAAACAGATGTGAGTTAATCTAATTTCTCTTTTATTACGATAGGTTATTATATACCGTATATACACATATTATATCTGTGTAGTGTGTTAATGTGTTCATGAGTTAACTGAGACTGATGATGTGAATGAAGGGAGTGGCAGGTGATGTAGGCCTATGACTAGTTTTCTTTGACTAAGGGGAAATAAATCCTAAATAAATAAATATTGACATGCGCTGAATATCATCTGATTGTAATATTGTGAAAAGTTATAGAGAATATTGCAGTGATGTGAGAATAAATACTTTATATTGCCACAGTGAGACATAAATACTGTGTGTGTGTGTGTGTGTGTGTGTGTGTGTGTGTGTGTGTGTGTGTGTGTGTGTGTGTGTGTGTGTGTGTGTGTGTGTGTATTTGGACTGAGGTGTACACCATAGACATATACAGCTCTAGAAAATTAAGAGACCACTCAAGGTTTAGTTTTGCCTTGAATCATTATTTCTAATTGTGATCGTTTCAGTCCAGTGTCTGTTAAAGTCAAACAAAAGCAAACCTCAGGAGTAACAAAGTCACCCAACAACAATGTAAAAGACTGAGAGCATGAAAGGACACATGAAAGTTGTGACTAAAAATTAGGATTATTCCATTAAATATTCACTTTTGAACTATTTATAAAAACATGTAAAACATTAGTATTGTGCTGTTTAAAAATTAATATAAACTTGTTTTCTTTAAAGTATTCCAGATCTGATTTTTTTTTCTTTTTGTTGGTTTGTCTGTTATTGCTATTCAAATCAGTGCAAATAAATAATTTTTATTTGGAATTTGGCAGAAAAGTTGTCAGTAGATGACAGAATGAAAAAAAAATTATAGTCTTACTTAAACACATATCTCTAGCCTATATAATACATTTAGAAAAACAGAAAAGTATATTAATTTTTTCCCAAAGCTGCATATCACAGATATATCTATGTGTGTGTGTGTGTGTGTGTGTGTGTGTGTGTGTGTGTGTGTGTGTGTGTGTGTGTGTGTGTGTGTGTGTGTGTACCTGATAATTATCAGGTTGTGGGGACCAAATGTCCTATCTAAGGAAGCATAAAGTTTAGAAACCAGTGTGTGCGTGTGTGAGTGTTTGTGTGTATTTATCCCCCACTCATCTCTTTTGTCTCTGGCTGTAATGTGATGTGTGGTAATGTGTGGTATAATCTGTTCTTATGTGTCTGCAGGGTAAATCGTATGCATTTGACCGTGTGTTTCCCACTAACACCACTCAAGAGCAGGTTTATAACACCTGTGCCAAGCAGATCGTGAAAGGTCAGTCAGTGTATATGTGTGTGTTTGTGAACGTTTATGTGTACAGTCAGCTTTACATTAGCAAAACAAAGTAAGTTTATTTGCCATAAGAAACAAGTTTGTGCCCATTTTATTAAATATTAGTCATTATTTGGCAGAAGAGGGCAATTCCATACAAAGTTCATCATGACCAATGACCATGAATTAAAAATTTGGGCACACCAGGGGTGGATTAAGATTTTGTAACGTAGGCTACTTACACAAAGCGAGGGAAAGCGAGAGAATCCAAATGCAAGAGAAGTTTATTAATAAATCCCAAAAGGGCAGGCAAACGAATCCAAACATGGTAATCCAAAAGCATAATCCAAATAAACAGTCAAGGGTCAAAACCATGAACAAGAAACAAAACATGAACAAGAAAAAAAAAACATGAACAAGAAACAAGGCAATGAACAGAAACGCTTGGTAATGCAGTGTTACACATACAATACTTTGCAAGGTGATATGAGTTTGAACCAGTTTTATAGTAACAAACAGGAAGTTGAATGTGAAGCATGACATGACCAGATTTCAAAATAAAACACTTGAACAAAACATGATATCAAATTAAAGGACCTAACAACAAAACCAAACAAAACACAAGACAAAACCCTTACAGATTTACACAGGTTGCTAGGCTCAGGGGCTTATGAATCCCCCTCTAGTCCACACAACCCACAATTAATGTTCATCAAGACAATTAAAACTCTTCTACAAAAATATATACTATTAAATCATTTCCCATCTAGACAATAAATCATCTATTATACAAGAAACCACATAACATGTATGTATATAAAAACATACAACCTTTGCTAATAATTACAGATAAAACATAACATGCACATTAAGCAAAAGCACTTCATTACAGTTTTTTACAATCACTTTGCTACTATTTTCAGAACCTTGATGTCATTTTTCACAACTTTAGATACAAAACTCAAAACGGTAATCACTTGTAACACAGGCTGTCTAGTGTTCAAAACATTGCATTGTGCATTCACATCTTTAAATACATCTTGCACTTGCACAATCATTGTTTCAAAACACAAATTTACTGTGAAATACCATTGAAACAAAACTATAGATCACCCACACACAAGCAACTGATAGTTTCACTAAGTCATTGTTTGTACAATCATTAAGTATTGTAGAACAAAATTGGTGATACAGATTTCATTATGGTACATGTAGAGCAAATACATATCTGTAAAAGTTCTGCAGTAGTAGAGAGAATACGACAGACACATTGGAATCATTGAACAAAGTTTGTAATGTATTGATGAAAACACTACAGTACAATCACAACATAGGTCACATCATTTCACAATCTGCACTCAATCATCAGTAACAAGTTGGCAGAATTGGACAAGCAATTACAAGGGCCTGCATCTATACAGTACAGTGATCATTGGTTCATGCTCCATGCTTATTGGTTACAATGAACCTCATTATCTTGAAACTTTCATGATTTTCAGTAAACATGGAAGATTCTTTGTCTGTTTCCATACAACTATTACGAATAATGCAACAGTTACTTATCATTTTGGGCAGTTGTATTGATTGATAGTTAGATCATTGTAAGAAAATGAATAGACACTTATTTGAAATGTGATGTGTGAATAGCCTTTTGAAACAGTAGTACTTTGATGTTAAGTTGTGTCATATTGAACATGTGATTTTGGTTGAATGAACAAATGATCCAAGTTTTATGTGTATTGTATCCAAGCAATTGAGAAAAGACTTAAGAGTTTTGAAAAATGTGCATTTTGATCTTTGGTTGTGAGTTTTGTGTCTAGAGTTGTGAAAAATGACATCAAGGTTCTGAAAATAGTAGCAAAGTGATTGTAAAAAACTGTAAATCCAATATGTGAAAGAGATTGAACTTTAAAGACTATGAATACATTAAACCTTTATTTGTGATTTCATTTACTAGATGGAATCTTAACTATCTTAATTTCACATGAGCGAAAGGCAGAAAAATCATCTGCCAGGTTTAATCTAGACCAGCAGTGTTTAATCCTCTCTTATCTGACACATGATCTGACTCTGATTATCAGATCATTACTTGAGATGTCTTTATATGGACTCAACTGAGTCTGTCAGATAAGAGAGCAGTGGATCACCCGGACTCAAGTTGAAAACCACTGCCTTAAAAAAATCCATTATGGTTTTGAACCTACCTGCTACCTACCTATGCTAACTACCTGCTTAAACAATGATTATTGTGATAGAAGCATAGTAAATTTCTAGTTGATGTTGTTTTACTATGTTTACTATAGTTGAACCATTGATAACTTTTAAAGGAGGTGTTAGCTAATCAGTTTCCCAACCTGGTCCTGGAGGCACACCAACACATTTTGGATACCTCCCACATCTGAGCCCATTATTCCCCATCTTGGAGTCTTTACTAATGAGCTGATAATTGCATTTAGGTGTGTTTGAATAGGATGTTGAAAAATGTGTAGTGTTGGTGAACCTCCAGGAACATGGTTGAGAAACACTGACACTAATCTGATGTTATAGATGACATCATATTTGAAGAGCTCAGATGCAAAACCCTCTAAGTGCGTCAGACATGTTTTCTTGTAAAAGCATTTCACCTTAATGGCAATGAAATGGTTATCAGTCAGTGATTGAAATGAAATGCTTTTCACAAATCATACTATATTTATTTCATTTAACAAATGTTACTGTCTTTAGCTGCAAAACCGTCTAACTTGCATGCAAGCTTTATTTTGCCTGTCAGGGTTTTGTCTTGTCTTTTGTTTATGTCTTTAATTTTTAAGTTCTATGTTTCATGTTCGTGTCTTTTATTTTGATATTGTTCATTGCCATGATTGTCTCTAGTTTTCCTGTTCCCTGGTGTGTCATGTTCTGATTGGTTCCTTGTCTGTATATATTGACCTCATGTTCCCATTGTCTCTGTCAAGCTTTGTGAATGTAATGTTCTACTGGTTGAGGTATGTTTATGTCTTGGATCTTGTCATGCCATGTTTTGTTTATGTTCTTGTTAAGTTTTAATAAAACTGCACTTGGGTTCTCAGTGGATACATTACAGAAAGCTTGACCAATTACGAACCCAGCAGATCTACTTGTTCATCTTTGCCAAGGTTTTTCGTTTTGGACTAAATTTTTCGTTTTGGACTAAATCCTGTTTAAAGGAACACGCCCACATTTTGGGAATTTAGCTTATTCACCGTATCCCCCAGAATTAGATAAGTCCATACATACCTTTCTCATCTCCGTGGGTGCTGTAACTCTGACGCAGCCCCCGCTAGCTTAGCTTAGCACAAAGACTGGAAGTGAATGGCTCCAGCTACCAAACTGCTCCCAATAAGTGACAAAATAACGCAAAGATTTTCCTATTTATGTGTTGTGATTTGTATAGTCACACCGTGTACAAATAACAAGGTCATATGAGACACAGCCATCTTTTAATAGTATATATACTGAGAACTTTATTCTCAGAAGGCGAAGCACTGATACTTGGGCGGAGTGATTTGCATCCGAGAACACCCCTGGTGAGGAGCAGATAGTTCGGTCAGAGTTGTGCAAATCACTCCGTCCAAGTAGTAGTGCTTCGTCTTCTGAGAATATAGTTCCCAGTATGTATACTGTTAAAAGATGGCTGTGTCTCATATGACCCTGTTTTTTGTACACGCTGTGACTATACAAATCACAACACATAAATAGGAAAAATGTTCACTTATTGGGAGCAGTTTGCTAGCTGGAGCCATTCACTTCCAGTTTTTGTGCTAAGCTAAGCTAGCAGGGGCTGCGTCAGACAGAGTTACAGCACGCACGGAGATGAGAAAGGTATGTATGGACTATCTAAGTCTGGGGGATACGATAAGCTAAATTCCCAAAATGTGGGCGTGTTCCTTTAATGTCACGTAATACTTCAGTTTGGACCCTACAAAATATTGACCGTGCTTTATTGTTGAGTGGCTCTCCTTTCACTGTGGGAACTGTAGCCCAGTAGTTTACCACTCCGTCTCTATTGTGTCAAGCCTGCCTTGCCACAGCCTGCTCACATCAAGCCTGTCTTACCACAGCCTGCTCATGTCAAGCTTGCTCAAGTCAAGCCTGCCTTGCCACAGCTTGCTCATGTCAAGCCTGCCTTGCCACAGCCTGCTCAAGTCAAGCCTGCCTTGCCACAGCCTGCTCAAATCAAGCCTGCCTTGCCACAGCGTGCTCAAGTCAAGCCCGCTCACGTTAAGCCTGCCAAACCAGAGTCTGCTCATGTCATGTATGCTGCGCTAGTGGTCCCAAGTCAGGTATTCCTAGAGGCATCAGATATCTATTGCTTGTCTGCAGTGCTACCTACCAGTGATGGCTACAGCTCTGTGGTGTGCTTGGGCCACACACTGCACTACAGTTCCCACGGAGTTCACTGCAGCCCATGAACCGTCTTTTGAGACACCTGCAACACCCAAGATGGCTGCCACCATGCCTGAAAATGTTCCACAGATGGCCGCTACCATGCCTGAACCAGTTCCCAAGATGGCCGACACACCTGAACCTGTTTCCAAGATTGCCACCACTCTTGAACCAGTTCCTAAGATGGCCGCCATGCCTGAACCAATTCCCAAGATGTCTGCCACGCCTGAACCAATTCCCAAGATGGTCGCCACGCCTGAACCTGTTCCCAAGATTGCCGCCATTCCTGAGCCTGTTCCCAAGATGGCCGCCACACCTGAACACGGTTCGCAAGATGTCTGCCACGCCTGAACCAGTTCCAAGATTACCGCCACCCCTCAACTAGTTCCAAAGATGGCCACCATGCCTGAACATCCTCCCAAGAAGGTTGCCATACCTGAACCTTTTCCCAAGATGGCCACCACACCAGTGCCCACAGCCAAAATGGCGCAGCCGCACCAGCACCCTTAAATTTATTTGGGGGGTGGGTTATAAGGGTTGAGGCCGAGAGCAGAGGGGACGTCGCTGGTGTGTCTGAGCCGCTGCTCCACGGCCCAGGCCAGCCGCTGCTCCACGGCCCAGGCCCAACACTGCTCCATGGCTATGTTTTGTTTTTGTTCTTGTTAAATTGAAATAAAACTACACTTGGCTTCTCAAAATTCGCCTCTCAGTGGATACGTTACATTGCCAAAAAAAAAACTCCACTTCAAAAAGTCCACTTGTTTGGACAAGACATAAGGCCTATTGGGGGGACCGTGGGGAACTGTGTGTGATTTAGAAATTACCCCCTACATCTGAATTTCGTGTGGTGCATTCGCATGGGATAAATGAAGCCTGTGATTTTACTCGAATTTACTGACTTATCTCCTGGAAATGATGTCAAGGCTTTGCCTAAGACTGTGTCCTAACTACACGCTATGCCGCGACAATTGGTAAAATGTACCTTTTTCATGTTAATTCGATGTTTGTCCTAACCAGCCGCATGTGCGCTTCAGCTGCAGTGCGAAAGACGGACAAACAGAGAAAAACAAAAAGATAGATATTAAGGAGCACAGTAACAAAATCCTTGAAAACTTATATACAACTATGCCAAATCACAGAGATGCCGTTTTGCACGGGACTAATATTATCACAGGACCTCTGTGTTTGACAAAATATGCTAGGTCAGACATGGACGATTTGCACAGGATTAAGTTCACAGACAACCTCCGCAGTTATTACAAATCACAGTTATTACAGAGGTCACCAGGTAATACTAATCGTGTGAATAGGGTTTAAGAGTAAACTGTTGCAAAATCACTAAAGATGCAGTTAGAAACATTGTAAATGATGAAAGTCAGAATGTAAAAATTAAGAAACTGAAGCACACATTAAGGGGCGCTGACTGCCACATTCAGGTTGTATTCAGGTCCAGGTACTCATGTTTGAATTTGATTCCACGGTTGTTTACATTCGTCTTTCATGCACAGAGGACTTCTTCCAACAATGCCGTATTACTAAATGGTCTGAGGCCAGAAATAAACGGATTTGAAGTGAATGTATTTGATAAACGTATACGTGCCAAGAACATTCTGTAAACATCATTATCTAATTTTTGACTAGTTTAGTGGCTTTTGCATCTGAGTCATGCAGGTTTTTGCTGTTTGTGCTCTTAGTATAATAATTTATACATGTTGTTACATTTGGTCTAAAGTAGTGTTTAGATGTGTTTGATTTCATGCAGTTATGTACAGACCCATTAGTGCACAACATTAAGGTACTGTGAGATCAGACTGTTCTGAATGCTCTCTCTGTACTTTGATGTCTTTAATCTTTAATATGTTGATACTTTGATTAAGTCAAATGTATTAGTGGAAGTGGACTTCTGTACCTCATGCATATTTGTCTTGTTTTAGTGGGTGGGGCTATCATAATGGTTCACATCTATAACACTGGAATTGCTCTACAGTAGATAAATGAAACATGCTTGTAACAAAAAGCTTTTTTATTTAGTTTTGTCTAATTCATATGTTTGAATGTTGTATATGTAGCTGGTTTATCAAATAATAATAATAATAATAATAAATTTTATTTTTAGGCGCCTTACATGACACTCAAGGACACCTTACAAACACAGTAAAACAGGCAGTAGTAATGATATACACAATGTAAATGTCAAAACCCTAAAAAAAAGAATCACATAAAAGCCACGCGGAAAAGATGGGTCTTAAGGCGAGATTTAAAAACAAGGAGACTACCACTGTTTTGCACATCCTGTGGCAGCAAGTTCCAAAGGTAAGGAGCTGCATGACTAAAAGCCCGGGACCCCATAGAAGTAGTGCGAGTTCTAGGGAGAACCAGTGTAAGTGATGATGATGATCTTAGAGTTTATGAAGGTGTATAAATAAGAAGAAGGTCAGTTAAGTATGTCGGAGCAAGGTTATTAAGTGCTTTATAAGTAAAAAGAAAAATTTTAAACTGAATACGATATTTTACCGGGAGCCAGTGCAAGTGTTGTAGTATAGGTGTGATATGTTCAACTAGGGGAGTTCTGCTAATGATTCGAGCAGCTGAATTCTGAACTAATTGTAATTTGTTAAGTAATTTTGAAGGCAAACCATACAAGACACTATTACAAAAATCAATACGAGATGTAACTAAGGCATGGACAAGAATTGCTGTGCTTTTAACTGAAAGAGCTGGACGCAGACGATTAATATTACGCAAATGAAAATAAGCAGAGCGAACGACACTATTTATGTGTGCTTCAAATGAAAGAGTACCATCAAAAATAACCCCCAGACTTCTAACTTGTTTAGATACAGTGACTTACTGGTAAGTTATCAATATTCACAGATGAACAGGTAGATTTCATCAAATTATTTTTTGAACCAACTAAAAGAATTTCCGTTTTATTGGAGTTAAGTTTAAGAAAATTCAACGTAAACCAATCTTTAATTTCTGCCAAACAATCTGATAGAATAGTTGGAGGGAAATTAGCAGAAGGTTTAGAAGACACATAGAGTTGGGTATCGTCAGCATACAGATGAAACTGAATACCAAATTTCCTAAAAATATTACCAAGGGGTAAAAGATAAATGATAAATAAAAGAGGACCTAATACTGAGCCCTGCGGTACACCAGAATTAACATATGAGGGTTTTGATTGAAACTGTTTCAACTGTACAAATTGAGTACGACCAGTAAAGTATGATTGAAACCAAGTTAGAGCGGTTCCAACAATTCCAACGGATTCCAGTCTATGTAACATAATGCTGTGAGAGATAGTATCAAATGCTGCACTTAAATCAAGCAGAATTAGTATAGTTAAGAGACCAGAGTCAGCAGCCAGCAGTAGATCATTAGAAATCTTAACTAGTGCAAACTCAACAAATGTCAATGATTAAGCAATGATCAGAGTTAAATGAAATCAGTCTGGACAATAATCTGATCTGTGTGTGTAGATGTGCTGGGAGGTTACAATGGCACCATCTTTGCCTATGGTCAGACCTCTTCTGGGAAAACTCACACCATGGAGGTAAAATTTGAGTTTAGATTCTGATAAAACAGTTTAATAAACCATTTTAACAGACACACTTGAAATAATTGTAAATAATGCTCTCAGAAAATCAACATGTTTTCACAGCACCATGAAACTGCATGAACTCAGTTTGTTTTTGGCTCCACCCACAGGGCAACTTGCATGACCCTCAGCAGATGGGCATCATCCCACGTATCGCTGAGGACATCTTCAATCACATCTTCTCAATGGATGAAAACCTGGAGTTTCACATCAAGGTAAGCTTACACATATATATATATATATAATTTTCATGCTGGTGTTTCGAGACACTTTTCCTAAAACCAGTGTTGGCTTTTCCCAGGTGTCCTACTTTGAGATCTACATGGAAAAAATCCGGGATCTTTTGGATGGTTTGTGGAAATAGAAGATGTGCATCTAAATGTCAATAATATATTATTTTCATGTTCCATTATGTTTATTTCTCTGTTGTTTGTCTTTAGTCACAAAGACCAACCTGTCTGTCCACGAGGATAAGAACCGTGTCCCTTATGTGAAGGTGATCTTGAACAATCATATTGCGATATAATTGCATACATAACATTTGTAGGTGACATGAGTATGTTGTGTGTGAATTAACGTTTCTGCTGTGGATTCAAGGGCTGCACCGAACGTTTTGTGTCCAGTCCTGAAGAAGTAATGGATGTCATAGATGAGGGCAAGTCTAATCGACACGTCGCTGTCACCAGTGAGTACTTATACTGTATTATTTCTCTTTCAAAACAAACATATAATGTTTTTATAAGTATACAACACTACTGTAGTTAATACCAGCTACAGTAAGACTCCACAAACTACCTTAGACTGTCTAAACGTCTGTACATTCATCTGAACATTACAAAAGCACACCATGAAGATTGTATACTGCCTGTAGTAAGCTCTGTAGACTTACAATACTTACAGATTATTACATATACAGTACATTGTGTGTATACCGAGGGGCAACCTTTCGATCTCTCTGATGAAGCCAATATGGAAGTGACATAAACTGCAATTCATCGACTGGCCACTAGAGGCTGTCTCCAAAAGGGAGTCATTCCCCATAAACCTTCATGTTAAAATGCCCAACTTTACAGTAGAAAATAATATGTTTACAGTCTGGTACAAAAATTTTTTTTGGTCTATATAGCAAATGTTGCCCTTTATGACAACTATGAGGGGGTGTAACTCATCCATTTAAATTAAATTAATCCTTAAAGTTCTGCATAATTAATGGCGTGGCCATTTGAGTGACGGTTAAACAGCCACTGCTGTCACTAGAGTCAAGCTAGGTGGGCGTGGTTTCAGCACTGTGACACCAAAATATTGAATTTGGATATTTGGATACTATGTTTGAGAAAAAGCAATGAATCAGACAATGTTGTTTTTCCTTCGTCAGACATGAATGAGCACAGCTCTCGTAGTCACAGCATCTTCCTGATAAACATCAAACAGGAACACGTGGAGACCGAGCAGAAACTCTGTGGAAAACTTTACCTGGTGGATCTGGCTGGCAGTGAGAAGGTCTTGCCATTTCATTATCATTTCCAAACTTTGGCAAAAAGTGGTGGGGACATGTCCCACCCGTCAAATTACACCTATAGATGAATAACTGACAGATGTTTGTAAGGATCAGTCAAATCATCAGACGAAATATCAGATCATCTGTGTGTTTTGTGTTAATATAGGTCAGTAAGACCGGTGCTGCTGGAGCTGTTCTGGATGAAGCTAAAAACATTAACAAATCTCTGTCTTCTCTGGGCAACGTCATCTCCGCTCTTGCCGAAGGAACCGTAAGCACACAAACACACACTTACAGTACACACACACACACACACACACACACACACACACACACACACACACACACACACACACACACACACACACACACACACACACACACACACACACACACACACTCATGGCCGTGTGTTTTGTTATTTCCCTCGTGTGAGCAGAAGACTCATGTGCCGTATCGAGACAGTAAGATGACCAGGATCCTGCAGGATTCTCTGGGAGGAAACTGCCGGACCACCATGTTCATCTGCTGCTCCCCCTCAAGCTATAATGATGCCGAGACCAAATCCACTCTCATGTTTGGACAGCGGTAACACAAACACACACAGAACATATATGGGCAGCACAGTGGGTAGCAGCACGCAAGTTTCTATATTGAATTTATACAGTAATGACTAATGCTGTATTATTTTACATTTATTTACTTAATTCAGTTTCTGTATCTGAAACTACAGACCACCCTGAAAAACATGTAAAGCACTGCTTATTTAATTTAATTTAATTTGAGGGTCATTTCTTTATTTTCCTGATTATATTTCTGTGCAATTTAATTTGATTATTAGATTAAAATTGTGTATGGTTTCCCAGCACTAGTTTCTTCACATAAAAGTTAACATGAACACTTAATTATCATTAAGACTGAAAACGTATAGATAAATGCTACAAGTAAATGCTTTACATACCCTTAACAGCTTTTGTGTGTTACATTATAAACAACACTAACTCTAGTTTCAATAAATCGTTTTTTGGTTTAATGTTTTCATTTTAGAAACGCACAGTTTGAATTTATAGTACAATGAGCTCTTGTATATGTCATTAGATTACAGCAAATTAGTTATTTGTTACATATGTTACATGTTAGTTATATGGTGTTAGTTGACAGTTGCTTCATGAGTAAATTGTTGTGATTCTGGATGATGTTTAATATATTTTACTGGAAGCAGGCAAATATGCAGTAGTTGATTTGTCTGTGTGTGTTTCAGTGCTAAAACCATCAAGAACGCCGCCTCCATTAACCTGGAGCTGACTGCTGAACAGTGGAAGAGAAAGTATGAGAAGGAAAAGGAGAAGAGCAAGAGTCTGAGAGACACCATCCAGAGACTGGAGATGGAGCTGAAGCGCTGGCGTAGTGGAGAGACTCAAAATAAACCAACTTTCTTCATGTCATGTCACATACGCATCACTCAATACACATACAATAAATTATGTAGATCAGAGCTCTGTAAATTTTTTGATATGAGGGCAACGTCAAGTTTTATGAAACCAAGTGAAAGGCCACATACTACAGTAGGCTCACGACAAGTGAAGTAATTCACAAGATTAATCACCCTCAGTACTGATCAAAACAACCAAATGTTTGCAAAATTTCCATGATTTTAACTCTTTAATTGCCAAGTTCATAAGTGATGTCACTGACAGATTTTCAATACAAAAAGTGATTGTAGACTGGATTTTTTTTTTTACGTTTTTCACCGTCTTGGGTATGCCAAAGATTGGTAAAAACATTGGCTTTGATGCATTTTTAGTTTTTGTGCAGCATCAGATTAAATTTTTTTCTGCCTAATTAGTTATTAGTGGCTTTTCTTGCTTGACCAAATCTTTTTATTGTGACAGATAACATTAAAGTGCCCATCTTATGACTGCTTTTTCACAAGTTAAATAGGTGTATGAGTTCCATAAAACATGTTTCAAAAGTTGTTTGCTCGAAATAGCTTGTAGGAAAAGATTGTTACCCATCTCTAGTAGCCTCTGTTTCAGGGCATTTCAGATTGTGCCGTTTTGAGGTGGTCATTACATATTTATGAGCTGCTGCTCATTTGATCACACCCCACTACTAACGTCATGTGTGCGTGCTCAGTGGTATCGTGAGCAGTACAGATCAGGTCGTTAAGGCCCGGTCTCGGTTAGTTTGGCAAAACACTTTTAGTTTGGCAAAGCACTATTACTTAGTTCATGTTGAATTGTAAAAAAAAAACGTTAATTTTTTTTTTTAACTTTCGAAACCACGCTGCAAACTATCTAGCTTTCAAAAAATATCTATATAGCCTACGGTCTACAAACAATATTATTCACATTACTATACATTTAAAAGGTATAATTTACGGGATTAGCGTCAATTTATGGTCTCTGTTTTGAGATACAGATGCTCTTGCATCATAAATGTAGTATTTTGTGACAGAAGATGACAACATGCAAAATATAACGTGACTTCTTACCTTTTGTGTTGATATAACGATCGTGAATCAAATCAAGTCTGTTTCAGATGTGTGAATAATCCATGAAAACTGTCTAGAGTACATCCAATGACCAATTTTGTCCACAAATGCGTATAATCCGTGAAATATAAAGGTATAGTCTGTTGTTTACATCAGATTTCGCATGTACGTCTTGTAATAGAAAATAATATCGCTTACAATCTGAGGACTATTTACGTCGTAACAAACTGTAGGCTATATGAGATTACACTTTAGGTTCCAATAAACACGCGTTAAAACTTTGTTTTTAAAAGTAGGCGGGAGTATAATTCAGAATATCCAAATAGTGCTGTTATTTCCGTGAGACATGATAACAGCATAGAGGGTATCAGCGAAGTGACTGCTCTCTGTGCTCTCTAGCTACCTGGTGGGTGGAGACCTGCGAGTGGGGTGGTGGGCGGGAAAATTCAAACAGAATGTGACGAAACGGCTAGTTACGTCACAACGGAGCTGAGTTTGAACCCGTGCAATCTGAGACTCAAGGCAGAGGACATTAAGAAATCTGTATCTCACTCAAAACAGCATGGATGGATTTTTTCCAAGTTTGTATGCGTGTGGAAGCATCAGAGACACAAAAGAACACCAAAAAACCCAGAAAAAGTGAGTTTTTCATAATATGGGCACTTTAAAATGAAAGTTAGTTATTTTAGTACCATTTAGTATTCAGGTGAAGTTCTTCATGGAAAAATACATTTTGTATGCCTTTCTTACCTGACACACTTAGATCACTTCATCTAATGATCTGATGAGAGTTACTGTAGATAAGAGAGACTTACAAAATGTGCAGAGCAGTGAATCACCAGGAACATGATTGAGAACCACAGTTATTGTCCCGAATAACCTCAAAAAAGATGACATTGCAGTCTGTAGTAATAAAAGATTCTTGATCAGACACTGAACAATCACATCAACATATTGACGTCCTCATATCTGTGCGTTTCATTATCTATGTAAATAAAAAAGTGATGCTTTTTTATTGATTAATTTGATATGAGTACTGATGCTGTGTAAAAGCTGAAAAAGAGGATGTGCCTTACAGGAGAGAATGTTCCAGAAACCGAACAGACGGATGCTGGTGTGGTGAAGCTGGATGTCAATGATGAGGTTTCTCTGGATAATGATCGATCATCTGAGCATCAGCAGATGAGAGACAGAGACTCGGACTCCTCCTCCATCGTAGTGCGGATCTCTGAGGAGGAGCGGCAGAAATATGAGGAGGAGATTCGCAAACTTTACAGACAGCTGGATGATAAGGTAAACACATTGCAAAATTACTTAATATCAGTGGCGGCCGGTGACTTCTTTTTTCGAGGCACACGATGCGAAGTTTGTCACAACATGTATGTGGTTTGTAATTTCAAAATATGTGTTCTGTGCGTCGAGTGAGCCTATGTGCATGACGTGTCTTGTCAAAATAAGTGCCTGATGCAGACGCGTCTAAAGGGTTAATGATAAAAGAGATGCTCGTGATTGCCAGATACTCACATAATCTCATGCGTAATCAGAGTTCAGTGTTAAGGAAGTGTCTTGCGTGTAATTAGTGAACGTGAGTGTCTCTTTTATCATAAACTGTTTTGACGCGTGGCCAGCAGACACTTATTTTGACAAAACATGTGATGCACATGGTTTACATGACGCAACAAACACATATTTTGAAAACACAAGCAACACACATGACACTCCGAACACAAATTTTGATACGCGCCCCTCGGAAGAGCAGTCACGAGCCACCATTGCTTAATATTACACATCACGTTTGCTCTACAGTATTTATTTAAAATAAATGTTATTTATTCATCCGGACATCTGTTATGTTGCTCTGTGTCTTCTAGGATGATGAGATCAATCTTCAGTGTCAGCTGGTGGAGAAATTGAAGGAACAGATTTTAGATCAGGATGAGGTCAGTGGTCACATTCTGTCAAGATCATCACCGCCCAGTTTAGATTTACCTTAATGCATATTGCAGGCACTTGAACCCAAATTTACTTTCTATACATTTTTCATCAGTAAGTTTGTTCTCCGCATCCACAACCGTATGCTGCTTAGACAATCTGAGCTAGAGGAACACGGTTAACTCAGTAACAGTTTAATTAACTCTTTCCCCGCCATCTTTTCAAAAAGTTGCCAGCCAGTGGCAGCATTTTTTATGATTTTCACAACATTACATATAATATTGCAAAGACCCTTTGCTTTTAAACAAACAAACAAAAAACCCAGTTTCATCCTTGTATCATTTGTTTTTTATCACCTCTCAAATATGGGTAGGTTTCTTAAAAAAAACATAATTCCATGTTTGTTAAAGATCAGATACAGCTAGTTGCTGCAGTATTGTAGCAATGCAAACATCTTAAGAACCCGTGAAGAGAGCCACTCGATCTTCTGTGTATGTTACAGTTGCTGGCGTCCTCACGTGGTGACAGTGATAAGGTCCAGACAGAACTGGGTCGACTGCAGACGGAGAGCGAGAGCGCTAAAGCTGAGGTGCGAGAGGTTCTGCAGGCATTAGAAGAGCTGGCTGTCAACTACGACCAGAAGAGTCAGGAGGTGGAGGAGAAGAGCCTTCATAACAAACAGCTCGCCGAGCAGCTCAGCCACAAGATGGTAATGCATGCATGCAACGCATTCCTATGTAACACAGTCTTGCTTTGAGGAATAAAACAAGCTGATTTGAAACAATGTTTTGTTAAAGCACTATACAATTAAAAATGACACTGTGATGTTATTCATGCAAACCTGACATACGTCACATTTCTATTATACATGAGTTAAAGAAGAAGAATACACAGTAATTAAGAAGTGAATATCAAGTGAGAATCTGTACAGTTAAATTAAATGTCAGTATCTTCTTTGGTTAAACCTTTGGCTTCTTTTCAGGCGAGTTTGATAGAGCTGGAGGCGGAGCTTGCTCAGATGCAGGAAGTGAGCTCACAGCAGAGGAAACGCATCGCTGACGTGTTAAACGGGTTGATGAAGGACCTCAGCGAGTTCAGCTCCATCGTCGGCAATGGAGAAATCAAACTGGTAAGCTGAGAGACTCCTCTGGGAGAATTTGAGCAAGAAAACTCCAGACAGTTGTGCTCTACTGTCAATATAGTTGCAGCTGAAACATATTGTTGAGCACAGTTTTTCTCAACCTTTAATGGCCCAACGCTCCCCATCCAAGTCTAAGTCACTCACTGTACCTCACCAAAAGAAAGCTGAGCTAAATGTCTTCCTGCCAAAGTCACCAGCCAAAGTTATTTTTACGCCCTGTGTGTTTCACATTATAGTTGTTACTGTATTATAGATTTTAACATGACTTGAATGCAATATTGACTAGCAGGCAGAAATATCTGCAGCAGGCATTTATGTGTGTTAATCTCAGTCTCTCCTCTCTGCCTGTATGTGTAGCCGGTGGAGATCAGTGGAGCCATCGAGGAGGAGTTCACTGTGGCACGACTCTACATCAGTAAGATTAAGTCGGAGGTGAAGTCCATGGTGAAGCGTTGCAGACAGCTGGAAAACATGCAGCTAGAGTGTCATCGCAAGATGGAGGAAACTAGCCGAGAGCTCTCCTCTTGCCAGCTCCTCATCTCACAGGTGTGTAAGCGCAAGATACACTGCAGGATTTTAAGGGTCCCTCACTAGTCAAATCGGTCATAAATTTGTCAGAACATGTTTTACTGTAAAGAATGAGGCTATGATATGATCCTTGCTAGTTAGTTAATAAATTGGCAGATAGCCAGAAGGAACTAAGGAGCAAGAGAACATCCATATTCATAACTCTAGAAAAAAAACACAAAAACAGTTAAAAATATGATGGAGTAATCTGGTGGGGTAAAAGATGACCACAATTAGGCCGGGGAAATAATAGCAGGACTCCATCTAGGGACTCCAGGGCTATGATCACCCTGACAGGCCCCTTTGGGAACACCTGGACACCAGTGTGGTGCTGGTTGGGTTAGGGTTGAACCATGGGAGACTTGTCCACCCTAACCCATGGGAGACTCGTTCCCCCAAACCTTAACCCACGGGAGACTCGTCCACCTAACCTTAACCCATGGAAGACTCGTCCACTTAACCTAACCTTAACTTATGGGAGACTCGTCAACCTAACCCATGGGAGACTCATCCACCTAACCTTAGCCCATGGAAGACTTGTCCACCTAACCCATGGGAGACTCGTCCACCTAACCTTAACCAACGCGAGACTCGTCCACCTAACCCTAACTTATGGGAGACTTGTCTACCTGACGTAAACCTTAACCCATGGGAGACTCGTCCACCTAACCTAACCTTAACCCATGGAAGACTTGTCCACCTAGCCTAACCCTAAAATATGGGAGACTCGTCCACCTAACCCTAACTTATGGGAGACTCGTTCACCCAACCCTAACTTATGGGAGACTTGTCTACCTAAACCTAACATATCGGAGATTCGTCCACCTAACCCTAACTTATGGGAGACTCATTCACCTAACCCTAACTTATGGGAGACTTGTCTACCTTACGTAAACCTTAACCCACGGGAGACTCGTCCACCTAACCTAACCTTAACCCACGGGAGACTCGTCAACCTAACTTTAACCCACGGAAGACTTGTCCACCTAGCCTAACCCTAAAATATGGGAGACTCATCCACCTAACCCTAACTTATGGGAGACTCGATTACCCAACCCTAACTTATGGGAGACTTGTCTACCTAACCTAACCCATGGGAGACTCGTCCACCTAACCTTAACCCACGGAAGACTCGTCCATCTAACCTAACCTTAACCCCTGGGAGACTCGTCCAGCTAACCCTAACGTATGGGAGACTAATTCACCTCTGGGTGAAACTTCGGCAACCTAATCCATCTCTGCAGAAGCTGAGCTATGAAAAAGGAGGCAGGGAAAAAAACTCCAATGTTTTGAATTTGGACTGCGGTGTACCAAGTTTAACTGCTAGCTGTAAAAAGCAAATACAGCACCTTTAACACAGTCCACATTCTCACAAAATAGAAATGTATGTTTCTCCATTGAGCTCTTCCTCTGATGGGACTCGTTGAGCTTTGCTGCTGGATCCATTTCTCGGGTCCAGTGCTCTGTAATAAATGAGGCAATGCAACTGGAGGTGCAAGTAAAATGAGAGTTTAATAAATCCAAGAAGTACAAGCAACAGAGAAACCAACAATGTTAGGGATGAGGGTGGTGTGTGCATGGCTTTTTTGTGCAGACGTGTTTAGTTACATATATTAGTTATCCCCCCTGGTGGTTGTACCGCCACAAATAAACTGTAAGTCTGTGGGAAACACTGTAAGATGTAGTTTTTTTTACTTTAAAATAACGTTTTCAAAAAAGTTTCAGTCGTTCATCCACCCGAAACAGCGTGAACTGCACTTTCACATTTGCTTTGCAGCCCTCTATTGGCCAAAACTGCACTAAAGAAGTTTCCAACCGTTGGGTCGCGGTCATGTAGTTCAAGTGAAAACTACAGAACTTGCTTTACGGCAGACCTACAATCCAATCAGAGCCCGCTTTGCTGCAGTAGGCTAAATTATTTACGACAGTGGTAATGGACAATTCCGCTTCCAACCTGTAGGGGGAGCAAAGAGCAAAAACTCTTAAGTGTTGCTTTAAAACCATGCTCTGAACATTTTAAACATGTAAAATGATAGCATTGACTTCACTGGCCGTTTGTGTGTGTGTTTGTGTGCTTAGCATGAGGCAAAGATTCGATCTCTCACTGAGTATATGCAGAACGTGGAGCATAAGAAGAGGCAGCTGGAGGATAATTATGATGCTCTGAGTGAAGAACTGTACATGCTGCAGAACTCGGGTAACAAACACATTTATTTAATCTAACGTAAGATAAAGCATACATTCAGAGACAACTCATAACAGGCTTTATAGGAGAAGCATAATCCTGTCTGTACTTTTGTTTTGATTTTAGAGAGTCATGTGTCTGGGCTGAATGAAGGAGAGAAGGCAGACAGAGAGGCTGATGGGAAGGTAAGAGAGATTAAACTGCAGCTTCTGATCATTTCTCCTTACCTGACTTTAACACATTACTTGAATATGTTATAGTATTTCATAAAGATACAGAGTGGTAATGATGACCAAGAGATGATTCCTCAGATATAAAAATTTGATTTATCATGTGATTCATTTTTACGAGTTTTTGTGCGTTTCTGCAGAAGATTGTTAGTCGTTCTGCTGTCCATGTGGAGTCACGTCAGAGTCAACTGAGCCACCTGAGAGATGAGATCAATGAGAAACAGCGACTCATTGATGAACTTACAGAGTCAGTTTACTTCAACAATTCAACATTGCTATGTAGTCCATTAGTGGTACATGTTTCATTTATATCATGAATAACTATAATGATGTCATAACCTGTTATCTAGTAAGAATCAAGCTCTGGAGCTGGAGCTGGCTCACGTGCGGTCCAGTTTCAGTAACCTGAAGATCCAAGACGAAACCAAAAGCGCCTGTCTGGATCAGCTGTCGTATGTTAAACTATTACAGATTAACACACATTTTGATGTCATCGTGCAGCAGTGAAACGAGTGAATGTCAACGTTTGTTTGCTTTCCTTCAGCTTTCAGCAGGAGAGACATGCGCAGTCTAAACAGGATCTTAAAGGCCTTGAGGAGACTGTGGTAAGTTTTACATACTGTACGCCTCCTTGATTACACTCAACATTTCCTCTCTTTCTTTCTTTCTTTCTCATTGACTGATGTGTTTCTTAATGGATATGATGATATTCTGAGTGTCCGCTCAGAGGTTTGAGGACTTGATGATTGTAAATGTGTGTCTCTTATGATGACATATTGACTTTCATGTAGTTGTGATCTACAGTATATCATTATGTGTTTCTCTGTCTGTCTCAGGCCCGCGAACTCCAGACCCTCCACAACCTGCGCAAGCTGTTCGTTCAAGACCTCACGACTCGAGTTAAAAAAAGTAAGTTACACATGTCAATGTTGTGACAGATTTTCACTGCATCTCAAACTGTTTTATTTGATAAACGTTTCATCTGTAGAGTACAGAAACTGGACCTGATGATAGTGGGGGGTCTAACACTCAGAAACAGAAGATTTCCTTTCTTGAGAACAACCTGGATCAGCTTACAAAGGTTCATAAACAGGTCAGAATGCACTATTCACAGACAGACATGCACTAAATTATAGGGTGGCACTATATAGAAGGGGAAATGTGATGAAATTCTAGTCTATACAGTATATATTTTTTAATAACTTCTTTCTCTTCACACAGCTGGTACGTGATAATGCAGATTTGCGCTGTGAGCTTCCGAAGTTGGAGAAGCGTCTTCGTTCTACGGCTGAGCGCGTTCGGGCGCTGGAGGCAGCACTGAAGGATGCCAAGCAGGGTGCCATGAACGACCGCCGTCGCTACCAGCAGGAGGTGGAGCGTATACGTGACGCCATGCGCCTGCGTTATCCACTGCGCCGTCCCAACGCAGCTCAAATCGGTAGCGTAACATCAGACGCATTTCAACGAAGCACGATGTCCTGCTTTTAATTAGAAGCACGTAAACAAGTATACAATTTGATTTGTTTTTAACCTCTTGCAGCAAAGCCTGTAAGACCCGGACATCATGCCGCAGCCACGTCACCCACCAGCTTCTCCTCCATACGTACAAGCAAGCCTGCCACGTCCTACAGCAACGCACTCTTTCAACAAGAGGAAACCGCTGCTTTCCAGAAAACCAACAACACGTGAGTATCCCCGTATCGCAGCCGGTGTCTCTGTCTCACTGTCCTGTGATGCTCATCTCTCCCGCTCTCGTGTGTGTTTTAGAGTTGGATACAGCACTGTGAGATCCGTAGACATATTGAGCTCCTGTCCGCTTGACGTAGAGAATGGTGAGTTGAGTTCTGGAGTGAGGAGGACAGTGAGTGTCTGTGTTAATTATACTGTACTTGTTCTTTGCTTCTAATGTGATGTGAACACTAGATATGAATTTCTAACTTTATTGTAACAGTGATAACTTTTTATTCGTTTTCTTTGTCCTTCCTAGGAAACAGCACAGATATAAATGATAACAGGTGAGGGGTATTACTCTTCAGTCATTTGTATTATCTGCTGTATGAGCTGTTGAGATAAACACCACTGCATGAATTGACATTAAACTGAGAGACTTACCTGCTTTGTTGAGTGAAACTAACATTTATGTGGAGATTCAGTGCGAGCAGAGTAACTGTCTGTAGATGTATGTGTTTAATTGACCAGTTTAAGCTACAGAGTTATCATTTAATAAAGTTCACAATTAATGTGTTCATTTAAATTTGACCAGTCCGTGTTTGAGAAAACAGATTTAGAGGCTGATTGAAGTGCCTTTCCAGCCAAAACACACGTTGCACCTGTGCTGATATGTGGAGCCCACATGGGCTACCCAACTGGGACCCAGCTAATTTTGCCCTCTGTTCCATGGTGGCCCCACATGTGTTGTCCCAGATGGGCTGATGATAGGCCCTTGATGGGCTCTATATAGGGCCCATATGGGTTAACCAGGTAGCTCCCATTTGGTGTCTACAAGAGTCTGTCTATATGGGATAGAGATGGGACCCAGCTAGGTTTTATGTAGGTTTTTTAGCCCAGATGGGCTGATAATGGAGCCTTAATGGGCTCCTTATAGGACCCATATGGGTTAACCAGGTAGCTCCCATTTGGTGCCTACAGGACCATGTCTATCAGACTCAGATATGTCTTATGTAGGTCTCTTAGCCGATGGGCTGATAACAGAGCCTTGATGGCCTCCTCATCGGGCCAATATGGGTTAACCAGGTAGCTCCCATTTGGTGCCTAAATGAGTCTTTATACATAAGATAGAGATGGGACCCAGCTAGGTTTTATGTAGGTTTTTTTTTATCCCAGATGGGCTGATAATGGAGCCTTAATGGACTCCTTATAGGACCCATATGGGTTAACCAGGTAGCTCCCATTTGGTGCCTACAGGACCCTGTCTATCAGACTCAGATAGGTCTTATGTAGGTCTCTTAGCCGATGGGCCAATAATGGATCCTTGATGGGCTCCTTAAATGGCCCATATGGTTAATCAGGTAGCTTCCATTTGGGTCCTACAGGAGTTTGTCTACATGGGATAGAGAATGGACCTAACTAGGCTTTATGTAGGTCTCTTAGCCAATTGGCAGATGATGGAGCCTTGATGGGTTAACCAAGTAGCTCCCATTTGGTGCCTACAGGAGTCTGTCTACATGAGATAGAGAAGGGACTAGGGATGGGACGGTTAGCAAATTTCATATCATGATTATAGTGACCAAAGTTATCACGGTTATCAGTATTATCATGGTTTTCATAAATTGAGATGGAAATGTTCAAAAAGAACTGATACACACACTGAAAACATTTTAACAAGTTTTATTTTTGAAAATCAGCAAACAACAAATACAATTAGCAGCTACAGTATATGCACTTTTTTAAGCATAAACATTAAATCAGGGGTGTCCAGCCTTTTTTGTGTGGCAATCTACTTTTAAAATGATAAAGCCAACAAGAACTACCTGCTAAAAAACATTTTTTAACAAAACACTGTTACATTTTTTAATAACACTTTAAATGTGTGTTAGGAGGACTATTTCTACGTTGAATTTAGGGCTGTCACCATTACTCCATTCTTTTTGAGGAGTTAAAAAAAAATCATTGAGTGCATGCCGAGTACTCCTTATAGCAGAGATGCGGTTTTGATGAAATAAACTAGAAATGACTACATTATCAGATGCATCTCTCTCCCTCTCTCTCGTTCGGTCGTGCGCACATACAAGAATGTGCATCAAAATTTCGGAAGTTAGACGACTCAGCTGCAGCAGGCAGGCATAAGATTGATAAAAACACACTTGGGAAGAAATGCGCAGCAACTCAAAAAGACTTGTTTATAAGACCATAATGCCAATTTGGCGCTTTGTTTTAAGTAAAGGGTGTGGAGGCGTAGAGCAGCATACAAAGTTATTAACTTATGTGCGATCTACCGGCATTGCATTTGCGATCGACTGGTCGTATTGGACACCCCTGCATTAAATGAACATTAACATGGAGCCCTGAGATGTATGAACCTGTTTTAATGAACAGTACCTTAAATAAGAACATCAAATGCACACATAAGCAACGCATTAAAACACAATGCACCTGTTACTGCCTTCCGCTACGCCTTCTCGTGCAAAAACCAATGTTGCACACGCGTGCGTCAAGCTGATTCTGACTGGAAAGGATTTACCGGGAGTTTTCAAAATCACGGTAATCAAACACGGTTGTAATGATAATTACATTTTAAACGATAATACTAACTGTCAGGACATTTTATCATGGTTAATCGTGAAACCGGTAATCGTCCCATCCCTAGAAGGGACCCAGCTAGGTTTTATGTAGGTCTCTTAGCCCAGTGTTTCCCAATCCTGGTCCTCGAGGCCCCCCTTCCAGAAAGTTTTAGATGTCTCCTTATTTAACACACCTGATTTAACTCACCAGCTTGTTAGGGAGACATGTTTATCATTTTTGAAGGAGGCTGATAAGTTGGATCAGGTGTGTTACATAAGGAGACATCTAAAACTTTCTGGGAGGGGGGCCTCGAGGACCAGGATTGGGAAACATCATCTTAGCCCAAATGGGCTGATGAAGGAGCCTTGATGGGCTCCTTTTAGGACCCATATTGGTTAACCATGTAGCTCCCATTTGGTGCCTATAGCAGTCTGTCTACATGGGACCCAGCTAGGTCTTTTGTAAGTCTCTTGAGCCACAACAGACATACAAACATTCTAATATTTTTCTCTTTTTGATTTACCTTATTTTACAAAAAAAAAAAAAATCTAAAATACAATCACATTTAATCCACTAAAATGCTAAAGTTTTTTTAATGAACAAAAACCAGTGATTCACACTTTTAAGCAAAGTTAATTTAGAATCATTTGAACATGCCCATTATAACTCGTACATTTAAAACTTTATAAAATACAAGTATCTAAAATAAACCTTACTTTGCATAATCTGTTGGCAAGCAGAGGATTCTAATGCAGTTCCAAAACAAGAAAAACCAAAACGGAGAAAAGATAATGCTCAAACAGAGACATTGCTTTTGTATAAAACTTAAACAAGAACGCACAAGCACAACATCCATCAACAACTGAGAAAAGAAAACTGAAACACTAGGCAATATATACACATGGGTAACAAGATAACAAGACACATCTGGGGAGATAATCAACAGGGAACCAATGAACAAAACCACTACAAAATAATTACAAGCATGAGACAAAAACAAGGACTTAAAATACAAACTAAAAAGTTTGAACAGAACAGAACCATGACACTTGTATTCTTTATGCTTTACTTTTTTTAAGCAGGGTTTTTTTTATTAATTTTATTAATCAAAACAACAACAACAACATACAGTATATGCACTATATATCCATGTAATCAACCTATATATGGGATTAATTATGTTTGTATATTTGATAAAACAAATTGAGTCCCTGGTGTAGCCCATGCACACATTTCCCATTAATGACCCAACTAGGAACCACATGGGGAGCCCAACTGCCATGTGGGTCCTAACTGAGTCACCCAAGTGGGCCCTGGATAAGATGCCCATTTTGAGGCCATGCCCACTCTGTACCCCTTTAACCCAAGTGGACCCCACAAAAACGTGTTTGCTGTGTCGGAATGTGCAGCATTTTTGGGTGTGGTGACATCATCTCAACTAAACCAGAAAGTCAGTGCAGAATGATCTATCGAGAAGACCCCCCATTTTGAAAATATTACTAGTAGCATTTTGTTCATGGCATGGGTCAGCAAAGCCACATTTGTCAGCTTGTGAGCGCCACAGTTGTATTAAATAGTCCTTTAGATTTTTTTTTGGGGGGAGGGGGTTAATTTTGACTTAAAAAACAAGGTCAGGGACATACCGTACACAAACAGATGTGAATGTTTAGGTCTTTAGCTCATGCAGCCACAATTCTGTACTTTACATGCTTACAAATACTCAATGTCGCAGAAGACCTGCCATTATATCTAATATGTGATATGTAAACATTAGCAGACATGGGTTGTGTTCATGTGGGTCATATTGAATATTTTTTGACATTAGGAGTGATGTTCACTGTGGCAGTGCACTGGATGATGCTTCACGAGTCTATATCATGCAGCAGGGAACAGCAGCCAGTTAATCATTTAATGTAGGTGACACACACACACTTTGAATGAATAACTAATGTTGATATGTTTTATAATTCAATGTTTGTTCTCTTGTTTTCTGTAGATTCTCCACATCTCTGATGTCTGCATGCAGCCGTTTAGCTCTCGTCACAAATTTCATTCCCAGTTTCCTTCACTATCTACCTGTACTGTCTTATATTCTACACAATAATCTTCATGCACTCATATCATGTATCCTGTCTCTTGTATCTCACTGTTGCATGTTGGTTTGTTTAGTCAGAAAACAGCACATAGGTTGTAAAACTAATCTATACATAGATATTGGAATACACAATCTATACTGCTTGCGTTACAATACAGAAACAATTTCCCTTTAGTCTTGCTGAGCCTTAAAGACGAACAATGTGTACGTGCGTGCACAAATACAAACAAAATTTACATGTAAAGGTAAGTGTCATTGTGTAGATTTTGATACATATAAGTATTGACTACCTCCAGTTGTGCAAAAACCATTTTAAAATTTAATTTGCATTGTGTTTGTTTTCCTATGACAAATTAATTAGATGGCTGTATTAATGCTGTCATCAATATAACATATCTTATAAATTCTTCCCTATACACTTGCTCGAGTTGATTCATAAGAATGTCTAAAATGCTTTAGTTATTTTCTCAAAAGCTCCGACCAATCACAGCTCAGATTTCTCTCTGGAAAATCCTGATCAGCCAATCAGGATGAGAGAATCAGTAGTGTTTGGTCTTTTCTCTTGAGAATCCTAAAATCTCATCTCTTCTGACGTGTGTCACGCGTTCCTTCGTCTTCTCCTTCAAGTCTTATTTAAAGCAAGATCATTTCTGTCTGCGGCTGTATAAACTGTATTACGATGGTTCAATCATAGATTTAGTTGCCATTGAAATGTATTCTCACGTGTGCTTGAGAAACTCCTTTACTGTCACCATTAGAAGAGAAAATATTTAAGAGTCAGATGTGCAATAGCTCATGAGTTAACCAAGATATCTTTATTGAAGGTTGCTTTATGTACAGTGTGGAAGTGTGCTGGAAGCAGATCCCAAAAATAAATGTAATTTAAAGAAAATGCTGATTCTGTTTCTTTTTTTGTCTCAGTGTTCATGTGTGAACACACACAATACCTTCTAACATTTGAGAGTAAGAGAGCACTGCTGCACAGATCTTACAGACCAGAGTCATTTCACAGACAAACCCTCGGGTGAAGAAACATCTGGAGGACTCTTGAGCAATTCCAGTTATATGGATGTGACATTTCAGTGAAAAATTTAGATATAAAAATATGCATTTATTACCAGTATATTGAGCAAACTGTTTGCATTTGCTTTAACCCCTGATTTTTAGAAAAATATATGTCTATATCAGTCTATACATAAATAAACCATATATGTTTTGAGGACAAGTTTTTGGGAAACAACATAATTTGTAGGAATTAAAATGCACATGCCAGATGCAGTAATACCCAACAAATAAAGAAAGGAAACAACGTTATGGATATGACAAAGCTGCACTCACCCAACCATGGCAAATCATTTGATGGGTACTATTTTAAAGCTATTACATTGCTAAAACAATGTTGTTTTGTGTATTTGGTGTTATACAATGTGTTTGCGTGGTTCAAAAAACACATTTTCCACATACCGTCCATTATTGTTGCTTCTATATGCCCTGCCTCTCCTAAAGCTGATACACGCCGAATATACAAGCCGAATCTGATCTAGCAAATGCAAATGACCAAGATGATCAATCAACTTTTTTTCTGGCTTGAGCAGAAAGTAACAGATTGGCAAGGTAAGGGTACTAAAACCTTAAAACCAACAAGAGCTACTCTACACTGCACAAAACTCGTGTTTTAGTCATGGTTTAGTCAGTAGGGTTAATCCTAAGAAAAAATCCAAATCTTTGCAGTATCTTCTCAGCCCCATCTAACCTCATTCTAGCAGCTTTAGTTACTGCATCCAAAAATAATCTGACAGTCAGTCTTGGATTATTGCTGGGCTTTAGAAAATTCATCTAGACACCCACTTATTACAAAACCTAATGGCTTAAAACTTAACATAGCTATAATATGTGACACAGTGGATCACAGTTTTGATATTCATGGTACTCCACCTCAGGACTACTCAAGAAAGATGTAAAATAAATTCCCATAGTACACTTGTGAAGTTTTAGCTCCAAAAACCCCACTGATAATTTATTATAGCATGTTAAAATTGTCACTTTGTAGGTTTGAGCAGAAATGTGCCATTTTTGGGTGTGTCCTATTATGTCCTTTAAAATTAAAACTCAATTGTGCTGTCAATTCTCTCTCCTTCTCTCTCTCTCTCTCTCTGCACTAAATGGCAGTGCCATGGTTGGATAGTGCGGATTAAGGGGCGGTACTATCCCCTTCTGATATCACAAGGGGAGCCTAATTTCAATTAGGCCTACATATTTCTTCACATGCTTTAGAGAATGGTTTATGTTGATAGAAGCACCGGGGACCCAATTATAGCACTTGAACATGGATAAATCAGATTTTAATGATATGTCCCCTTTAACTGTCTGTCAGATGGATTGCACCCACAGACAGACATACAGGCTGACGATCAAAAAACAGATAGACAGGGAATTATTTATACGGTTTAGAGTTTACACGTACGCACGCACACACGCACGCACACACACTTTCTATCAAAGGAATATATCACTATATCATAATTTTGGGCTTAATCCGCATAATCATGACATAGTTTGCTTTGAATGGTGCTATTTAATTTCACAAGTTTAGACATTTTTATCCAAATGCAACATTTTGCCGTTTTTAATTTCATACACACTTTGACATGAGCACTTTGACATGTGGTGAAAATGGTTCTTATGGTACTAATGCTGAAAACTACTGAGCCCGTAAAGGGTCACTTTGGTGTATTTTTTTTAGACCACACTATTGCGTTCCCACGCAATACTTTTGCGTTCCCACGCAATACTTTTGCGTTCCCTCGCAAAACTTTTTGCGTTCCCTCGCAATACTTTTTGCGTTCCCCCGCAATACTTTTTGCGTTCCCCCGAGAAACCTTTTGCGTTCGCTTGCAAAAAGAGACTACTGTTTTCTCGAGAAAGCACAGCGCTCCACAGCGTCACCCGAGGCAGCTCACCAGGCAATGGCATGACCGATGCCCACTGCTTGAAGATATGATATATAACTACTGTTATTAAAGAATTATACTGTATTTCTTTGTATTTAAGTCCAAGTTCAAATGAACAGTGGCATGTAAGACTAGTCTTGCATATTTAGTTCACTCCAAAATGGTCTAGTATTGTCACTTAACTTATGCTGCTTGACTTCTCAGCATAAAGATCATGTTGATCATTATTAAATTAATATTAAATATTTCAAATTTAGAAATAGGCTACCCCACCCCATCCAACAAAGAAGCGGGCACTCCGCGCGCGCCGTGCACCCAGCACCACACCATATGGCATCATTGATGTCCGCTGTTAGTAGATATATAACTACTGTTATTAAAGAATTATATTGTATTTCTTTGTATTTAAGTCCAAGTTCAAAATAAAACTATAAACCTCTCCATTGTGAAATCATATGGGATTTAAAATGTTCAGTGACATTACTGTCAGATTCAAACGTCTTTCGCGCTGAGCCAGACGGACGAGCTCAGCGTTATCATATAGCAACACACTGTTTTCAACCTCATCATGTTTATTTTAGATTTCAGACATTTAAATACAAATAAGCACTGGTAAAACAATAGCCTAAATTTAGTTTGTAAAATACACACTGATGTCTGTGGAAGCAGCAATACAAATCTATTCAAATAACATAGTAATTTGAAAAATAATAAATAAATATTATTTTCAAATAATAATAATTTGCAGACATATCAGACAAACACAGTGGAAGTATAAAGTTTACTTTATTGTTATAAAGGTTATAATGAAAAGACGGGGATGCGCTCCTCCCTTGCGAAAAATAAGCGTGCTTAAATGTACTTTTATAAAGTGTACTTATTACATAAATATAATATACTTTAATACAGTTAAGTGTGAATTAAATGCAATCTTTTCGGCGCACTTAATGCACATTAAATGTAATTAATTTCAAATATATTATATATTAAGTTGAAATAAAATGTAATAAGTTGCCATTAAGAGTTAACTTAATTGGTACTTTATTACAACTTTATATCTACTTTCATAATTGCTTCTACAATATAGGCTACTTAAAGTGCACTACACAATATTATTAATTAAATGTAATGTTTCAAATACAAATTTGCCAAATAAATTCAAAAATATTAAATTAAATTCAATCAGTTGAACTGTGATTTCAGTGCAGTAAAGCGATTTCAATGCATCTTTCTACAGTATGTACTTTTAACTACTTGTATGTACTTCTACAAATACTGAAAAACAAATCTAGTTAATTAAATATGTATTCATTTCAGTTTAATGCATTACAAACAAACAAAAACCACAATGCTTACACTGACAATAAAACAGTTTGGTTGTCAAATAATTATGAATCAAATTTTTTGTTTTGCAAAAGTACATTTAATAAATGAATAATGAGTTGTATATGTCCAAACAAATACAAAAAACCCCTCTTAGTTTAATATTGTAAAATTAGAATCAAACAAGTATCAATATTGAATAATTGCATCCCTTAGAAAAAGCAAACAAACTCAAAGTTATTATTTTTTAACATTTTAACAGACAACAAAAAAAGAACTGCATGAACTTTAAATTAACAAATCCTTTGGTAGGTCACTTTAGTCTAATGATCATTTATTAAATGTGTTTAGAAATATTGTCATGAAAGTGTACTTTCTTTAAGTTAAACTTAAATACATATTATTACAGTAAAAAGTGCACTTAAGTGTGTTAATAAATAGTGTCATTAAAGTGTATTCCATTTAAGTACATTAAGTGGTCTTTAATTTTAATTATATTATATTATCAGCAAATACTCTTATTATTTTAAGCACACAAACAGTACGCTTTCAATACACTTAAGCACGCTAATTTTTCACAAGGGCTGTCAAGCAGCTATTACATAACAGAGCGAGGCCGACGAACCTGCTCTTAAACAGGAAATAATATATGGAATTATTTGTGCATCTTTAAATAACTGTAAGAAGAATACATTTCCTTTAAATATAATTTTTGTCATATAAAGTTTTAATGACACTTTTTTTCCACTTTTATTGCTTAGACTTGTTAATGCGGTCAACGTGTTTTGCGCATTTACGAGTTTATTTCAGTAATATTGCTGTGTTTAAGGTAATAATAATACAATTTACATGTCAAGCTTCCTTATCCGTTTATTAATTTCATCATGCTGTTGTGTTAAGTAATATGTGGAAATTTATTGCCATTTGAGACGTTCATTGCCGTTATATGAATACTCTCGTCTATTATTCAAATCATATGCGGAATAATGTGTGCATCTTTGAATAACAATACAGTTCCTTTGAAAATAATTTTTCTCAAAGTTTTGATCAATAATAATGTTGTGAGGATAATGCCATTGCCGTTGAATACTCTCGTCTACAATATGGATTATTACGCTGTTTAAATTTTGCTAGTGAGTTTCTGGTTACCTGTGCAGTTGCATATGGAGTGTTTTATGGAGCGCTTCATTTAATTATTACATTTTATTTCAACTTAATATATTATATATTTGAAATTAATTACATTTAATGTGCATTCAGTGCGCCGAAAATATTCTATTTAATTCACACTTAAGTGTATTTAAGTTTATTATTTAAGTTTATTTATGTAAGAAGTACACTTTATAAAAGTACAGATTTAAGCACACTTATTTTTCGCAAGGGTAGGTGCGCACCCCCGTCTTTCAAACATGTATCATTATAACCTTTAAAACAAAGTAAACTTTATACTTCCACTGTGTTTGTCTGATATGAATAAGATACGTCGGCAAATTATTATTATTTGAAAATAATATTTATTTATTATTTTTCAAATTACTATGTTATTTGAATAGATTTGTATTGCTGCTTCCACAGACATCAGTGTGTATTTTACAAACTAAATGTAGGCTATTGTTTTACCAGTGCTTATGTGTATTTAAATGTCTGAAATCTAAAATAAACATGATGAGGTTGAAAACTCTGCATAGTGTTGCTATATGATAACGCTGAGCTCGTCCGTCTGGCTCAGCGCGAAAGACGTTTGAATCTGACAGTAATGTCACTGAACATTTTAAATCCCATATGGGGATAAGGTTAAATTATTATTTAAATCCAAAGGTTGAACATTTTAACCATGAATACAAAAATGCACAAATCAGATCTGAGGGGGCAATGCAACGCCGGGCCATATGGCATCCTTGATGTCTGCTGTTAGTAGATATATAACTTTGTTATTAAATAATTATATTGTATTTTTTGTATTTATGTCCAAGTTCAAAATAAAACTCTATAAACCGCTCCATTGTGAATGTATATAAACCATTTCACAATGGAGAGGTTTATAGTTTTATTTTGAACTTGGACTTAAATACAAAGAAATACAATATAATTATTTAATAACAGTAGTTATATATCTACTAACAGCGGACATCAATGATGCCATATGGTGTAGTGCTGGGTACACGGAGTACCCACTTCTTTATTAGATGGCATGGGGTAGCCTATTTCTAAATTTGAAATAATATTTAATATTAATTTAATAATGATCTTTATGCTGAGAAGTCAAGCAGCATAAGTTAAGTGACAATACTAGACCATTTTGGAGTGAACTAAATATGCAAGACTAGTCTTACATGCCACTGTTCATTTGAACTTGGACTTAAATACAAAGAAATACTGTATAATTCTTTAATAACAGTAGTTATATCTTCAAACAGTGGGCATCAATGATGCCAATGCCTAATGAACCGCCTCAGGTGACGCTGTGAAGCGCTGTGCTTTCTCGCGAAAACAGTAGTCTCTTTTTGCAAGCAAACGCAAAAGGTTTCTCGGGGGAACGCAAAGGTTTTGCGAGGGAACGCAAAAAGTATTGCGAGGGAACGCAAAAAGTATTGCGAGGGAACGCAAAAAGTATTGCGAGGGAACGCAAAAGTATTGCGTGGGAACGCAAAAGTATTGCGTGGGAACGCAATAGTGTGGTCTAAAAATATTCACCAAAGTGAACCCTTACGGGCTCCGTAGTAACCTTTATTTGTCCATAATAATTGTTTTGGTTTTCTGCTTCTGGTGCAGCCACAGTAGTGTGCAGCACGCAGTAAGTAGTGCGCAGTACGCTATGAGGGGCGGGGCCAGCGCACGATGACGTCAGAAAGGTCGTGGGTGAGAGGTGATCTTGTTGTCTTTTGTAAGAGTGGAGCTCGATCACGCAGCCGTGTCTTCCCTCTTCCCCGAATCCTTTCAAAACTCCCTCCCGAACCTCCCGAACCTTCCCCTCTTACCCTCCGGACCCTCCACCCCTTCCCGGAGCGCGCATCAGGTGAGATTTTAGCGCTTTAAACGCGTCCTCGAGCTCGACGGGCCTGCAGGCCCAGCTAGACGCTCGTTAGCCCCGTGCTAATCGCTGGCGTCTCATCTTAGATGAAATTTAAGACTCGTTAAACATTTATCATGTAAACATGTCGCTTAAATTATGCAACAAAACTTGTAAACGCGCGTTAAACGGGTTTGTGTGGTTTAAAGGGGAGTCTGCTGTTATTCGAGTCTATTACGCAGCTAGTAAACACGCAGCGTTAACTTGACGATGAATATTTATATGCCTGACCTGCTGATTTAAAACAATATTTGAATGATTGACGTGGATTAATTTCATATGCAGATATCCAGCTTCGTGAATTATGTATGAGAAAGCTGAATTATCTGAACATTTCTTTCAATGACCCGCTGATTTATATGGGTAACCAGCTTGTTCAAACCATTTTGTTGTACGATTAGACTTTACTGTTAAACGTGTTAGTTTAGTTGGACTGTACAACGGTGGTAACATGAGATAATTTGAACGGTCAATAATATTTTTATCTATTTAAATGTGAGATGTGACGTCAGTACTGACACACACAGACTTCATATGTTTATTAAACGCATTAGATTTGAAGTGCTGTGTGCATGTCGTCACTGTTCTTGTGTGTGTTTCAGTAGTGCTTTGTGTTTTAAGTGTTTGTATGTTGTATGCAGCAGGTTGATCATCTGTGACCAAAGATCCAGAGCTCGACTCATCGATCATCATGGATTCTGGTGTGATTGAAGGAGGACTCAATGTCACTCTCACTATCAGACTTTTAATGCATGGCAAAGAAGTGGGCAGCATCATTGGAAAGGTGGGTTTGGATATTTAAACAGTTCAATGGTCCTTAAACCCTGTAGACAGGGTTTCTCTGTAGTTCCCAAAATGCTGTCTATTTAGGGGTTTCCATCAAAGCGAGTCTTTTCAAAATTCACAAAAAAAGAAAAACAAAGAAATGTGAATTGGGTGCGTTTTTAATGCATTACAACGACGTCGAGCCGCGTATGGTAAAGAAAATGTCAGCTGATACAGAAGAACAATCTGTCTCGGGGTTTTAAAGGGACACTCCACTTTTTTTTAGAATATTCTCATTTTCCAGCTCCCCTAGGGTTAAACATTTGATTTTTACCATTTTGGAATATACTTTAAAATGCGCATAAAATCAATGTGATGGAAACCCAGCTATTGTCAGTCAAACAATAAAATAAAGAAAAAAACACATTTTTCCTATAGATATTATTTTAGACTTTGTGTGCTAAATCTATTAGTTTTACCAGTAATTTTAAGGTATGGATGCAGTGACTTTGCTTATTTTATTAACTTCAAACAGGTGTAGCTTTGTCATTGTTTAAAAAAAAATTTTTTTATATAGAATGTCAAAATATAAATAACTCATTGAAAATTTGCTCATTCCAACTTAATTTGCCAGCATGGATCTGAAATTAGTAAGTGCTTAAAACGTTCACTTAAACTTCCCAAACACTGGTACCAACTTTACTAATGACAAGAGGAAGGTCTTGCTGTTTTTAAACTCATTATTCTTTATACTCATTAAATTCATTACTCCAAATACTTTCATGTACTCATCATGCACAATATATACATTGAATGCATTGCAGTAATGTCACATCAGATGTGATCTCTCAACATTTTGCACTGACTTCTAGGGTCAATAACTAAATGCATCTGTTCGTTGCTGCTGTGCCAGCCTTACTATTTTTTTTAAACTTTATATTTATGCATTTTCATACACATTAAAATATGTGTCAACTCCACTTGCACAATGTCTGACAGCTGAACAGAATGAAGCATTTTGTTGTTGTGTTAGTGATGAGCAGGGGCGCCACTTAGGACACACTTTTGGACCCCTAGAGATCATTTTATTATTCACAGTAATAGTAGTAATGTAAAAAATTATAAGTCCACAAAAAGAGTTAATGATAAAACAAAGTTGTGGCTTGTTTCTGCATTTCCGGCAAAATGACCACCCACGCTTCATTCAGTCATTGATTAAGAACAGATGGTAAACCAAATCAGAGATGTCTTTGAGGAAGTAGCTTCCTTCAATTCAATATTTAATAGGTTACATTTATCACTGCTGAAAAAGATAAGGATGTGATTTTGGTCCAGATATAGATCTTAAATTTGTAGCCACTTTTTCTGTTAGCAAATTTTGCTAGCGGACTTTCTGCTAACTTGTACACATGTGAGACTCTGCCTGTGAAAACCAGACTAAAGTCTCAAATCTAATTAAAAGAGAAGGTTTAATTCATTTTGTATTAAAAGATTTTGGATAGCTAAGATGGCTTGTATTTTTAGTACAAAATGGTTGTGGAAGGGGGCCCAACCTCATATTCTTTCATAAGACCCAAAATTGCCTGTGGTGCCCCAGGTGATGAGTGTACCTGCTGTTTGTGTTTTGTCTTTGTGTGTCCAGCTTATTTAAATGCACTTCTATATTGCAGAAAGGTGAATCAGTGAAGAAGATGCGAGAGGAGGTGAGATCTCAGATCAATTCTTTTTTGCAATAATTAAAATGTGTAGTCTGTGTAAAACTGTTCATCTGTGATGTCATTGACTCTGCAGAGTGGTGCCCGTATCAACATTTCTGAAGGGAACTGCCCTGAACGCATCATCACCCTGGCTGGTCCCACAACGGCCATCTTTAAAGCCTTCTCTATGATCATCGAGAAACTGGAAGAGGTATGTCACATTCATTAACTGTTGAAAACTGCGGATGTGAATTTTTTGTGTGTGTGTGTTGGTTTTAATGTAATATAGGGTGACTCCATTAAACTGAGAGAGTGCCAGTGCTTATCTTTAGGTTTTCTTTAAAACAATCGCATTAAAATGATGTAAGTGTGCTCCGGTCGTGTCTGGGGCATAACTTCAGCTTAAGTGCAGGCCTGCAGGGGATTCGGGGGACGGTTGAGAGTCAGATATGGTTCAAGACAATCATGTCTAGTGTGAATAAACATTTTATGTCACATCTTTATTTCATCAGGACATCAGCAGCTCTATGTCCAACAGTACGGCCACATCAAAGCCCCCGGTCACACTGCGGATCGTAGTTCCGGCCAGTCAGTGTGGCTCCCTGATTGGCAAGGGTGGCTGTAAGATCAAAGAGATCAGAGAGGTAAGCGTGCATGTTATAGTCTTGACTTTAACACTTCATGTTAGAAAGTTTATGTTTCATTACTCTCTTCTGTCTGTGTGTGTAGTCGACTGGAGCTCAGGTTCAGGTGGCTGGAGATATGCTCCCCAACTCCACCGAGAGAGCCATCACTATTGCTGGGACTCCATTGTCCATCATCGAGTGTGTCAAACAGATCTGTGTGGTTATGCTGGAGGTACATCACATCACTAGCATCTAACTTTGAGTTTCTGATGGTCATTCTCTAGGACAGGGATGGGCAATTCCTGGTCCTGAGGGCCACAGCCCTGCAGAGTTTAGCTCCAACCCTAATCAAACACAGCTGAAAAATCTCATTGAAGTCTTCAGGACTGTTTGGAAATGACATTCAGGTGTGTTCGATTAAGGTTGAAGCTAAACTCTGCAGGACTGTGGCCCTCGATGCCCACCCCTGCTCTAGGAGGTGTCTTGACTTACCTGTGGGGCTGGGTGATAAAAGATTATAAAACAGGATCATACTTAACTTAATCTTGATGGTGATGATAATCAAACAGCCATCAAATGCGACCAATAGCAAATCAGAAATAAAATTATGTAATATTCCGCCATGCAACTGAGTTGACAACTTGGTGAACATTTTTGGCTTAATTTCATTATCGCACATGAAGCATCCTTCTCTCTCCAGTGCCCCGCTACCATAGCAACCCTGCATCCCACAGTTAACATCATTCCCACAGTCATTCACGATCTCCTAAGCACACATCGTTATCACATTATCTCCTCTTTAATTCTAAAGTTTTTAATTGTAAGGTATAATGCATAGGCCTGTCACGATAACAAATTTTGCCTCGGAATTTATCGCGATAGACGATAACATTGATGCTCCGGGACCATTATGATAATGCAGATACACCTTTTCAAAGATCTATAAACTTTTATTTCTAAACAATAAGTAATACTGGAACTGAAAGACATTTTAAATATCCACAAGAAATGAACAAAATAACAGGATGATTGCGTTTTAGGTGCATATGCATGTTTGTCGTGTTGCCACTTTTAAGTGCTACGTTTTTACCACAAATGCGACATAACGGCTCGTTCAGGTTTAGTGGTTCACCTCGGTCATTAGGTTTAAATCCAAAGTACTCCCACACTGCAGCTGTAGCGTTTGGTTTTGAAACTTGGCTGTTTACACGTGGTATAAGTGGAGGAGAGAGACACGTCGCGTTTACACCTGGTATTTAAATCCGTCTCTTTTGTCCACTTTTGACCGCTTCTGTCCTGGATACTGTGAGGGGGTGGTCTGTCGGGACGGTGGGTGAGTCTCTCCGCTGTCATTTAAACGCGAGCGGGAGTAATTATGAGTTTATATGGACCCAAACTAATATTATGTCCACTGCTTGTTTAGCAAGTAAACATGCTGCACAGTATTTTCTACATGTATATGTTAGAGCTTTCTCTGAATTTTCAGCACAATTGATGAAATAAGATCGCGCAACTTTCACACGCTTGCAAAATGAAACTGCGGAGATCACCCGCTTTAGTTTATCAATGAAAGGCTAAAAATAGCACGTTCACCTTGTGTCAGAAAAGTCAGAAAAGACGTTAAAGGGCCATTTCACCGATAGGAACATTAATCTTTATGGAAAGTGAGTCATATTTGTAGTCAAAATGTAACATAAATGTAGAATTTTGTGCCTATTTGACAGAGAAAAGACAAAATGTGACTTTAGAGCACATTTGTATGAAAAACTACAACTGCCACTATGCACCACAATGCACAGCTCTGCAAGCCACTCCCATTACTCGGAACACGGCTCAGACATGCTATTATGTACATAAATGCCACGTTAGTAAAACAAAGAAAATAGCCAGCACCACTGTGTCTGACAGACACCAATCATGATTTACTTTTAAACGTGATGTTACATTGTGGTACACACAATAACACTCTGGCCTGGTGTGTAGCAAAGTCTTATTCAAACAGTAACGTGCGGTTTCAGATCCACAGTACAAATGTCTTTCCAAGTACTTAAAAAAAGTGTATGCATTTTAAATGTTTATTTAGTTTTACCAATTTTCTTTTTGTCTCTTGTTTACTGTAATTACATTTGTGTTATTATTTGCCTCACTGCTCTCACAATATAGACATATAAAACACCGCTCAGATATGCTATTGTGTACATAAATGCCACGTTAGTATAACAAAGAAAATATAAACACTCACTTTAGTCAGACGTCCGTTTATCCCTGCATCCTCCACACAAACGCGTCCCCTGCATAATATCTCCACAGACGCGCTGCCTCAGCTCTTGGAGCTTGTGCTCGTAAGCCGAAACACGTCTTTGATATAAGCACGCGACCAGAAACATTAACAAGACAAACGTTCATATCCTTATCTGATCCAGAAATCTTAAACCGAAAGCACACAGCGCGAGTCTGTCCAAGCTCATATACTCCGCAGCGCGTTTGCTCGTAAACCGAAACATGTCCGTGAAATAAACGTTCCAAACGCGCGCAAAGTTCCTCTCTTGCATAGAAACCTTCACCAAACAAACGTCCATATCCTTATCTGATGCAGAAATGTTATAAAGAAGCCACACAGCGAGAGAACAGGCAAGCTTCTCTACGCAGCAGAGGCCGATGGTTGCTGCTTCTTCACCGGGCTCCTCTACCCAGCCGACGCCCAGGCTCCGGCCTACTCCTCGGGCTTCTGTTCCTACATCTGCCTCAGCTCTTTGCAGTATTGTGGCTCATAAAGGTGCAATGAACAGCGGATTAGAGCATCACGCTTGTAAAATCACCCTCTTCCATGTAATATTGATTAACTTCCACTGTTATTGTAACATGAATTCTGGCTCGCTCCACAACTTCTGTTTAGCTTAGCTTAGCATAAAGATGGCGGCTGGTCGTTTTTTTTCGGTCTGTGTTCGTATATTTTCGTAAGTCCCACCCACGTATCTGTAATTGGTCTGAAGCCCGCGTGGGTGCCACCCATAGCCCCCACCTTGGAAAAATGAGGAATGAGTGTCTGTAGTCTTTCACACTCAATAGAGATACAGGATTTCCTTCTTTCAATGACGCAAAATGACGATTTTTGCATCATTGAAAGAAGGAAGTGCCTCACTGAAATCAGTATTTCTCCCCTCTCAGGGGAAACTGAGGGAATGGTGCACGACCATTCAAAAACATGACTGGGGTTCTAACGGTACAAAGCTTAATGCAAATGGGTGAAGTTTCCCTTTAAACATTGTGATCCGATCGATGAAAACGCATGTTAATGACAAGTGTAAACAGCCTCTAGTAAATCCATCTTTTTCTCCAACTCTCGTCTCAACTAGTGTTTTCTCCTGCTACACTCACGCGGCGCTCATCCTCCTCAGTACGCCTACTGTGATAGGCTACGCCAGGAGTCCCCCCTCCCCACACAGATCATGCGACTGACAAATGACTGACGAGGGTTCACTCCTTGTCACTCGTTGCATGGAGCGGTCATCCAGTCTCTTTGGTAGAGAGAGAGAGACAAGGAAAACAAACAAGCATGCAAATGTGAATTATCGCGTCCTAAAAATCGATCGAGCTCATTTTATTTACCGTGCGATTAATCGATTTATCGTTTATCGCGACAGGCCTAATAATGCATTATTTTCATGAGGATACATAGCTACTTGAAAGAACTGTGTGGCGCACCTGATGTTTCGCATAGCCATGTGAAGCAATATCATAATGATTACATTTATTGTTTTGTATTGACCATGTAAACGCAGCTAGTGTCTAGATAATCTTCAAGCTGATACCACTTTGTCAAATGATGCATTGCCAAAACAATATTTATTGATCCGTTATCATTGATAAGCGTTTTTTTAACCACATTCCCCAACCCTGGTTTCTTGTACAAGCACTTTAATGTTTAAATTTGGTCACTGATCCAACAAACACTGACAGATGACAACTACAACCGCAAATTAACTTGTCAGTGTTTGTCAGGCACTAGAACTTGACTTGAAACTGCAGAAGTATTTGCCCATCATTCTTCTTGTTATCTTCTTATTTCAGTCTCCTCCTAAAGGTGTTACCATCCCTTACCGGCCCAAACCCTCAGGATCGCCTGTCATCTTTGCAGGAGGACAGGTAAGCGTGTGTCATTGTGCTTGTGTGACGCATCTGATGTGAGCAACTGTTCACAAACGTGGTGCATGCTTTTATTCTAGGATTGAGGTCAAACCAATTTTTTTTAAAGTCTTTATTAAACGGTTAAAGTCAAATTCAGGCTATAGGTTATAGGGGTGTAACGGTACACAAAAATCACGGTTCGGTGCGTACCTCGGTTTTGAAGTCATGATTCGGTTCATTTTCGGTACAGTAAGGAGAAAATGCATGAACATTAAACTGCAGGCTGTTTATTACTAGAAACTTTAACAAATTTTAAACACTTTTTATTAAAATATAATAAATAAAATATATAAAATAAAAAAGAATAATAAATAAAATACTGCTGCAAAGTTCTCCACTAAATAACATTCTTTTTTACATTATTTTATAACAGTAGGTAAATCTTTTCTTAACTTTCTCTTAAACTTTTTCTACTAACACCTTGCACTAAACTAACAAATTCAATTCCTGAATACATTTAGCCTACATTTTTGCCACCAAAAAAAATTTCTGTTCTGATTTTATTTAAGTCAAAGTATTGAATCGGTTATGTACCATCTCTGTATAAATAAACCGTTATGTTTTTATTATCTTAGAATGAGACCTTTTTATCTACATACACAGAGGGTCCCATTACGTGGAAGTCGCCATTTTGTGCCGCCATGTTTCTACAGAAGCCCTTAATGGACAAAATTTTTTATACTAAGTTGTCTCCATCAATTACACACTGCCCCTTTAACACACATCCTGATAGATATAAAACTGTTATAAGTGCTCATTTTTCTTTCCGCTTCTGTTACGTGCAATGAAAACTCACGCCTTATAAGTCAGTCCCGACAAACGGCAGAAATGAACTAAGTGGAAGAAAAAATATAGCATGTATGTTATTACTGTAAAAGCCATGTTTCTTTAACCTCAATATATTAACAGGGTGACATAAGAGCCTGTGTCATGTCTGGATGTTTGTTGTTTGAGAGAAGAACAGTTGAGGAACTGATAGATGTTTGAGTTGTTTTGATAAGCATGACAGAGATTTGTTTAGTTGTTTGTGTGATTTTTTTTTTTTCAGTCTTTTTCTGTTTAATGTTTTTCAGGCCTATGCGGTGCAGGGACAACACGCCATTCCTCAGCCTGATGTAAGTTATATATCAAAGTCACTCCACTCGGCGGACATCTTTTTTTCGGACGCCTCCGGGCAGTTATTTAAGTCATACAAGAATAAAGTCTTACTAGGGATGGGACGATAAGTGCCGATACACACTAATAATACCTGTTTGATATCGATTCTGAATTGCACAGCCGATATTATGCACAGCTTTTTCATGTACTATGGCTCTTTGATCATTAGGAAGTCCTTATCCATCTAAAATCACTGAGTTTGAGTTGTTTATAACATGCATTTAAAAAAGCAACACTCATCAAACATAATCATTATACATATTCTTTATTATCATGAATTACCTGAAAAGGTTTGAAGAACAACAATAAAAAAAATGCTTATGGGACCCATATTGAGTTTCTACATGAAAGCGCCCTCTGGCATTTGGATATAGCGGCAATCATTGAGAGTCATTGAGAAGGATAGCAAGCATCGTCGGCTGATTTATTTGGCCAACACTAGGCTTACCTACTTGAATGGGAAAGACAGATATCTCTAAAATCGCAATTAAACAACATATTTCTGACCAGCATTAAAAGCTATCATTAACTGTACCATCATTTTTATTCCATAATCTCAAATTGTGCTCTATTCAAAATTGTTTAGATTGTCAAGTGCCTCATGCGACTCTGTATCCACTTGTTAAAGCAACACCAAAGACTTTTTTTTACCTTAAAATAACGTTTCCAAAAAAGTTTCAGTCGTTCATCCACTCGAAACAGGGGGAACGGCACTTTCACATTCGCTTTTCAGCCCTCTATCGGCCAAAACCGCACTAAAGAAGTTTCCAACCGTCGGGTCGCGTTCCTGTAGTTCGAGTGAAAACTACAACAACGTGCTGTATGGCAGACCGACAATCCAATCAGAGCCAGCTTTGCTCCGGTAGGCTAAATTATTTACGACAGTGGTAATGGACAATTCCGCTTCTAACCTGTAGGGGGAGCAAAGAGCAAAAACTCTTTAGTGTTGCTTTAAGTCATGATGTACAAAAAATGTTGGGGTTCAAGCCTCCACTCACTTCATTTGAGACTACAATCTCAAAAGCCACTTATGAGCGCTATTTATTTGTATCACACATTAAAGCTACATTTTTAGCTTTAGATATATTACCTTCTTACCATCTGAGATTTCAGTAGGGAGATAAAGAGACTGTTTATGGTTTCAATGCTTGTGGATTGAGGCAAAAAAGTGTAATTTTACCATAAAATCATGAATGTGATGCCAAGTGTATTTTTAAACAGTCATGACTTTGAGCAATTTAACAGAAAGCAATTAAATATTTAAAAACACACTGTAGACTGCGCTGTCATTCACTCTCTGCCCAGCACTAAATGAATCCTCATCTATCTTAATAATCGTCAGAGAAACGGAGACATCTATAAATCTAAATCTTACATACTGTTGAAGGGAAAAACGACAATTGAATCATGCTGTCAATTACTGTGAAATATTTTATTTGATCGTAAACTTCAAAGAAACAGATTTAATAATGTGCCATTGGCTTTTTATGTCTACAATTTTGTCTATATCTGTCATTACACGGACCAGAACAGCACGGAAACAATGTGGATTAAACGTATCACAGTTATAAATTACTGTGACCGTCAAAAGGCATATTGAGAGGTTTTGCTAATAAATGCATGTAAAATAATGTGAACTTGAGATTTTTATACTGTTATTAAACTGCACAGTATGCGCTGCAAGCGCAGCTGGTGTGAAAGCAAAAAATAGACACGTGCGGCAAACGCTCTCCTTACGCTTGCGGTGTGAAACCGGCATGAGTTTTACACTGTGCGTGTTTATTAGTATAGTTTATTTGCTTAATGCATCTGATTTAGCATCTGAACCCGAAATGTGACATCAGACAATGACTTAAGGATATAAAGCCTCTCCCCCAGAGAGTGTCAGTCGTCTTTAGGGATTGCCGATTGGCTCTTCTGACTGGAGGGCGGGACTTCCTTTGCTTGATTGGCTATATTGAGTGTTGCATTCCCCCCATTTATAGTAATACTAGTGCTTCATCTTGGTACGTCTAATATTTTTGATTAAATCTGAATCTTTGTGTGATATTAATATGGTGTCTTTTCTCCACAGCTCACTAAACTTCATCAGTTGGCGATGCAGCAGAGCCCGTTTCCTTTGGCTCCCAGTAGTCAAGGCTTTACTGGTAACCAGCGTGTCCATGAATCAGTCCTAATACTGACGCACTTCATTCATACATGACTAATTCAATGTGTTTCTCTCTTGAAGCTGGTATGGATGCTACTGCACAGACAGGCTCTCATGAACTGACCATTCCAAATGATGTGAGTTTAATTTACTTCTCAAGAGTTTTAGATGCATGTTGGCATCAATTCTAAGCTTTCGCCTTTATCGTTCATACGTTGGCTGTCAATCTTGGCTGCTAAATGACGGCCAGACAGATGGTTTTTGTTAGGCTAGCAGATGAATGCTGTTAATATCATATGCAGCTGTAGTCGGAGCACTGGTTTGTATGTCAATGAATTGTTGCTATATAGGAGTTGATGATATAAATGATAGTTGAAATAATCGTCTGATGACGTTTGACAGTTGATCGGCTGCATCATTGGCCGCCAAGGCGCAAAGATCAATGAGATCCGTCAGATGTCTGGGGCACAAATCAAGATTGCCAACCCGGTGGAAGGTTCGACTGACCGGCAGGTGACCATCACTGGTTCACCTGCCAGCATCAGTTTGGCAGAGTACCTAATCAATGCACGGTAACGCTCTCAGCTTTGTCAAGTACATAACACATGTGAGAGTTTTCTGTTACATGTTGACACATCTGAAGCATCTCTTCCAATTAAAGAAGCTTTTGGGTTTATGTACAGCAGATTTTGACTGAAATCTCTTGTGATTTCAGACTGTCATCTGAGGCGACGGGACTGGCCACTAACTGATTCTCCCTGCCCTCCCCACTGCCCATTTTCCTCCTCCATCATCATCATCATCACCTTCATCACACATGTACACTCTCTTAAGTGCAAAAAGAAACCCAAGTATTCTCAGCCTATCCTTTCCTTTCACCCATCCAAGCTATGCTTCATGGATATACACAAGTATTTTATTTATTTATTTCATGGAAATGTTTTTAAAATCCCTTTGCGTAGAGTTTTTAATGTCTTTTTTCTTTGATGCATATTCTGTCAGTTAACATTATTGTAAGAAAGTGACAGTGGAGATAGTGGAAAAATCTGAAAAGACAGGTGTTTTTATGTCAGATTTTTCTTATAAAAACTGAAACAAAAAACAATAATAAAAAAGAGCAACTAAAACTATGATAGATCGACCGCTTTCCCTGTATCAAACATTTATTTATTTTAATTTAACTCTGGGAAGTTACAAATATTTTAAAATCTGAGAATTGAGCTTTAGACGTTGAGCTCAGGTGAATCAGATCAGTTTGAATCTATAAGATGATTCACATTAACTAAAGAATCAGGTTTTTTTTTGGTCTTTGAATCTTTGTCATTCCTCTTTTTTTATCCTGAAGTTGGAGATTTTGATTGAGGGAGGGATGAGAGATGAGTATCGCTGTAGTTTCTGCAGAAATGACATTACTGATACGAGTTGAAAATATTTGTTTTAGAGAGAATATTTTTTTTAACTTTTTGGTGTGAAGCCCAGACTGGAGGAGTCCAAGTCGACTGAGTTACTGATCAATTAAAAGACTAGAAGGAACTTTCTAGAATTAACACTAGTTTCCTGTCTACTCTGCTTGAGTAATAGTTTTGTTTTGTATTATTATTATATTATTATTATTATTATTATTATTATTATTTTTCTTGCAGGAGGAAGGAAAACATAAAAAAATTTTGTGCACGTTTTCAGAATATTGTAGATTTGGAGTGCAACAGGAATGAAGAATTAAACATGCAAAATTAAAACATGAAATGCTGAAACTATGATATGAAATCTTGTGCTTTTATTTATTACTTTATCACAGTCTGGATTACAGTAAACAACTCTTTTGTGCTGATGACTTTTAAAGCCTTAATGGGACACTCCACTTCTTTTGGAAATATCATTTTTCAGCTTCCATAGAGTTAAACATTTGATTTTTGCCGTTTTGGAGTCCGTTCGGCTGATCTTCGGGTCTGGCGCTACCACTTTTGGCGTGGCTTGGCGCAATCCATGGAATCTGATTGGACCATTAGCATTGCGCTAAAAAAACCCCCAAAGAGTTTCAATATTTTTTCTATTTAAAACTTGACTCTTCTGTAGTTACATTGTGTACTAAGACCAAAAGAAAATGAAAATTTGTGATTTTCTAGGCAGATATGGTTAGGAACTATGCTCTCAAACTGGTGTAATAATCAAGGCGTAGTGATGTGGCGCAACGCCTGAAAATAGTCCCTTTGGTTACTTTCGATAGCAGAAGACTATTTTCGGGCACTGTGTAATATCACTATGACTGCTGCCGCCATGTTACAGCAGCAAAGTCCTTGATTATTATTTTTAGCATGATGCTAGTGGTCTGGTCCGATTCAATGGATTGTGCTAAGCTATGCTAAAAATGCTTGCCTTAGACGCGGAGATCAGCTGAATGGATTCCAAAAAGGTAAGAATCAAATGTTAACTAATTAACTCTAGGGGAGCTGGAAAATGAGCATATTTAAAAAAAAGTGGAATATCCCTTTAATGCATGTTGTAGTAGTAGTAGTATTATACAGTTGTGCTCATGGTTAGACAGACCATCTTGCATCTCTCATCCAGTGCTGCACTGACATTTCTGGATTCTGAGTCCTAGGGAAAGCAAGCAAATTGTCAAAGGATCTGCAGGAAAAGGTAGTTGAACTGTACAACAGGAAAGGGACATACAAAGATTGCCAAGAATGCCAACAAGCAGTGTTCAAAGTGGAAAATTAAGGGTTCTGTTAAAACCACAGCTGTCAGAAAAAAATTGTTCGGGATGCAAAGAAAACCCCCACAAATAACTTCAGGTGAAACACTAACAATGAGCGAAGTTTTTGTTATTTATATACTCGGAAAATGACCAAGAAATTATTAATTCTGCCAGGGTATGTAAACTTATGAGCACAACTGTATTTACTGAATCATTCATTGAGTTTTTAATTTCTTCCAATATCAAAGTTTTTTTTTTGCACATCTAAATGTTTCAGTTCTGTCCACATTGATAGATGATTGTGGGTTTCTTCCTGTCAGCAGTGGTGAAATTTGACCAACAGTGGTCTGCGGCGGGACAAACAGTGTGGGCTCATCAGCTTGTGAGGGAAATGAAGGCTGTCCAGTCTGGTCTGAGCCAACAGAAAACTACATATAACTGTAAAAACGTCAAATACAATTTGATATTTATTGGAGCAATGTCTCTTAGCACACAGTGCATCACACTCTCTTTCAGCATTGTAATGCACTCAGCCAGGCATTCTTCAGGAATGGTTTGAACAACGTGATAAAGAGTTGAGGTGTTGCCCCGGCCTTCACATTCTTTAGAACTCAATCCAGTTAAGGAGGTATGTGCTGTGGCGCTAGACCTCACAATCTACAGGTCCCCCAAAGCACTTTGTAAATTGAATGATCATAGATCATAATCTGGATGTGCTCTGATAGAAATTTTAATTAATTTGGATGATGAATGTTTGCAGTGTTATGAACATTAGCATAATTTAAAAAAAAGAGTTTACTGTTTACTACAGTTTATAATAAAGTTCCAGCTATGCCTAGGTCAGACATAAGTCATCATTATACATTATAAATGATGAGCATATACAGTAGCAAAAGTGTGTGAATCTCTGGAAGTGAACTGGTTTTCTACGGTGATCTGCCATAAAATGTGATCTGATCCTCATCTGGGTCACAACAATAGACAAACAATGTGCATAGGCTGACAACAGACAATCAATTCTGGTTTCTTTTGTCTTTTTTGAAAACACCCAATAAACATTCACAGTGCTGGAGGAAATTTGAAGTAACCCATAGACCAGGAGTGGGCAACCCTGGGTCCTGGAGGGCCACTGTCCTGCACAGTTTAGTTCCAACCCTAAACAAACACACCTGAATTTCATTTTTAAGTAATCCTGAAGACTTTAATTCGATTTTTCAGGTGTGTTTAATTAGGGTTGGAACTAAACTCTGCAGGACAGTGGCCCTCCAGGACCAGGGTTCCCCACCCCTGCCATAGACTAATTACTTTAATGAAAGCAAATTTTTGTCAGCAGCTGGCAAACTGGAGACCAATTAATAAAATTAGTTTAAATGTGTGGTTTAGTTCAACTTTGATTGATTAAAAGACACTTTTAAGATTGGTGTCCTTAAGAAGCATCAGCTCTTATGAACCATGAATAAGCTCTTTAAAGATATCTGATCAAAAAGTGTTGCACTCCATATGGCCGAAAAGGGATACAAAACAATCTCAAAATGTTTTGACATCAATCAAATTGCCTATAAATGGAGAATGGAGTTTAATACTGTAGCTACCCTTCCTAGAAGTGGACGCACAGCCAAGATGACTCCTAATGCACAATGCAGAATACTCAATGAAGTAAAGAAGAACCCACGAGTATCAGCTAAAGCCTTGAAGACATCATTTGAACTGACACTCTCGTTTCATGATTCTACCATACGCAAGTGTTTGAACAGCACAGTGTCTATGGCAGAACACCACAGAAGAAGCTGCAGCTCTCCAGAAAAACATTGCTGTGAGCCTGAAGTTCGCAAAAGAGCACCTTGGCGAACCCCAATGCTACTGGGAAAATATGGACTGATGAAAAGTTGAATTGTTCGGAAAAAATATTATGGTGCAAAAAGGGCATCATCCCAACAGTAGAGTATGGTGGAGCTAACATCATGATTTGGACATGCTTTGTTGCTTAGGGCCTGGACCACTAGCCATCATCAAGAGGAATTCAGGATAATGTCAGGGTGGCTGTCCACCAGTTAAAGCTCAGTTGAAGTTGGTTGATGCAGCAGGACAACGACCTTAAGCACTGAAGTAAATCCACCACAGACTAGCTTAAGAAAAAAAAGTGCCATTTGGAGTGGCCTAGTCAGCCCAGACATTAACCTCGTAGAGATGCTGTGGAATGACCTCAAGAAAGCGGTTCACATCAGACCTCCTACAAATGTGTCTTAGTTGAACTGGTTTTGTAAAGGGGAATGGGCAAACATTCCTTCTGAACAATGTGCAGTAGTGATGCTGGTTGGGTTGGGGTGGGCCAAATAATTAATAAAAGCAGGACCCACGGGTTGGAAAAACCCCAACACGCAAGTCACGCTTTTATGAAATATTTGGCCCACCCCATCCCGCACCACTGTATCTATTTTTACAACCTGCTCGCCTCGCACCTGCGACCATTAAAATAGACATACTAAGTGTGGCCAGTGGCATGAGATACTTAAGAAAACTGTATAGAATTATATAATGGTCGACTACGCCACCCGGTATATACACCGGGAACTCAGCCCCAAAACAAGGGACACACAGGTTCGTAACCAAAAGAAATTGGTGAGCAAAGAGACATAGGCCAGGGAGTACCAAAGATAAGCAGCTTTATTTAAATACAAAAGTTAAAAACCCAACACATTGACATCATAGGTTCAGTAGCCACATATCAAAGCTAAATGCAACACTTTACAAAAATTCAAAAAGAAAAATGAACACAAAAAGAAACAGATACACGAGAAGGCTTAAGGGGTAGGGTGATGGCCTGCTATGACCCTCAATACACACGACACGCTTAATATCCGTACATGACACATTTAATATCCACACACACCCACACTGGTGAAATCAAGTCAATCAATGCACTGCACTCAGTGTGAACCCGTTAAATAGCGGCTAAACCCCTCCTCTATAAACCCCCTGCGTCACGCGATAAATAAAGAGCAAAAGACACACAATAAACATTAACTGGCAAAAGCAAGCCCCCCCAAAAAGGGGAGAAAATCAGTTCACAACAAAAGAAAAACAAAAAAAACAATATTAATGTCACTTTCGTTTTGGGAACTCAACTAAACTTAAATCTAACAAAGAAAATAAATTAAATTGCAAAATACACAAGTGAACACAAAACAAAAGAAAACAAAATCTCATTGATGGTTTGAAACAAAATGACAAATCAAAACAAACTCCAATCGACGACACATTCAAAAAAACAGGGCAAACCAGCGAGAGACAGCCACGTTCAGGTTTACTAAAATGAAAGTTATTTGCTTAAATAAGGAAACGACAAACACAGTACAGGCAAGGCAGCAGTGCGTTCATTAGCAAACGCGCATCTCGTCCCGAAATATAAAGATGAAACCCTTGTTCCTTTCACTCCATCTGTCAAACATGAGACGGCAAAATTAATAATAATAAAAAAAGAAAAACCACGCAAATAGCTCTCATACATACCAGATGATGTTCATAATGTGGTACTATGCACGGTCTCGGACCATAACATGCAGTGGATTGTTTGTTGACGAGCTACACAGAAACTTAAGATAATAAACAAACATTCAATTTCCAAAAAATCTTCCTTAAAGCAAACGAACCAACCTCAAAGCCAAGGGCAGCCTCCGCACAGCAGCAGAACAGAAAGACGGCACTTCCAAAACGCTCCCGTTCATAAATGGCAACTTCTGTAGTAATCTAATACTATGCCCAATCTCCGGACCATTACATGCAGTGGATTGTTTGTTGACAAACTATACAGAAATGTAAGATTATAAACAAACACTCCATTGTCAAATCTTTAAGACTAACGTACTAACCTCAAAGCCAGGGGCAGCCTACACACAGCAGCAGAACAGCGAGACGGCACTTCAGAAACTCTCCCATTCATAAATTGCAACTTCCGTAAAGGGGCGGTACGAATGACGACGCATCCCAGGTAACAAACGCGTCCTCATTTTATACCCTGCCAGCCAACTGCTGATAGGTTCAAGGTTTTCACATGACACTGGCCAATAATCAACCCGAATACTCTTCATTCTGCTACATTCTCCCCCAACTTATAAATCGTCGCCCCGACGATAAGTCACTAGACCTCAAGAATCAAACCCATGGCCTGAAAACGGCTAACACTCCACTAGATGTTGCACCCAAGGGTGCCCTACTACATTCTACAACTCCTCCCACTGCCCTGGGCAGATGATGAACATTTGAATGTTGGCCAGCTGTTGGCCTCCTGGATTTACGAGGCAGAATCTCAGCCTCTTGCGGCTGCTCTAAAACTGACAAGCCTAATGCTGAACCTTGACTTATTCCCACCTCGTAACAAGGACCTGGCTCATCCATAGCCACGGCTCCCTCGGACACCACCGACTCCTCCAAAGGCACAGAAACACCCGTTGCCTGGGATGACTCTGGCATGGCAACCCACAAGTCCACCTCCTCTAAACTATCCTGTGAACTCAGTTCTGGTTCCACCTCTCGAGCAACACAAGGTATGTGAACCGGGCTCCCTTGCACCTGAGCTTTTAACAATGACCGGTGAACCCGCTTGATCTTACCCAGATCCTCCACTGGTGCAATCGTATAGACCGGGCCACCTGACCTAGGCGCCTCAATCACCCTATACACCACAGAGCTCCATAGGTCCTGAATCTTGTGTCGGCCCTGCCTACCACATTCCCTGAGATAAACCAGCTGCCCTTGCTCCAGTGGTGCATCACGGACTCGCAAATCCAAAGTTGCTTTCCGACGATCGGCGGCCACCTTTAAGCGATCTCTTGCCCCATCAAAGGCTACTTGTAACCGTGTCTGGTGCTCCAAAATCCACTCATGCACCTCACCTGCCACTGGCTCAGGCACTCTACCCAACAGGAAATCAATGGGGAGCCGCGGTTCCTGACCAAACATAAGGAAATGCGGAGACTCACCCGTGGCCTGGTGGGGAGTTGTGTTATATGAAAAGAGCACCTGAGGAAGGCATGACACCCAATCTCTTTTTCTTGAAACTGGCAAGGTGCGCAGTAAATTATGTAGGGTTCTATTGAAGCGCTCGCACTGACCATTACCAGCTGGGTGATATGGTGTAGTGCGAGACTTCTCAACCCCATAAAGCTTACACAGTTGCTGGATTAAAAGTGACTCAAAGTTGCGGCCCTGGTCAGAATGAATTCGCACCGGGACCCCAAACTTATAGAACCATTCACTCACCAGCACCTGCGCTACAGTCTCGGCCCGTTGATCCCTGGTGGGGACGGCAAGAGTGAACTTCGTAAAGACATCCGTCATTACAAGAACATTCTCCAGGCCTGAACGGGAGGCTTCAAGCAACGTGAAATCAATAGCCAAGATGTCATTTGGCCGGGACGCTAATAAATGTCCCATAAAACTACGGGCAGCTGGTACATTGTCCTTGGCAACTTGACATCGTTCACACTCCTGAACCCACCGTGCCACCTCGGCTGCCATACTTGGCCAATAACATCGTTGGCGCACCAACTCAGTAGTGCGCTCAATGCCCTGGTGCCCGTGTTCTTGATGTAACCCCTGTAAGACATCATGCCGCAGCACCGAAGGTAACACTACTTGCAAAATCTCCTCTCCACCGTCAGGATGAAAAATCCGACGGTAAATCACTCCTTGCCTCTCCACCAGACGATCCCACTGCCGAAGAAGAATTAAAGCAGCCTGTGAGAGCTGCCGCCGTTTAAGAGGCCCAGGAAACTCCTGTTTTCTCCAAAACCCTATAATCTCACCAATTACTGGGTCAGCCTCTTGTAGGCCCCCAATCTGATCAGTTGAATGACCCGGTAAGGCAGTCACAACAGCCTGAGTTGCAAGCGGAGCCAATGGTGTAGCAACCACCTGATGTACCACAGCAGGAACAGCTGTACCTGAAAACAGGCTGCCTGTCCCTTCCAGCTCAGGTGGATTCTGGCGCGACAAAGCATCAGCGTTCGTATTACACCTCCCCGGCCGATACCTTATTTCAAAATTGAAGCAAGCAAGCTGTGACGCCCAGCGCTGCTCCGTAGCCCCCAACTTAGCGGAGTTCAGATGGCTGAGGGGATTGTTATCAGTATACACTACACATTTATGGCCTAATAAGTATTCTCTAAACTTCTCAGCCATAGCCCACTTTAAAGCCAAGAACTCCAGCTTCATCGAGCTATAGTTGGACATGTTACGTTCTGTAGGTCTTAGACCACGACTTGCATACGCCACAGGTCTTACTTTACCACCCTGCTCCTGGGAAAGGACAGCACCTAGCCCACCCAGGCTAGCATCCACTTCCAAAATAAATGGAAGGGAAAAGTCTGCATAACCGAGTACCGGGGCTGAAATAAGCTTACCCTTCAAACTCTCAAAGCTTCTCTGACAGTGGGTAGTCCAGCCACTGGCAAAACCTGGCTCTGCTCTCTTCCGAGACTTTGTGCCCCCAAACTCTGCAACCAACCTATGTAGAGGGGCTGCCAATTTGGCAAACCCCTCCACAAAACGGCGGTAATAACTCGCAAAGCCTAAAAAGGAACGAAGCTCTGACACACTAGTAGGTTGTGGCCACTGGGCCACCGCCTCAATCTTCTTAGGGTCTGTGGAGACACCATCGGCTGAAATCACATGACCCAAATATGTAACTTCTGAACGAAAGAAAACGCATTTCTCCAATTTTGCCTTAAGGCCTTCGCACTGCAACCTACTCAAAACAAGCTCCAGTCGTTCCAGATGTTGTACGACTGAGGATGAAAAAATTACAATATCATCCAAATACAGTAACAATGACTGACACTGTTGATCACCAAATAAACGCTGCATTAGACGCTGAAATGTACTAGGTGCATTGCAAAGGCCAAAAGGCATGCGATTCCATTCAAATAGACCAAATGGAGTACAAAATGCAGTCTTAGGCCGGTCTTGTTCACTGACAGGGACCTGATTGTATCCGCTAGCTAGATCCATGGTGGAGAACCAACGGGCCCCTGTCAGTGAATCCAATGATTCCTCAATACGAGGAAGAGGAAACGCATCCTTTCGAGTCCTGGCGTTTAACTGACGGTAGTCTACGCACATCCGCAGACTACTGTCCTTTTTCTTGACAAGAACTATTGGGGATGCGTAAGGGCTACAGCTTTCACGTATCACCTTAGCCTCCAACAACATATTGATATGGGCCTTCACCACCTCATACTCTGATGGGGGTATTCGACGGTACCGCTGCCAAACTGGGGTATCATCAACCAGTGGGATCTCATGTGACAACAGGGTAGTACACCCCAAGTCCCCCTCGTGCCCTGAAAACACCGACTGGTACTGCAAAAGTGAAGCCTGAACACGTTCTTGATCATCCAGTGATAACACAGACAAATCAGTAGCCTTTATCTGTTCTTCAACCGTCGGCAACTCATGAGAGATCTGCGAGTTAATGGTAGCAGAGATGGTTTTAACCTCCGTAACCCCTGATGGTAAACTGACAACATAAACACTAGTTAAAGTGCCTAAATAAGTGCGTGGGTAAAGCACAATGTCAGTGGTTCCCACATTCACCACTGGCACCGACACAATACCTCGATTTACCTGCACCAACGATGGTGAGGCCAACAATCCAGCTGGCAAACCAGAGTCAGGGGGCTCAAAAAGCACAGTGTCATGCAAAAACTGCTCTGAACAAGTTGCCGTAACTAGTTGTAACGTGCCGCCCGGGATGCGTTGTACCCTACGACCACGTACCCTAACTGACCCTGCACGAGTAGAATGAGTCTGGGAGCATACCTTATGACAATGTTGAAATGCCTTTGTTACAATACTGGGCACCTGAACTAATGAGGGAGATTCAAAAAGAGAAGGGCCATGTTGTCCAAAAAGCTCCTGGTAGCATCGGCTGAGAACATTCATTCCCAGAACGCCCGGTGCCTGGAAACACATGCCCCCAGGAGGATCTCGGACAACCAGCACCCCACATTTCGGCACTAACCTGCCACAAAGTTCAACATCCAACTCAATATATCCAATGTAAGGGATGTCCAACCCGTTGGCAGCACGCAGTTGCAACCATTGGCATGATCGCAGACGATCCTGACCCCATGGTTCAAAATTCTGTAAAAAACAACTCTCGGTTATTGTCGAAACCATGGAGCCTGTGTCTATAAGGCAAGGCACCTGAACTCCGCCCATGCAAATCACCAAATGAGGGCATGAAGACATTAAAGACGATACTGAACGAGAATTCTGACAAAAATTTGAGCCGCCATCTACCCCAACCGAACTCTGACTCTGCAGCCCGGCGGGTGCTAGTTTTCCGACAACTGCTGTGCAAAAGGCTGTTCACCTCCAGCCAAAGGAGGAACCATACGAGAAGATGGAGGGTGAGGGGGAACCCGTTCCCAGTCACACTCCCTGGCAAAGTGGCCAGGTCGCTGACACCTTCGACAAATTATAGTATTGCCACGAGAAGAATAGTTCCGCGAATGAGGAGATTGACTACGTGCCCGAGGGGCTTGGCTACACTCGACAACCGTCTGAAGCCGGGTCACACTTTTAGAGAGCTGATTTAGTTGGGCTTGCTGCGATTTCAACAGGTCCTTTAACTCACTTAACTCCAACGTTGAGGCACTGCGGGCGTCTAACGATGATCCCCCCTGTACCCCATATTGTATGACGGGAACCAAAGGAACCGACTGGCTTCGACGGCGGTCGCCCCCCGGCATCCCCTCCCTCTCCCATCTAAGAGCCTCACTACGGACCTCCAACAAACTGGAGGAGGGCAAGCGACGTACTAGTTGTTTTAACTCACGACGTAAGGAGCTATCTATCACATGTTCGACAAATTGATCACGCACAAGGGTTTCTGAATTTGGCATATCATCAGGAGACTTTTCTTCAACAGATTTCCAAAGGCTCATCAGGGCTAGTGAAAACTCTAATAGAGTCTCCCCTTCACGTTGTTTACGAGAGAAAAATGCCTCTTGCAGAGACACATATGACTGATTACAGCCATAAAGTTCCCTCAATGCTGCAATAATTTTAGTGCAATCGTCCCGTTCCGCACAAGGTCGATGCCTTATCTCCTCCCGTGCTTCCCCCTCCAAATGGTCAAAAACAAAAAACGCTTTATCAGCAATAGAAAGATGGCGCGCCTGTATACACGCCTGTACTTCCTCAACCCATTCATCAATGCTGATGCCAGTCCGGCCGTTGAATTTTGGACATCGCCGATCACGTGGTACAAACACAAACCTCTCAGCCGAAGTGGCACCAGCACTCATGGGTTGGGACACGGTGGCAGGGGCCTCTGCAACACTAGGAAGAACATTATTTGGCAACATTGAAGCAGATACACGTTCTTGGCGCAATTTTTCATTATCAGCCTTTAGCTGTATTACCAACTCCCTTAATTCTTGCAACTCTCCCTCCATCGCTATGCACTACTTACCACTTATGGAGGGGTCAACCACGAGAAGATGTACTCACCAATAACCTCCACTGCTGCCTTGCCTTTTAGAAAAGAGAAAAAAAAATTATGAAAAAATTGTTTTTTTTTTTTTAGAAAAATTCCCAACCGTACAATACCAAACCAAAAAAAAATTTTGCTGCATCAAAAGCACTCCCAAACCTGCTTCTCAAAATACACGCTCACCCAAAATATGGAAACCCTGCCGACACTACGCCAAATGTGGCCAGTGGCATGAGATACTTAAGAAAACTGTATAGAATTATATAATGGTCGACTACGCCACCCGGTATATACACCGGGAACTCAGCCCCAAAACAAGGGACACACAGGTTCGTAACCAAAAGAAATTGGTGAGCAAAGAGACATAGGCCAGGGAGTACCAAAGATAAGCAGCTTTATTTAAATACAAAAGTTAAAAACCCAACACATTGACATCATAGGTTCAATAGCCACATATCAAAGCTAAATGCAACACTTTACAAAAATTCAAAAAGAAAAACCACGCAAATAGCTCTCATACATACCAGATGATGTTCATAATGTGGTGCTATGCACGGTCTCGGACCATAACATGCAGTGGATTGTTTGTTGACGAGCTACACAGAAACTTAAGATAATAAACAAACATTCAATCGCCAAAAAAATCTTCCTTAAAGCGAACGAACCAACCTCAAAGCCAAGGGCAGCCTCCGCACAGCAGCAGAACAGAAAGACGGCACTTCCGAAACGCTCCCATTCATAAATGGCAACTTCTGTAGTAATCTAATACTATGCCCAATCTCCGGACCATTACATGGATTGGATTGTTTGTTGACAAACTATACAGAAATGTAAGATTATAAACAAACACTCCATTGTCAAATCTTTAAGACTAACGTACTAACCTCAAAGCCAGGGGCAGCCTACACACAGCAGCAGAACAGCGAGACGGCACTTCAGAAACTCTCCCATTCATAAATTGCAACTTCCGTAAAGGGGCGGTACGAATGACGACGCATCCCAGGTAACAAACGCGTCCTCATTTTATACCCTGCCAGCCAACTGCTGATAGGTTCAAGGTTTTCACATGACACTGGCCAATAATCAACCCGAATACTTCATTCTGCTACATAAGCATTTGTAATGTAAATGAAAAGAACCTTTATTTCAGCCTAATAGTGTTTGCTTATTTCTCCGTTTGGTTTGTTTTTGTGGCTGGCAGCGGGAGCTTCTTGCATTCTCGTGACGTGAGGCCAAAGGTTTGGGGATACTGTAAAAAAATTCCGTAGAAATTACAATGTTATTGCATCTGGGTTGCCGGTAATTTACCGTAGATTTAAATTTATGTTATTTACTGGCAAGAGTTTGTTCAAAGTTAAATAAGTGTTAAATATTAACAAGTCTTTATCTTTACAGAATAAAACTATACAATAACAGACTCATGCAAAGCATTCTGGGAACCAGAAATCATCATCAACCTTTTTCTGTTTTTTGCTTCAGATTTGTTGTCCAGAATGTTTAGCTTGATGCTGTTTTTTTAGTTTTACCCTGTAAAGACAAAGACCTGTAAATGTTTAATGCTCATTTAACTTTGAACAAAATGTTGCCAGTAAATAACATAAATTTAAATCTACTGTAAGTTACCGGCAACCCAGCTACAATTTCTACGGATTTTTTTACAGTGTATGGGGAATTGCATGCAACATGCATGTTTTTGTATTTGGTTTTAAAAATAATACAAAAACTAGAATTATTTGTGTCTTGTCAGCTTATGCACATTGTCTTTGTTTGTTGTTGTGACCTAGAGGATTAGATCAATTTTTTTTTGGCAGATCACTCTGGTGGGCCGGTTCATTTTTGGGGGTTCACATAATTTTTCTTGCCACTGTATAATAATGGCAGTCTGCAATGGTCATAGCTTCACCACTTCAATACAGATGTAGTAAATGCCTCTCAATCTACTTCACTATACTCATCAGCTAGAACTGTCGTCTTCAGCGCTGAGGCTAACATATATTCATTAAATATAGAGATGAAATTTATACATCATCTTTCAGATCTGACTTAAACACACAAAGAAATATCTTGGAGGATGTTGACTTCAGACTCGACCCGCACTTCACTGCTAAAGACTTTTGAGCTTATTTAAACAAATGTAATATTTAAATAAATGTAGCATGGTGAGGCTGAAATGTTATGAAAAAGCAAAAATCCTGGCATTTGCAACAAAGACATTTTGAGGGCTTTTCTGAAAATAATATCATTGTAAGAATCTGTAATATCTGCTGATTGATGTGACTATGAAGATTTTTTGTGTGGTTATGTTAATGTCATCCTATATATTTTAACATTTATTAAACTAGGACAGTGACCAGAAAGATGTAGAGAGTGAAGCATACGTCTTTACATTCCTTGTACTTTAAATTGAATTGTTTACATGGTGATATTTTTTATTTTTAACAAACACATTTTTGCACACCTATAATGGAAGTTGTTTTCTTTAATTCAAATTAAATATTTGATGATATTACATCTGCATTCACTAGAATTTCTTTGGTTGAAAACAGCAAGCACATTTATATGTGCGGACATTTTTTTCGGGATCATTTGTGGTTCAGACATTTAGGAAATCACAGTAGCACCTGAAAATGTTGAAATGACATCATGTCACAATGTTAAAACAATGAGCATCTCAATAGATCTGAACAGTTTAGAGACATCCTGAGAGATACATTGGGTAAGGTGTGTATTGTTTCCTTTTTTATCATAAACCAAAATGATATACTGTATGTGTGATGTTATAAACTTAAGTATATAACAATCAATTATCTGTAGATGCAATTTTTGCATTTTGGGTAAATGAAAGACATTTCTTGTTCATTTACAGTAGCTGGTCGCTGGTTCTCCAAACAGGTTTACTAGTAAATGTCTAAGTGATTTAAACCAAATGCACGTGTGCATGTCAGTCACAGAGAGAGAGAGAGAGAGCGAGAGAGGGGGCTCTTATTACTTTTCGTCATTCACCATCTGTTTAAAAGACTCACAGACACATTCACTCATGTTTGTTGGTCAGTTTAGTCCGGTCGTTCATGAGTTAACATACAACTGATAAATCTCATACAAGCAGCAACTATATGACAAAAGTTGTAAAACAAAATCTTCAACTCATTGCAAACATTGGATTTTAGTAAAGCATACACCATAAACAGGTATGTGTGTTTGAACTAGTTAGTTTAGGTCACTTTATTCATGAATGTCTTTCCAATTAATGAATGTGTAAGCATTTAAATGCAGGAACGTAAAGTTTTATTTTGTAATCTGTCGTGTTGGAAATGTTCAACATCTTTTCCTCTGTAACTCTGCCTGGTGAGGGATCCTAATTTTGGAATTCTCTGATAGAGTTTCCAGCCCCCAAATAGAAACTGTGTGTGCATGAGTTTCATTTACAAACTTATTTAATTGTTTTGACTAATATTACAAATACTTTATACCACAAGGCTGTTTACGGCTTTATTCTGATTGGTTGAGAAATGTTGATTATTTTATTGTTAAAAGCACACCTGACCTGTCAAATATCTTAAAATAACCATCAGAGCAAAGTCTGTGGTAACCGTCTGTGGTATAAGATAAATTATTGACTACGTGTTGTACACAGATTTTGATTCACTTTTTTTTGTCGATGTGTAGATTTAACAACAGCAACTCCAGTAAGTTAACATAACTTAATGATCATTTAGAAGTTAAGCAGGTGATTGTAGATTGATCTTAGAAAAATGTAATGTAACATCTTTAGAGACACTGTGGCAAATCTTATTACAGTATTTAGTCACAGTCATCTGTTAGAGAGATAAGTGATGGTTTATATTTAAACAGTGACATTGAAACTCCTTTACACACTGATTCCTCTAAAACCTCAATGCTCGTGTGAAGTGTATCTCAGATGATCGTCTCTTTATTGTTATATTCTGTAATAAAAACGAAATCATAGTCTTACAGTGTATCCACATTATGATAAATAAATACGATTCTTTAATAGTTTTATTTGCACTTATAAACTTTTGCATATGTATTTCTCATACATAACCTAATTTTAATTACTTTTGCATTTTTCCTCAGTGCAGATCATTTTTGTGGACCATCTGATTCCAAAGGTAACATTCAGAGTAAACATCAGAAGAACTTTATGCCATGTTGAGTTTAGTAGCTAAATGAATTATGTGTTGTATTTAGGTTGGGACTGACAGCTGAATTCAGGAGCATCTATGGCTCAATATGACCAGTGAGTGTCTGACAGCTCTGTTCTGTAGATCATGTACCTGTGTGTCGCTCTAGCTAAATGTTGGTTGTTTGCAGACTGGAGGATAAAGACTCGCTGGATATTCACGATAACCCACCAGCACCAGACAATGTGGTCAAAGAGGATGACAACACTGTATGTACCGTATAACATTACTGCACAGTATCACACAGATGCACACATGTCTGACAGTCTGACCTCTCCAGGTGTATTTTGTGTATGATGAAGAGGTGGAGGAAGAAGAGGCTCCTCCTCCTCCAACCCCAGAGCCTGTAGTCATCATCAATGACAGGCCACACAAATTTAAGGACCACTACTGCAAGAAACCCAAATTTTGTGATGTTTGTGCACGAATGATTGTCCGTAAGTTTACTTTTCACACCATTATAGTCAATTATATACCAATTCTGTGTCTGTGTGTGAGTGTGTATGACATTGCAATTATAAATGCAGGACATTGCACTGAAACACATGGGACTTTACAGTGATACATGCGGGATGTTGAAGTGCGAGACATGCAGGATGTTACTGTTAAACATGCGGGACGTTGCAGTGATACCTGCGGCACGTTACAGTGATACCTGCGGGGTGGTACAGTGTTACATATGGGACGTAACAGTGCTACATGTGGGACATTACAGTAATCTGGGGTGATATAGTGTTACATGCGAGACATTTCAGTGTTAGGATGTTACAGTGATACCTGTAGGGTGCTACAGTTCTACATGCGGCACATTACAGTGATACATGCAGGGTGTTACAGTGATACATACATGCAGGATGTTACAGTGCTACATGTGGCACATTACTGTGATACATGCAGAGTGTTACAGTGCTACCTGCGGGAAGTTTAAGTGATACATGCTTGATGTACAGTGCTACATGTGGGACATTACAGTGATACATGTGGGGTGCTACAGTGATACATGCAGGACGTTACTGTGATATATGCAGGATGTAACAATTCTACATGCGGCACATTACAGTGATACATGTGGGGTGTTACAGTGCTACCTGCGCGACGTTACAGTGCTACCTGCAGGACGTTACAGTGCTACCTGCAGGTCATTACAGTGATACATGTAGGGTGCTACATTGATACTTGCGGGATGTTATAGTGGTACCTGCGGGACGTTAAAGTGATACATGCAGGACGTTACAGTGATACATGTGGGGTGCTACAGTGATACATGCAGGATGTTACAGTGCTACATGCTTGCCGTTATAGTGATACATGCAGGATGTTACAGTTCTACATTCGGCAAATTACACTAATACATGTGGGGTGCTACAGTGATACATGAGAGACGTTACAGTGCTACATGCTGGCCGTTACAGTGATACATGCAGGATGTTACAGTTCTACATGTGGGACATTACAGTGATACATGTGGGGTGCTACAGTGATACATGTGGGGTGCTACAGTGATACATGCAGGACGTTACAGTGATATATGCAGGATGTAACAATTCTACATGCGGCACATTACAGTGATACATGCGGGGTGTTACAGTGCTACCTAAGCGACGTTAAAGTGATACATGCAGGACGTTACAGTGCTACCTGCAGGACGTTACAGTGCTACGTGTGGGATGTTACAGTGCTACCTGCAGGACATTACAGTAATACATGTAGGGTGCTACATTGATACTTGCGGGATGTTAATGTGCTACATGCTGGCCGTTACAGTGATACATGCTTGACGTTACAGTGCTACATGTGGGACATTACAGTGATACATGCTTGACGTTACAGTGCTACATGTGGGACATTACAGTGATACATGTGGGGTGCTACAGTGATACATGCAGGACGTTACAGTGATATATGCAGGATGTAACAATTCTACATGCGGCACATTACAGTATTACATGCGGGGTGTTACAGTGCTACCTGCGCGACGTTAAAGAGATACATGCAGGACATTACAGTGCTATCTGCAGGACGTTACAGTGCTAAATATGGGATGTTACAGTGCTACCTGGAGGATGTTACAGTGCTACATGTGGGATGTTACAGTGCTACCTGCAGGACATTACAGTGATACATGTAGGGTGCTACAGTGATACATGAGGGACGTTACAGTGCTACATGCTGGCCGTTACAGTGATACATGCAGGATGTTACAGTTCTACATCCAGCACATTACAGTGATACATGCGGGTGTGTTACAGTGCTACCTGCGGGATGTTTAAGTGATACATGCAGGATGTTACAGTGATACATGCTCGACGTTACAGTGCTACATGTGGGACATTACAGTGATACATGTGGGGTGCTACAGTGATACATACAGGACGTTACAGTGCTACCTGCAGGACGTTACAGTGCTACATGTGGGATGTTACAGTGGTACATACATGCAGGATGTTACAGTTCTACATGCGGCACATTACAGTGATACATGCAGGGTGTTACAGTGCTACCTGCGGGACGTTAAAGTGATACATGCAGGACGTTACAGTGCTACATGCTTGATGTACAGTGCTACATGTGGGACATTACAGTGATACATGTGGGGTGCTACAGTGATACATGCAGGACGTTACAGTGCTACATGCAGGATGTTACAGTGCTACATGTAGCACATTACTGTGATACATGCGGGGTGTTACAGTGCTACCTGCGCGACGTTACAGTGCTACCTGCAGGACGTTACAGTGCTACCTGCAGGTCATTACAGTGATACATGTAGGGTGCTACATTGATACTTGCGGGATGTTATAGTGGTACCTGCGGGACGTTAAAGTGATACATGCAGGACGTTCCAGTGATACATGCTGGCCGTTACAGTGATACATGCAGGATGTTACAGTTCTACATGCGGCACATTACAGTGATACATGCGGGGTGCTACAGTGATACATGAGAGACGTTACAGTGCTACATGCTGGCCGTTACAGTGATACATGCAGGATGTTACAGTTCTACATGTGGGACATTACAGTGATACATGTGGGGTGCTACAGTGATACATGTGGGGTGCTACAGTGATACATGCAGGACGTTACAGTGATATATGCAGGATGTAACAATTCTACATGCGGCACATTACAGTGATACATGCGGGGTGTTACAGTGCTACCTAAGCGACGTTACAGTGATACATGCAGGATGTTACAGTTCTACATGTGGGACATTACAGTGATACATGTGGGGTGCTACAGTGCTACCTGCAGGACATTACAGTAATACATGTAGGGTGCTACATTGATACTTGCGGGATGTTAATGTGCTACATGCTGGCCGTTACAGTGATACATGCTTGACGTTACAGTGCTACATGTGGGACATTACAGTGATACATGCTTGACGTTACAGTGCTACATGTGGGACATTACAGTGATACATGTGGGGTGCTACAGTGATACATGCAGGACGTTACAGTGATATATGCAGGATGTAACAATTCTACATGCGGCACATTACAGTATTACATGCGGGGTGTTACAGTGCTACCTGCGCGACGTTAAAGAGATACATGCAGGACATTACAGTGCTATCTGCAGGACGTTACAGTGCTAAATATGGGATGTTACAGTGCTACCTGGAGGATGTTACAGTGCTACATGTGGGATGTTACAGTGCTACCTGCAGGACATTACAGTGATACATGTAGGGTGCTACAGTGATACATGAGGGACGTTACAGTGCTACATGCTGGCCGTTACAGTGATACATGCAGGATGTTACAGTTCTACATCCAGCACATTACAGTGATACATGCGGGTGTGTTACAGTGCTACCTGCGGGATGTTTAAGTGATACATGCAGGATGTTACAGTGATACATGCTCGACGTTACAGTGCTACATGTGGGACATTACAGTGATACATGTGGGGTGCTACAGTGATACATACAGGACGTTACAGTGCTACCTGCAGGACGTTACAGTGCTACCTGCGGGACGTTAAAGTGATACATGCAGGACGTTACAGTGATACATGCTTGACATTACAGTGATACATGCGGGGTGTTACAGTGCTACCTGCACGACGTTAAAGTGATACATGCAGGACGTTACAGTGCTACATGCTTGACGTTACAGTGCTACATGTGGGACATTACAGTGATACATGTGGGGTGCTACAGTGATACATGCAGGACGTTACAGTGATATATGCAGGATGTTACAATTCTACATGCGGCACATTACAGTGATACATGAGGGGTGTTACAGTGCTACATGAGAGACGTTACAGTGCTACATGCTGGACGTTACAGTGCTACCTGCAGGTCATTACAGTGATACATGTAGGGTGCTACATTGATACTTGCGGGATGTTATAGTGGTACCTGCGGGACGTTAAAGTGATACATGCAGGACGTTCCAGTGATACATGCAGGACGTTACAGTGATATATGCAGGATGTTACAGTTCTACATGCGGCACATTACAGTGATACATGCGGGGTGCTACAGTGATACATGAGAGACGTTACAGTGCTACATGCTGGCCGTTACAGTGATACATGCAGGATGTTACAGTTCTACATGTGGGACATTACAGTGATACATGTGGGGTGCTACAGTGATACATGTGGGGTGCTACAGTGATACATGCAGGACGTTACAGTGATATATGCAGGATGTAACAATTCTACATGCGGCACATTACAGTGATACATGCGGGGTGTTACAGTGCTACCTGCGTGACGTTAAAGTGATACATGCAGGATGTTACAGTGCCACCTGCAGGACGTTACAGTGCTACATGTGGGATGTTACAGTGCTACCTGCAGGACATTACAGTAATACATGTAGGGTGCTACATTGATACTTGCGGGATGTTAATGTGCTACATGCTGGCCGTTACAGTGATACATGCAGGATGTTACAGTTCTACATGCGGCACATTACAGTGATACATGCGGGGTGTTACAGTGCTACCTGCGGGACGTTAAAGTGACACATGCAGGACGTTACAGTGATACATGCTTGACGTTACAGTGCTACATGTGGGACATTACAGTGATACATGCTTGACGTTACAGTGCCACATGTGGGACATTACAGTGATACATGTGGGGTGCTACAGTGATACATGCAGGACGTTACAGTGATATATGCAGGATGTAACAATTCTACATGCGGCACATTACAGTATTACATGCGGGGTGTTACAGTGCTACCTGCGCGACGTTAAAGAGATACATGCAGGACATTACAGTGCTATCTGCAGGACGTTACAGTGCTAAATGTGGGATGTTACAGTGCTACCTGGAGGACGTTACAGTGCTACATGTGGGATGTTACAGTGCTACCTGCAGGACATTACAGTGATACATGTAGGGTGCTACAGTGATACATGAGGGACGTTACAGTGCTACATGCTGGCCGTTACAGTGATACATGCAGGATGTTACAGTTCTACATCCAGCACATTACAGTGATACATGCGGGTGTGTTACAGTGCTACCTGCGGGATGTTAAAGTGATACATGCAGGATGTTACAGTGATACATGCTCGACGTTACAGTGCTACATGTGGGACATTACAGTGATACATGTGGGGTGCTACAGTGATACATACAGGACGTTACAGTGCTACATGCAGGACGTTACAGTGATACATGTGGGACATTACATTGATACATGTTGGGTGCTACATTGATACATGCAGGACGTTACAGTGCTACCTGCGGGACGTTAAAGTGATACATGCAGGACGTTACAGTGATACATGCAGGGTGTTACAGTGCTACCTGCACGACGTTAAAGTGATACATGCAGGACGTTACAGTGCTACATGCTGGCCATTACAATGATACATGCAGGATGTTACAGTGCTACATGTGGCACATTACTGTGATACATGCAGGGTGTTACAGTGCTACCTGCTCGAAGTTTAAGTGATACATGCAGGACGTTACAGTGATACATGTGGGACATTACATTGATACATGTTGGGTGCTACATTGATACATGCAGGACGTTACAGTGATATATGCAGGATGTAACAATTCTACATGCGGCACATTACAGTGATACATGTGGGGTGTTACAGTGCTACCTGCGCGACGTTACAGTGCTACCTGCAGGACGTTACAGTGCTACCTGCAGGTCATTACAGTGATACATGTAGGGTGCTACATTGATACTTGCGGGATGTTATAGTGGTACCTGCGGGACGTTAAAGTGATACATGCAGGACGTTACAGTGATACATGTAGGGTGCTACAGTGATACATGAGAGATGTTACAGTGCTACATGCTGGCCGTTACAGTGATACATGCAGGATGTTACAGTTCTACATGCGGCACATTACAGTGATACATGCGGGGTGCTACAGTGATACATGAGAGACGTTACAGTGCTACATGCTGGCCGTTACAGTGATACATTTAGGATGTTACAGTTCTACATGTGGGACATTACAGTGATACATGTGGGGTGCTACAGTGATACATGTGGGGTGCTACAGTGATACATGCAGGACGTTACAGTGATATATGCAGGATGTAACAATTCTACATGCGGCACATTACAGTGATACATGCGGGGTGTTACAGTGCTACCTAAGCGACGTTAAAGTGATACATGCAGGACGTTACAGTGCTACCTGCAGGACGCTACAGTGCTACGTGTGGGATGTTACAGTGCTACCTGCAGGACGTTACAGTGCTACATGCTGGCCGTTACAGTGATACATGCAGGATGTTACAGTTCTACATGCGGCACATTACAGTGATACATGCGGGGTGCTACAGTGCTACCTGCGGGACGTTAAAGTGACACATGCAGGACGTTACAGTGATACATGCTTGACGTTACAGTGCTACATGTGGGACATTACAGTGATACATGCTTGACGTTACAGTGATACATGTGGGACATTACAGTGATACATGTGGGGTGCTACAGTGATACATGCAGGACGTTACAGTGATATATGCAGGATGTAACAATTCTACATGCGGCACATTACAGTATTACATGCGGGGTGTTACAGTGCTACCTGCGCGACGTTAAAGAGATACATGCAGGACATTACAGTGCTATCTGCAGGACGTTACAGTGCTAAATGTGGGATGTTACAGTGCTACCTGGAGGACGTTACAGTGCTACATGTGGGATGTTACAGTGCTACCTGCAGGACATTACAGTGATACATGTAGGGTGCTACAGTGATACATGAGGGACGTTACAGTGCTACATGCTGGCCGTTACAGTGATACATGCAGGATGTTACAGTTCTACATCCAGCACATTACAGTGATACATGCAGGTGTGTTACAGTGCTACCTGCGGGATGTTTAAGTGATACATGCAGGACGTTACAGTGATACATGTGGGACATTACATTGATACATGTTGGGTGCTACATTGATACATGCAGGACGTTACAGTGCTACCTGCGGGACGTTAAAGTGATACATACAGGACGTTACAGTGATACATGTAGGGTGCTACAGTGATACATGCGGGATGTAACAGTGGTACTGCAGGACGTTACAGTGCTACCTGTGGGACGTTAAAGTGATACATGCAGGACGTTACAGTGATACATGCAGGGTGTTACAGTGCTACCTGCACGACTTTAAAGTGATACATGCAGGATGTTACAGTGCTACCTGCAGGACGTTACAGTGCTACATGTGGGATGTTACAGTGATACATGTGGGGTGCTACAGTGATACATACAGGACGTTACAGTGCTACCTGCAGGACGTTACAGTGCTACATGTGGGATGTTACAGTGATACATGTAGGGTGCTACAGTGATACATGCGGGATGTAACAGTGGTACTGCAGGACGTTACAGTGCTACCTGCGGGACGTTAAAGTGATACATGCAGGACGTTACAGTGATACATGCAGGGTGTTACAGTGCTACCTGCACGACTTTAAAGTGATACATACAGGATGTTACAGTGCTACCTGCAGGACGTTACAGTGCTACATGTGGGATGTTACAGTGATACATGTAGGGTGCTACAGTGATACATGCGGGATGTAACAGTGGTACTGCGGGACGTTACAGTGATACATGCAGGATGTTTCAGTTATACTTGTTCATGTGTCATAGCTCAACATAGTGTTTTGTCTGATCAGACATTGCGATCAGTCTTTAGTGTGTTGCACACTGTGTCATTTTAATAATGTTTGTTAGCTACTAACTAAACTGATCAGCAGAAAATATTTTGTTTATTAACTGATCTTTCTTTTTTTAGTCAATAATAAATTTGCCTTGCGCTGCAAAAACTGCAAGACAAACATTCACCACTCGTGTCAGTCGTATGTCCAGTTCCAGAGATGCTTCGGAAAAATAGTAAGATGACAGCACAGTCTTAATCATTTCTTATTTTCATTACTTATGAATATATTGCGTTGAATGGTACTGGTGGAGAAGGAATACAGATCATTTAATTTTGGCTTTGTTTTATTCAACGTATGATCTTGTGTCACAACATAATATTTGGTTACCTCAATAGAGTTTTATATAGAGTACTGTGCACAAGTCTTAGGCCACCAAGATGTGTTCTTTTGTAATGGTATAGTAATCATATATAATTATTTCTCTTTATTCTCTTTATTAAAATACAACCTACATACAGAAAAGGTGTATGTAGTATTAAAAACAGTATAAAAGTATAAGCTGAAGTGTTAAGTATTTTGAGTTAACTCCCCTTACATTGAGCAATAGCAAGATCTCTAAAACAAAAATGAAATTATTTCTAATTCTAATCGAATGACTTTAGGACTTCAGTTTTCTTAAAAAAGCTCAAGATGTGTTTTGTGCCAAGAGGTCAACATAATATACTGACTGATGCCTGAAAAAGACATTTAGTTCTGAAAATTGATTGTTTTCTAATTTTGTGTACATATTTGTTCTGCTTGTATCTTAATAAAAAAATATGGATGGACATTAAAACTTTGCTAAAACAACAAAGCTGATGATGGTGGCCTTAGACTTTTGCACAGTACTCTACAGTATGTTAAGGAATAAATGAATGAGATCTGTCTGGTGTCAGGCACTGGAGCATTGTACACCTGCAGTAATATCTTTACCTATCTTCTCAGCCTCCTGGGTTCAGACGGGCGTATAGCTCTCCTCTCTATGATCAAGAGATCAATAACCCAGGTGAGTCGGACTCTGTATCTGATATATGAAGACAATAACAATGAGGCTCATAGAAACTTAAGTGCTCGTGTTTAGGTCAGCAGAACCGAACGGACCCGGTGTTCGACACACTGAGAGTGGGCGTGATCATGGCCAATAAAGAGAGGAAGAAAGGATCAGAAGACAAGAAGAATGTAAGTGTCTCTTTTCATCAAACATCTCAGAAGATCTTGAAGAATGTTACAGAACTTTATTATTTTTTATTACTATTTATTACAACCCAGGTCTTATGAATGTGATTCTGTTCTATAGATGATGATGATGATGATGGAAGAGGAGGAAGCCCAACAGCCAAAAGAGGACGAAGAGGTGGTTGAAGGTACGTTTTATTCAATTCAATTCAATTCAATTTTATTTATATAGCGCATTTCACAATACTCAATTGTTTCAAAGCAGCTTTACATTAATAGAAGCAGTAAAAGCACAGAAAAACGACAGATAGCATAACATAATACACACTAGCATAAGCAGTCAAATTTGCTGCGGCTATGACGCGACATTATGAGCGAGCATATTACTAATGTAACGTCGAGAAGAAGAAGCTAAGTTAAGCCCAAGCAGGCTACCTCCCCGGGGTAAAAAACCCGCCAGGAGAACTAAAACAAAAACCCTAGGTTGTTTAGCCGAGGAAATAAAAATAAAAGTCCTAGGAGGGAAAAACCCTTGGGAGATATACATGTATATACACACATATTAACGGATAAGGAGCTTAAGCGGAGATTAAGCAGAGATTAAGCAGAGATTAAGCGGATATTAAGCGGGTCCTGCCGGTGGTCGTTGGTCAGGCATCAGCTGGGCATCACATTGAAGGACGACCAGTAGATCAGAGGTGTGCCGACTTCCACATCCACCGGAACTGGGTCTGTTTGTCCCATTGTCCTCAGGGTCAATGGGACCCAGGGACGAGACAGGGAGAGAAAAACAAAATCAGATTAGCGTAGGGGCCGTTCACATGTAATGCAAGTGTCACACAGTGATGTGGTTGAATCAGCTTAGTTTCAGACAGACTAACTATTGCGGCATAATTATATTATCCACAGTTGAGGATTTTGCAAATTGGGGGCCCACTGCGACGGTATATATGGTAACTAAGGGTCACCTTCCGATTTTTAAGAGAAAATGAAACCTGTCGACCCGTTTGACTAAGGCCTGTAACCCCACTGTTGTCGTTAATGCAGGTTCAGTGGCAAACGGGTCTATATTGCATACTATTTACAAGATCACGAAAAAATGCCAACATCGCAACCTGACCATACGTGTCAACCCGTTTGACTAAGGCTGGAGGCCCCACTGTCGTCGTTAATGCAGGTTCAGTGGCAAACGGGTCTGTATGGCATACTATTCACAAGACACAAGAAAGCGCCAAAATCGCAACCCGACCATACGTGCCAACCCGTTTGACTAAGGCCGGAAGCCCCACTGTCGTCGTTAATGCAGGTTCAGTGGCAAACGGGTCTGTATTGCATACTATTCACAAGACACAAGAAAGCGCCAAAATCGCAACCCGACCATACGTGTCAACCCGTTTGACTAAGGCCGGAAGCCCCACTGTCGTCGTTAATGCAGGTTCAGTGGCAAGCGGGTCTGTATGGCATACTATTCGCAATAGAAAGAAAGCGCCAAAATCACAACCCAACCATACGTGCCAACCCGTTTGACTAAGGCCAAAAGCCCCACTGTCGTCGTTAATGCAGGTTCAGTGGCAAACGGGTTTGTATGGCATACTATTCACAAGAACACGAAAGTTCCAAAATCGCAATCCGACTATAGGTTAAGATAAGATTTTTATTTATTTATTTGGTTGATCTGTGTTATGACCGCGAGTGCTTTGTTCCGTACAGATAACTATTTCGAGTTAAGTACTTTTACTAGACAAATTATGCGAATGCTTTGTTGAAGAGAAAAGTTTTAAGTCTAGATTTAAAATTATCGACTGTGTCTGATTCTCGGACATCGGTTGGTAAATCATTCCAGAGCTTAGGGGCTAAGTAGGAAAATGACCTTCCACTTTTAGACACTTTTGATAGTCTGGGGATAATCAAGAGACCAGAATTTTGCGACCGTAGTGTGCGTGATGGATTGTATTCTGATAGTAATTCTCTAAGATATGAGGGTGCTAGGCCATTTAAAGCTTTGTAGGTGATTAGTGATATTTTAAATTGTATGCGATATTTAACTGGTAGCCAGTGTAAAGATGCCAGAATTGGGCTTATGTGGTCATACTTTTTAGATCGAGTAAGTACCCTTGCGGAAGCGTTTTGAACTAGCTGAAGCTTGTTTACTTGATTTGCATGGCATCCCCCGAGTAGCGAGTTACAATAGTCTATTCTAGAGGTCATAAAAGCATGGATAAGCTTCTCTGCGTCAGATGTAGACAGTATATGGCGTATTTTCGAGATATTTCTAAGATGGAAGAATGCTGTGCGGCAGACGTTGGCGATATGACTATCGAAGGATAAGTTGCTGTCGAACATCACACCTAAGTTCCTAACCGTGGAAGATGGCACCACAGTGCAGCCATCTATGTGCAACTTGTAATCTGACATATTATGTTTGTAGCGATTCGGTTCAATAATAAGTATCTCTGTCTTATTGGAGTTCAGCTTAAGAAAGTTATGTGCCATCCAGTCACTAACATCGCTAAGGCAGTCTGTTAGCTTAGAAAACGTGTGTGTTTCGCTGGGATGTGAGGAGATGTAAATACTGGGTATCATCCGCATAGCAGTGAAAACTTATGTTATGTTTCCTGATAATGTCTCCTAGAGGTAACATGTATAACGAGAACAGGATAGGACCTAAAACCGATCCCTGCGGTACACCGTATTTAACCAGGGAGTGATATGACTCTTCCTCGTTTACATAAACAAAGTGATAGCGATTGGTTAGATACGACCTAAACCAGGCTAGCGCCTGACCACTGATACCAACATAGTTTTCTAGTCTATTGAGTAAGATTGTATGATCTATTGTGTCAAAGGCTGCACTAAGGTCTAATAATATAAGAATTGAGATTTCACCACGATCGGATGTTAATAGGAGGTCGTTTGTAACTCTAAGCAACGCTGTCTCTGTGCTATGGTGGGGCCTGAATCCTGATTGGAACTTTTCATATGTACTATTATTTGTCAAGAATGTGCGTAACTGGCTTGCCACTACCTTTTCTAATATTTTCGAAAGAAAAGGGAGATTTGAGATTGGTCTAAAGTTATTAAGCTCTCCCTGATCAAGCTGCGGTTTTTTAATCAGCGGTTTAATAACTGCTAGTTTGAAAGCTGTTGGAACGTATCCTATTTCTAGCGATGAGTTAAAGATATTTAGAACCGGGGTTGACACTACAGGGAATACCTCTTTAAGCAGTTTTGTGGGAACGGGGTCTAATATACAGGATGATGATTTGGATGATGTAACTAGTCTAGAGAGCTCATCTATTGTAGTAGGTTTAAATGAATCAAGATGTTCGTATGGTAGTCTAGTGTTAAGTGAACTAACGGGTTGAGTGGTGGCTGCCTGGGTAGCTACGATGTTTTCCCTTATAGCCGTAATTTTGTTAGAAAAGAAGTTCATGAAGTCGTTACTATTGTGTTGAAGTTTACTACTGGTTTCTGTTTGTTCTTTATGTCTAGTCAGTTTTGCAACCGTGCTGAAGAGGAAACGAGGGTTATTATGATTCTCATTTATAAGCTTGCTAAGATAGGTAGATCTGGCGGTTTTAATAGCCTGTCTGTATTGTTTAACACTCTCTTTCCATGCTGCACGCCATACCTCTAACTTTGTGCTTCTATAATTTCTTTCCATTTTCCTAGTTGCCTTTTTGAGTGCTGCGGTGTGATGATCATACCATGGAGCTGGCGGTTTTTCTTTGATTCTCTTTTTTCGAATGGGAGCAACGGCATCCAATGTGTTAGAACAGACATTGTTTAGGTTTTCTATTACAATATCTAGATCGTCAGAGTTATCTGCTACATGTTTAATTTGGGACAGGTCTGGAAGAGTGCTAATAAATCTATCTTTAGTGGTGGAAATTATTGTTCTGGCTAATCTGTAGCATGTTGTGGATTGACTGATCCTATCTAGAAGTACAGTGTATGACACAAGGTAATGGTCAGAAACTGCATCACTCTGAGGTGATATTTTGATGTCATTAATATTGAGCCCGAGTGACAGAATTAAGTCTAATGTGTGCTTACGAGAATGCGTTGGCCCTGTCACGTTTTGTCTAATATTGAGAGAATTTAGAACATCCATAAATGCACGTCCTAGTGCATCTTTTGGGTTATCCACATGAATATTAAAATCACCAACGATAAGAGCTTTATCTACAGTGACTACAAGCTCAGACAGGAAATCTGCTATTTCTTTAAGGAAATCTGCATGGTGGCCCGGAGGTCTATAGATTGTAGCTAAGGCAAAAGAGAGCTGTTTGTGGTTACGATCGGTTATTTCCATATTTAACAACATTAGTTCGAATGATTTAAATTTTACTTCAGATTTTTGGTTTACTTTAAAAATTTTGTTGTATATTGTAGCTACACCACCCCCTCTCCCCTTTAATCGAGGTTCGTGTTTATAATAATAGTCTTGTGGGGTGGATTCGTTTAAACTAATGTAGTCGTCTGCTTTAAGCCAGGTTTCTGTTAAACAGAGTGCATCTAAGTTTTGGTCTGTAACTATTTCATTGACAATAGGTTCTTTATTGGTAAGCGATCTAATGTTAAGAAGGCCGAATTTTAACATTCGAGGTTCATCCGTTAAAGTATTGTTTTCTAATTTTATATTAATCAGATTTGTACCAGATGTGGCAAGCGGTGCTCTGTATTTATTTGTTCGGGGAACAGATACAGTTGAAATGTGTTGATATTCTGGTAAGATTGACTCGAAGTGCTGGGATATAAGTGATCTTGACATATCACGGCAGCTAACAGATGGACGGTTAAGCCGATCCGTCTGTTGTCTGACTTGTACCCTGGATAGTCAGACTGTATTCGAAGTAAGACTATTGGTCAGATTTATAGAGAGAATCGCCCTTCCTTCCTGAGATGGATGGAGGCCATCTCTCTTTAGCAGGTCAGGTCTCCCCCGAAAATGCTTCCAATTGTCTATAAACCCTACGTTATGCTGAGGGCACCATTTTGACATCCAGTCGTGAAGAGACAATAATCTACTGTAAGTTTCATCCCCCCGGTAGGCGGGGAGGGGACCAGAGCATATTACATTGTCTGACATTGTTTTAGCAATTTCACATATCTCTTTAATATTATCTTTGGTGATCTCCGACTGGCGGAGTCTGGTGTCATTCGTGCCGGCGTGAATAACAATTTTAGAAAACTTACGCTTAGCATTAGCCAGCACTTTAAGTTTTGATCTAATGTCTGAAGACCTGGCTCCCGGTATACAATCGACTATGGTGGCTGGTGCCTCAATGTTTGCGTTCCTAAGTATCGAATCTCCAATGACCAAGGCACTTTTAACAGACGTCTCAGTCGCTGTGTTGCTTAGAATATCGAACCTGTTTGAAATTACCAGGGGGATCTTGGGTGGGCACCGGAAACGACTTTGCCGCCTGACAGTCACCCAGTTAGTCGGCCCCCTTGACTCAGATGATGGAACCGAGCTATGTGTATTACGTTTAACACTAGGCGCACCCGAAACAGTGTTTGTAGCATTAGCGGTATTAGCGTTTGTAGCATTAGCGGTATTAGCGTTTGTAACATTAGCGGTATTAGCGTTTGTAGCATTAGCGGTATTAGCGTTTGTAGCATTAGCGGTATTAGCGTTTGTAGCATTAGCGGTATTAGCGTTTGTAGCATTAGCGTTTGTAGCATTAGCGGTATTAGCGTTTGTAGCATTAGCGGTATTGCTGTCATCAACTAGCGTTTGGATGCGCGCTTCTAGTTCTGCAATCTTCTCCGTCAGCCTTACTACTTCAATACACTTAGCACAAGTAAACCCCTCTGTGCTGATGGAAGAAGCTAAACTGTACATGTGGCAAGTAATGCAGGTTACAATAACAAGTGGAGTCTTACCGCTTTCATGTTGGGTGATGGCGTCTTCGGTCACCTGGACGCGGTCCGTGAATATAACACCTCATGCATTCTAAAAAATGCTGGGCTGTTTTTAACCCATGCTGGGTAAATATTGAACAAAAAACACTGCTGGGTTGTAATAAATAGTAATAAAAAGTAATAAAGTTTTTAAAGGATTCAAGTGTTAAACAAATAAGGATTAATAATTTCAACCTCACGCACATTTTTTCATTGGAATACACTGAAATACATCACTTCTGGTCAGGGTATTGCATGATGTGTAGCAGGGCCGTGCAGAGACCATTGGAGGGACAGGTGCTCAAAGAATAAAAAGGGCACTTCGCTCGCTGACACGCAAGCACACAACTGAAACAAATAATAAAGTAATACAGAATAGAAAGATGATAAGTCTAACGTTTTTTCTTTATTTTCCTTGCAAATAGAGTGAGACAGAAAAATCTATATAGACTGAGTTTTATATCTATATATTTATGCATTTGGCAGCAGCTTTTATCCAAAACGACTTAAAGTGCATTTCATTTAGTGTTTGTGTGTGTCAACACAGTATATGCAGTTTTGAAATTATATGATATTATATATTGCATTGTTACATTAAGATATTATTACGTTTACAGGCTTGTGTTTTTGTTGTCATATTTAAAATATAATTCTATTCTATTCTAATCCTGTTCGAAATTTGTATACAAAGAGAGTAGCCTACATATTTTAGTTTTGAATCGTGTTTGTGTTGTGTTTTGCACACTTTGATGCCTTGATGACAGGACAATAAAATAATGACATTCATCTCTCCTTTCATTCATTTCATGAAGCCTCTAGTACTTTCTTTATTTTCAGGTAAACTAAAACTGGTTGCAAAGCTGGAGAGTTTTTGACTGAGTTAATAATTTAGCACGAGTATGGCTATATTACCCAACATCAGCTCCCATTGTCTTTTATCAAAGGCGAGTCCAGGAATCGTAAATTCAATATGATACAAAAAGTAAGAGTTTTTTTTACCGTATTCATCGGATCTTGCTCTTCCAACAAACTCCGCGTGACAAGTGGATGACATTAGAACAGCGCGAGAGCGATTTGAAATCAAACTCCTCCGTATGATTTCCCGAATATTTCTCGCGGTACTTTGATGTCATGTGCGTTTCGATTCTTGCATTGCTGCGTGAAGTTGAGCACACCTACAAACTCGAGACAGCTACCTGTATGAACTCCCGGCAGAGAACGTCCCTGCCTTTGCTTCATCCATTGTTTTATATGGGAAGAATGTTTTATTTTCAGCGTGAGAAATACAAGGTGTGCTGTCGTGTGAACTACCTGAAATGCGTGTCGCCCGCCAAATGCGTGAGACTTGAGAGCCCTGTTTGCATCTAACGTTCTAAAGATGTTAATACACACAGACAGCAATAAACAAAAGCTGTGCATGCTCTCCTCACGTTGTTCTTGTAAAATAATAATAATATAACGAGCATACCGCTTCGGTTCAATGCCGGCTCGAAGGGGATCCTCCCTGTACTGCGCACCGTGTCGTGCACGTGTGGGCGCTGCTGCGCTGTGAGCTTTCCCTAAAGAGATTGTCCAATAAAAGGTCAATACGTCATCATGTGACTAATTTTATTTGCAGCTAAATTATTTTTTATTAATTTTACTAATAGTTAGATTGGGCAGGCCTTCACAAAAGGGCATTTAATTGCAAAAAAAATGCCTTGACAAAAAGGGCACTTTGGTCATCCAGGGGTAAAGAGGCAGGTGCTTGGGCAACCACCGCCCCCCCCCCCCCTCTGCACGTGCCTGCTGTGTAGTCACACAAGTTCACAATTTTTGACGAATTCAACCCTCAAAACGGATCCAAAAAATTATGCATCCGCAGATGGTCGGCACCTCACGCATCCCCTTTGCGACTCTCCATAGGGAATGACTTTAGGTTTATCGGCCGTCGCTTGTTGTGTACAGTGGAAAGGCGGCATTTATGTCAAATGGGCCACGTATGAAATTAAATGGCTTCTGATGTCGTATAACTGGTCGGGTGTTCTGTTAATCACTGCGGATTTGGGTTATCAAACAGGATTGTGCATGACTCTGCAACAGGGAACGCTAAACATGAGCACAAACTTGAACACAACATTTAAACTACAATGAAAGATGCAAATGAAGCTATATAGTAAAACATGTTTTTAGAAGATACATTTTAAAACAAACATAGAAAAGCAATAGGTTATACATATAAGGAAAATTGAATGACGCCATTAAAATTATTTAAAAAAAAAAAAATACTACAGGAAACACTGTTATTGCAGATAGAAATGGGAATATGTCAATATGTAAGTTATGGTTGAGATGTGGCTGCTCAGTTCTCTGATCTTGTTCAGTGGTATGTAGATGTAGGCCATTGTGTTCAAGATATTTTTAGCAGGTAACAGCTGTGTTTCATTTGACTCATGTATTCAATTAAAACATGTCACCAGTAAATAACTGGTAATTTTACAAACTCTCTTACTGGTAAATTGGCAGCACTGATTTACAAAAAAAAACATGATCTGTTAACTGCAATTTACCATTTAAGACTGTATGTGTGAAAGGGACTAATGTGTGTGTCCCTTGTCAAACAAGTTCACAAACCAAAAAAAGACTGACAGTCTATAGGCCACAGGGGTGTCAAAATCTGGGAGTGATTTTCTGTTTTAATATTAACGACAGAGAGAGCAGCAGATTTAATTAAGGGGTTCGCACACCGGCCGCGCAGCTCATCGTCGCGCCGCGTCAAGTCGCGCCTAGGACAACTCGGAGGTATTGTAAACCGGAAGTGCACATTAAATAGCGTGAGCTTCGTCAGATAGCGTCTACTTCAAAATGCAAAATATACGTAAGCAGCCAATGTTAATCGTTAATGATTTGGGGAACTATGTGAGTGGCGCTGTGTGGCGCGACAGGGATTTGAGCAACTTCCTGAGTTGTAGCTGGGCGGCTCGGACAGCTGCCACCTGACGGCGCCGGTGTGCGTATACTCATAGAAAACGATGTGTTCGAGTTTTTTAGAACGGTGCTGTGCGGTGCGCCGCTGGGCTGCGCATTCTGTGTGCAACCCCCTTTAGGCTACTGTTAATTTAAGATCCAATATACTAATAATCATACGACTGTATGCATTCAGTTAAGACATAACCAACAACATTAATATGAGCCGTGTATGTTTTGGTGATGAACTTAAAAGCACATTTAATCAAGGACTTTGCTGCTGTAACTTGGCTTCAGCAGGCGTAGTGATATTATGCACTACCCAAAAATAGTCCCCTGCTATTGAAAGTTACTAAGGGGACTTTTTTTTGGGCTGCTGCGTAATATCATTGCGCCTGCTGCAGCCATGTTACAGCAGCAAAGTCCTTGATTATTACGCCAGAATGAGAGTATAGTTCCTAACCATATCTGCCTAGAAAATCGCAACTTTTAATTTTCTGTCGGTTTTAGTACACAATGTCACTACAGAAGAGTCAAGTTTTAAATAGGAAAAATATCCAAACTCTTTGGTTATTTTTTAGCGCAATGCTAATGGACTAATCAAATTCAATAGATTATGCTAAGCTATGCTAAAAGTGGTAGCGCCAGCCCCGGAGATCAGCTGAATGGATTCCAAAAAGGAGCTGCAAAATTAGTATTTTTTAAAAAATGTGGAGTGTGCCTTTAAAGACGCTACAGAGTCAGCAGATCTTGTTGCTGCCGGTAGATCATTCCACCGTCGTTCGGCAGCATAGTGCAGGGATTGAGAGGGTACGTAAGGCTGTACAAGCGAAGGTAAGGGGGTGCTGACCCAGTGGTGGTTTTAAAGGCCAGGAGCAGAGCTTTGAGTTTGATGCAAGCTGCTATACACTCTAAAGAAAATTGGTGCTAAATAGGCATGCTGAGATGCAGGCAGAAACCGTGGGATCATCAGGGTGGAACGACAAGTGGAGTTGATTGTCATCCGCATAGCAGTGGAAGGAAAAGCCATGTTTCCGAATGACATATCCCAGGGATGTCATGTATACAGAAAAGAGCAGTGGTTCAAGCACTGAGCCTTGCAACTTACCCTTCCTTCCACTTCTGAAACCTGTAAAGCAATGTTGGCAGCACTCATGCGTCTGTTTTTGAAGCCAGCACACCACAAGGACTCAACTTTTTTGATCGACCCTTGCGAGTTTTGTTGAAACAGTCTTGGAAAACCTCTGTATGACCCTGGCTACTGTAATGTAAATCAGTTTTAGTTTGTTATTGATCTTCTTTTAGCATTGGCCATCTTTTTGGAGAGCACCAATTTTGTAATTCTCAAATCCTCAGAGAGTTTTTTTGCCATGAGGTGTCATGTTCAATATCCAGTGGTGGTCAGTATGACAGAATTGTACTCAAAGCACGCTTCGCATTAGGTCCTGATCACACTGTCAGGGCTTATTTTTGCGATAACAACCTGCTGCATATACATTATCCCTTACATAACACCAATCTAGTTTTACATGTCTTCCATGCTCTCTTATGAAACACCAGTGCCATGCAACAGCCAGACGGTGTTAAGAGTCAGTCATCTCACTTGATAAACACTAATGCTAAAACAACAAGAACGTTTCCACCTATTCACAGACAGTTCAATAGTGTTTGGCAGTAACCCACTTCCATCTTCCAAACGTTTCCAAAAACTGATAAGGGTTCAGTTTTCACCACTTGGACATGAACCTTATGAGAAGCTCTGAGAGCTGGACAAGACAGCACATATTTTTGGAATATTAGATGACAGTTTACTGTATCAGCCTCAGTATAATAATTCCCTTGCACAACAAACCAAACACATATACAACTGAAATACTGACAACGGCATTATAGTTAGATTTATCTCACGTTGCATCAAATATTTATTTATATGTGTAACCAACCAGACCTGGCCGGTATTTAAATATATAAGTTAAATGCCACAGACGATAATAGCAATGATCACTTTTACAAGCAGTTTTATTTATAATACAAAACTTCTAATTCCACATAACATGATAAAATATTTAAAATACTATGGCAAACCTCATGATGTAGAAAAATATTTACACTCTCATGACAAAATCACAGGGCTCCTTAAAAGGCACCACTGGAATTGTGAAGGATAGACAACCACTGCAATGCAACCCCACTTCAACACAGCAATCACAGCACACAATAAAAGGTGCCACGTCACAAGAATATCCCACCACCGCACCAGTGCCAGTCGCACCCACAAGGGAAGCCCCTGTGCTGCCGAGAGTCAGAAAGGATGAAAACTACAAAGAGAAGAAACAAAATTAATCATACATTTCACAAAAATAAAATAAAAATAATAATAATAATGAATAAAAACCCTCAAATCATTACACAAATACTAATAATAATCATAAATCACTTATATAATGAGAAAGGGGTAATTCACCACAAAAATCAAAATATAAAATAGTAACAATAGTCGTGCTCGACCTGTAAAACAAACACTAAATATGAATTCCTTAAATCAACCCTTAAATTAAATTAGAGGTTTTACCAAATTAAGAAAATACCTTAAAAATATATCTGGATCTAAGAAAGACAGAATTAAAACCAACCGGTTGTTTCTTCTATTAAAAAGGAACCTACAAAACAACCTTTATGAGCAAAAACTTCTTTTAGCATATTAACAGAAAGACTTATTAATACTCATTACCTCTAACAAGCATTTCGCTCATACATCACTCATACTCTGTGAAGACTCTGTCGTCAGGCCAATCACCATTATCACGCACGGTTTTCTGAAAGATGACAACATCATAAAACACTTTTCTTTCTACCCCTTTAACCTACTAATTTCTTTATAAATTCTCATTACCTGAAGATCGACAAGCTTGTTTGTAGACCCGACAAATGAGGTGAAAGCAATCCACACTACTATAAGTCTATTTATAGTACCTACAGACAGCATGAAGCGCAAATCACTTAGTAGCAAATACTTGTATACATCATCAATGCATAAATGAAACGAAAGCGTGTTATGCTACTGCACACCCCATATAATTACACAAGCAAACACAATCAAGCACAAATTACCTTATAATAATGTTTGCTTGTTGGCCGAATCAATGAATGAAAGAGGAGGACACGCTATGCTACCGTGCGTCTATTTATAGTGCGTGCTGACGTAAACATTACGCTACTGCATAGCCTTATGGGAAATGCAGTCTCGAACTCATATCACCCCGTTACAATCCACCCCCTCAAAAGAAAACGACGTCCCGTCGATAAACCTAGGTTTCACACCCATGTTCTAAACAAACAACTTTGGGGATTGTTGGATGGCCTTGTCACAGGGAGAGCTCTTTGATCATTAGTACAAACAGACTGGGGAAGATGATATGGGTTCCGATGACATCCTGCAGTAGATCTCTGGGTATGTCTTAATCCACGATTACACTCTGGAGGTGGTAATACAACACTTGGAGATCTAGATAAAGAACTTTCTACACTTTCGTCCTGCAACCCTACCTCATCCATTGACTCGGATATAATCAATACAGACTCTGTGTTTGAATCAAGTTCTTCATCTCTCATATTCAGAGGTAGCCCTGGATCACAAGAACTAGGAACAGGACGCAACTCACATCGATGTATTCTTTTAACTGAACCAGTACCATCAGCTGGACATACAGAATACACTGGACCATTTGAACCCTGAACAACCCTATAAAGTGTTGGATCCCACACATCCTGAATCTTATTTCTCCCTCTAACCTTATGAGACCTTCGATACACTAACTGACCCTCTTGCAAAGAGTCATGATGCACCTTCTCATTATTTGATCGAGCACGTTGAGCTGCTGCGGCTTTCAAGCGGGCCCTAGCGCTGTTGAATATTTGTTCCAAATTCTCTCTATGTTGAACTATCCATGGTTCTCCACTAGGCTCCAGATTATCTTGGCCTAAAATAAACTCAATTGGTAGCTGGGGCTCCTCCCCAAACATAAGAACATAAGGAGAATAGCCTGTAGACTGATGCTCTGTAGTGTTGTAAGCAAACACCACTTGTGAAAGAAACTCTGGCCAATGATATTTCTTTTCAACAGGAAGTGTTCGCAATAAATCATGCATCGTTCTATTAAATCTCTCACATTGACCATTGCCTTGAGGCCTATATGGTGTTGTACGAGTTTTAACAATGCCATAGATTCTGCACAATTCTTGAATAATTTTACTCTCAAAGCATCGGCCCTGGTCGGAATGAATTTGCCTCGGTAACCCAAACAAATGAAACCAATGCTCAACCAACACTCGTGCTACAGTCTGCGCCGTTTGATCTTTTGTTGGTATGGCTTGAGTAAATTTTGAGAAAACATCAGTCATGACCAACACATTCTCAGTTCCATTGGATGATGGTTCCAACAATGTGAAGTCAATGGCCAAGATGTCCAATGGCCTTTCTGCTGTAAGGTGACCCATGAAACTTCGAACTTTCGGTCGAACTTCTTTTGCTAAAGTACAGCGCTCACATTGCTTGCACCAATTCTCAATAAACTTGTACATCCCGGGCCAGTAACATCGTGTTCTGACTAAGCTAGCGGTCCGCTCCACCCCCTGATGGCCGTGATCATCATGCAGGCTACCTAACACTTCTTCCCTTAAACACTGAGGTAACACTACTTGACGAAACTCCTTATGTCCACCTGGGGCCTGAAACCGTCTATACAACACACCATCAACCTTCATTAGCCTTTGCCACTGGCGAACTAACTCAGTCACTGCAGAAGGTTCAAAACTCCTCTCCTGTTGTGTTGGGGGCTTCTGACGCTCCCAATAGACCAAAAACCGACCGATGACTGGATCTAATTCCTGAAATTCCCTTAAACTGGTCTTAGATTGGAGGGGAAGAGCAGAAATAGTGTCAATGGTCAATATAGACTTTTGAGTGGTGACACATTGTCTTACCATCTCTGGAATAGGTGTGGTCACTGAAATCTCAGCCATTGAAGCTGTATATTGTCTGGACAATGCATCAGCATTGCCATTATATCGGCCAGGCTTATACTTCACCTCCAAATCAAAGTCAGAAAGTCCAACCCAACGCTGCTCCAATGCTCCAAGTTTAGCTGTCTGATACTGGCTTAAAGGATTATTATCAGTGTAAACAATACACTTATGCCCAATCAAGTAGTCTCTAAATTTGTCAGCTACGGCCCATTTTAGAGCAAGAAATTCCAATTTCATTGAACTATAGTTCTGCATATTGCGCTCAGATGGCCGTAAACCTCGACTTGCGAAGGCAATAGGTCTAAGCTTGCCCTGATAGTCTTGTGACAAAACTGCTCCCAATCCTTGATGGCTTGTATCCACTTCCAAAACAAAAGGTCTACTAAAATCTGCATAAGCCAGGATGGGAGCACTTGTTAACAGCCCTTTTAATGTTTGGAAGGCATACTCACAATCTTCAGTCCAGCTGTTCTTTAGACACATCTTTGATGACTTGCCTTTTCGATTAGAGGCAACTTCTGCAACTAAGCGATTCAAGGCACCTGCAACACTAGAAAAACCCTTAATAAACCGCCGGTAATAACTAGCAAATCCTAGAAACGATCGGAGCTCCTGAACATTCTCCGGTCGTCTCCAGTTTACCACAGTTGCCACCTTATCGGGATCAGTTCCTACACCTGCAGCAGAAACGACATGACCCAAATAATGGACTTCAGGGCAAAAGAAACAACACTTACTAAGTTTAATCTTGAGATTCTGTTGTCTTAAACGATGTAGGACTAATTCAAGACGTTGCAAGTGTTGATCTATAGAGGATGAAAAAATGATCACGTCATCCAAATATAACAACAAGGATTGAAAACTCTGATCACCAAAAATCCTCTCCATTAATCGCTGAAAAGTGCTTGGAGCATTACACAATCCAAATGGCATCCTATTAAACTCAAACAAACCAAAAGGTGTACAAAAAGCAGTCTTAGGCTTATCCGCTTCTGCTACCGGAACTTGATTGTAGCCACTGGCCAAATCGAGTGTCGAGAACCATTTTGCACCAGTCAACGCATCCAAAGATTCCTCTATCCTAGGTAAAGGAAAGGCATCCTTACGAGTTTTAGCGTTTAACTGTCGATAATCAACACACATTCGTAAGGAGCCATCTTTCTTTTTAACTAGCACTATGGGGGATGCTTAAGGACTGCAACTCTCCCTAATGACTTGGCCATCCAACAGCTGCTTAATATGAGCTTTGGCAGCCTCAAACTGGCTCGGCGGAAGTCTACGGTAGCGTTGGCGCACTGGAATATCATCCGTCAGGGGTATGTGATGCTCAATTAATGAAGTACATCCAAGATCGCCATCGTTTTTTGAAAAAACATCACTATATCGGGCTAAGAGATCCTTAACTAACCCTTGTTCGGATTCCGAAAGCCCTGGTAATTCCAAGTCAATGTCAGATTCTGCAGTAGAAACGGACATCTGAGATTGAACTATGACCGTATGTGTGTTACCTACTTTTTCAAAACAGAAACCCTGACATTGCGAAGGAATTAGTTCCGCCCTGACCAATGTTCCCAATCTAGTTTTTGGTTGCAAACTGACAGAGACAGTACTAACATTTATTACAGGGATCAGTGCAAAACCTTGATTTAACTGAACCAAAGCAGGGGAAATCAAAATCCCTGGTGGTAACCCATTATTTCCTGATTCCTGTGGTTCCAATAATGCAACTGTATTTTTGCAACCAAAACCTTTCGGACAAGAGGTCGGTACTAACCTTAACGTGCCTGCCGGAATCTGCAGTGGATAATCAGACTGCACTCGTACATGACCCACAAAGCTGGCTGTATGGGTGTTCTCGGCTCTCTGACACTCCAATAAGGCATCCTTCCATCCTGGCTCAGCTTGTTTAACTAAAGGTGCTGAAAACAATGCTGCGCCATGCTGTTCAAACAATTCACTATAACATTGGCCAATAACATTCATTCCCAGCAATCCTGGAGTGAGCACCCTCCCTTGATGCAAAACAGTGTCAACAGAATCTTTAACTACCAAAACACCTCTTTTCAAAATAGTTTGTCCCAACACTAACATATCTGTCTCAAAATACCCAACATATGGGATTTCTAGACCATTTGCTGCTTTCAACTGAAGCCAACTACATTCTTTAAGAACCTCTTCACCTAATGATTTAAAATGGCTATTAAAGAATGATTCAGTTATCGTAGTTACCATTGAACCAGTGTCCAAGAGGCAGGGAACAGTGACTTTCCCCATCTGAACAGTTACTGTTGGACACTGGCCAACCAAATGTTGTAAAACAGAAGGACATGCTGACATCGATGACTTTGAGCCATTACTACCCTTTTCTGTTGTGTGGCTCATGACAACAGAGGGTACTAGTTTAAAGGCTCTTCAGTTGAAACTTCACTGATATCAACTGTTAGTGGTCTAGAACTAACATCAATAGGCCAAGGCTGACGGCAATATCTGGCAATATGGCCAAGCTTATTACAGCGCAAGCATCTTCGAGTGTTCACTCTAGGAGAAGGGGGATTATCAGAGGTAGGCTTAAGTTCGTTAAGGCACTTAGTAATAGCGTCTATCTGTTTTTGCTGACTCTTAAGCATATCTTTAATTTCATTGAATTCAGTAGACTCCCCAAACCTATTTATTTTCTTGTCAAACTGAACTACTCTACCTTGAGTCTTATTACACCATGATTGTGGTACTAACGTAACAGTCGCTATTTCTCCTTTCTCCACCCACCTAATTGCTTCACCTCTTACATCTAGTAAGGAACAAGAAGGCTTTTGCCTCACAAATCGTCTGAGTTCACGTCGTAAAGTAACATCCCTTACATGCTCCACAAATTGATCTCGAAGCACCTGGTCATCGTTAGGAACACTGTTAGGATTACTACTTAAGACTGCATCCATTAATGACATTAAGGAATGGGAAAACTCCATAAGAGACTCTCCTTCCTGTTGTTTTCTCTCAAAAAATTTCTGCTGTAACTGCACAAAAGTTTGTTTACCATGATACATATCTTTTAAAACATTAAAAATAAGTTCTGGTCTCTCCCTCTGAGCAGCAGGACGGAGCTTTACCTCCATCCTTGCTTCCCCTCCTAAATGATCCAGTATAAACAATACTTGTTCCCTATCTGACCAACCTCTACCCTCAATACACATAGTAGCTTCCTCAATCCACTCCTCCACAGTCACGGATGATGAATCTGAATGTCCATAAAAACGTGGGCACTTTCTCTCTCTAGGAACATACAGCGCCCTGTGAAGAGACATTGGAGGAGTATTAGGGTTTGAGGAGGATGAATTTACAACATGTCCGCTGGATGGTAATGCTTGACTCCTCAATTGATCATTCAATGTTTGCAAACTACGCAGCTGTTCACGCAGGTCCGTTAATTCTTGCTGCAAATCTTCAGACATGCTGGAAAAGAGTTCAAAGAGAAGTCAAGATAATTCAGGAGGAGGCGGCTTCTAAGGGAATCAAGACAGCTATCTTCTTGCACGACTATTGCTACTAGTACATGTACCTGTTACTTACCAACAATATGTGGTGACCCCCCAAAAAACAATTACAGAATTAAATAAAAGGAAAAAAAGAGAAAGAAAAAAAAATCCTGTCCGACTACGCCAATTGTAACCAACCAGACCTGGCCGGTATTTATATATATAAGTTAAATGCCACAGACGGTAATAGCAATGATCACTTTTACAAGCAGTTTTATTTATAATACAAAACTTCTAATTCCACATAACATGATAAAATATTTAAAATACTATGGCAAACCTCATGATGTAGAAAAATATTTACACTCTCATGACAAAATCACAGGGCTCCTTAAAAGGCACCACTGGAATTGTGAAGGATAGACAACCACTGCAATGCAACCCCACTTCAACACAGCAATCACAGCACACAATAAAAGGTGCCACGTCACAAGAATATCCCACCACCGCACCAGTGCCAGTCGCACCCACAAGGGAAGCCCCTGTGCTGCCGAGAGTCAGAAAGGATGAAAACTACAAAGAGAAGAAACAAAATTAATCATACATTTCACAAAAATAAAATAAAAATAATAATAATAATGAATAAAAACCCTCAAATCATTACACAAATACTAATAATAATCATAAATCACTTATATAATGAGAAAGGGGTAATTCACCACAAAAATCAAAATATAAAATAGTAACAATAGTCGTGCTCGACCTGTAAAACAAACACTAAATATGAATTCCTTAAATCAACCCTTAAATTAAATTAGAGGTTTTACCAAATTAAGAAAATACCTTAAAAATATATCTGGATCTAAGAAAGACAGAATTAAAACCAACCGGTTGTTTCTTCTATTAAAAAGGAACCTACAAAACAACCTTTATGAGCAAAAACTTCTTTTAGCATATTAACAGAAAGACTTATTAATACTCATTACCTCTAACAAGCATTTCGCTCATACATCACTCATACTCTGTGAAGACTCTGTCGTCAGGCCAATCACCATTATCACGCACGGTTTTCTGAAAGATGACAACATCATAAAACACTTTTCTTTCTACCCCTTTAACCTACTAATTTCTTTATAAATTCTCATTACCTGAAGATCGACAAGCTTGTTTGTAGACCCGACAAATGAGGTGAAAGCAATCCACACTACTATAAGTCTATTTATAGTACCTACAGACAGCATGAAGCGCAAATCACTTAGTAGCAAATACTTGTATACATCATCAATGCATAAATGAAACGAAAGCGTGTTATGCTACTGCACACCCCATATAATTACACAAGCAAACACAATCAAGCACAAATTACCTTATAATAATGTTTGCTTGTTGGCCGAATCAATGAATGAAAGAGGAGGACACGCTATGCTATACCGTGCGTCTATTTATAGTGCGTGCTGACGTAAACATTACGCTACTGCATAGCCTTATGGGAAATGCAGTCTCGAACTCATATCACCCCGTTACATATGCAATGCTTTTTAGTGTCCAATCACAGACTTGTCACTTGAATGCATGAATGTTATGGTGTTTAAATGAGTCACTGGTACAGAAGAGTTGGTAACACTTTATTTGAATAGTCCACTTTAGACATTTTAATGACTTCTTGTCAACTATGTAGTACACTGACTGCTTAATATTTGACACTTTATTGTGATGATCCCTCAACAGACATTCAACTTACTAGAAATATCTTTGCAACAACTTGTTTATACACTTCCCTAACCCTAACAATCTACAAAAAATATATTTTATAATGGTCTAAAATAATTCATCACTCTTTTTTGTCCGTTTTTCTCTGTTTGTAGTTGGGTCAATGACGTGACGTTAATTATTTTGTGTCCGTAAGGTTTAATTAAATGTAAAAGGGTTAAAATTTCAAAATAAATTTGCAGATTACTGTAACGTGGGTTGCTCACACAAAGCAAGAGAGAGATGAATCCATGTGCAAAAGAGGTTTATTAAAACGAATTCCCAAAGGGCAGGCAAACACATCCAAATAGGGCAATCCAAAAGAGTAGTCACATCAACAGGTCAAGGCAGGCAGCAAACAATCAACCAACAAACAGGCAAGAGGTCAAGGCAGGCAGCAAACAATCAAAATCCAGAATAACAGGCACGGGTCAAAAACAAACAGACACAGCACAGGATAACAGGATAACTAGTGATGGTCGTTTTCGAAGAACTGCTTCATGAGGCTTCGAAACATTTACGAATCTTTTGTTTCGAATAAGTGGTTCGGAGCTTGTTTCAAACTGGCCCAAGTCACGTGATTTTAACAAACGAGGCTTCATTACGTCATAACTGTTTCGAAACGTTTCGAAAATCTGATGGTTCACCACTAGGGGGAGTTGATCACATGACCAGTGTTTAATATGTTTCGGTGAACTCGGGTCAGTTTTATTATAAAAGTTAATAAAACATTTATCCTTCTGACTAATAACACTGCCATTTTGTCTACTTTTTGTTTATAGACAGATTTAATGACAAAAATGTGCATAATTAAAAGGGTAGTTAGTTTTAATCATTTGTTTGCCCTAAATAAAACTAAAAACACATAATACACTTTTAACTATGTCTTAATTAAGTTAAATAATTTTTTAAACATATTTTAATAAAAATCTTGCTATTATTTTGTAAAAAAAATTGTAAAATGTTTGGACACATCTGCTTTTACACTATTTTGACCAGCAGGGGTCGCCAGCGTGTGTGGGTTTCGAACTGCTTCGAAAAACTGAATCAAAGAGCTGGTCTCAGCATATGTTAGGACAAATATTACAAAAACACATTAAAATTTACATTTAGAAATAACTAATGAAATTAAATATATTTTTTCAAGGTGGATAAAATATTTAATATTTCTCTGCCACAATTGGCGGTTACACCATTTGACAATTTCAGGTCCATTCAGACTTAACTTTCCTAAAAATGGTGCAAATGTAATTTTTTATAGCATAAAATGAACATAAATACACCATGTGCATTGTAATAAACCTGATGCGTGCTTTTAAAACAAGTTTTTAAAAAGATTTTTGAATTTCTCATCTTGTTTTTGTCACTGACCCAGCTGTGCAAAAGCATTTTTCATCTATTCTATTCATTGACATCCATCGTCCCTTCACAAAAAGCCACAAAATTACTTTTTAACATCTTTAATCTTTTCATGATTTGAAGAAGAGATGTTGAATGACCACATTCTGTCTTTTCTGGTTAGGAAAGCAAGATGGAGATAAGAAAGATAAGACGGCTGCAGATGATAAGGTAAGAAATGCCAGCAGTGAAGGATTCATGTTGAAGTGCTGCATTCATCTTCTCATCATCACAGACAAATAAGCTTTTTAAGATGTATGACAGCGGTGTTAGACTTGAGACTTACTGCTGTTGGCATCTTCACTACAGTAACTCTTTATTGTCATGGACATCAGAATACATAACATAACACAACACCTTTTTTATTTCTTCATTATACTGCTTTAGTTTTGTGGATGCACACATGAACTATGTTACTATTCACAGTTTGTATTGCATACACCACATTAAAAACATTCTTATGTCCTGACAAAAAATGGATAGTTTGAAAGTGAATCAATTGATAAGCATTATTTAATGATCAGTTTATGTGAGGTTGAGTGTTTGTGGTTAACTATAACTGGTTAAGTGACTGTGTTTGATGATTGTAGAATAAGAAGCAGCAGCAGACGTTTAGTCAGTCTCATTATTATCTGGCTTTATATCGATTTAAAGCCATTGAGAAAGATGACCTGGACTTCCAGTAAGTCTGTCTGTTTATATTATCTATTAATTGTATACATAAGCATGAGCCTCATAAATGATTTACATTTATAGATTTGATTTCTATATGTGGTTAGATGATGCTGCATGTAAATTGTTGTGCTTTCAGTCCAGGTGATCGTATTACAGTTCTGGATGATTCGAATGAGGAGTGGTGGAGGGTGAGTTACTCCAATAAACACCAATAAACCCTAATCCAGATATCATACTGATTATGTCCACCTGTTTTCATATATGATCTTATTTACCAGCCACCCAGCTAACAGAAAAAAGTTCTAAAAACGTTCCCTGAAAGTTTTTAACGTTCCCAAAAACGTTCTGCCAACGTTAAAAGTGTCCAGTTTTCTTGACGTTCTAAGAACGTTTTTGTGTTGTCTCAACGTAAGAGGAATGTTACATTTTACCATTTTTAAACGTTATGACAATGTCATGTTTTAATGTTCACAGTCACACAATGTTTAAAACAACAACTGTTTATTATATTGACTTCTTTGATTGTTATGTAAATAATAGAGAAACATTGCATTTTATTATATTTATTTTTTATATTTATATTATTTTATTATATTTATTTTATATTTATTATATATTATATATCTATTATATGTAAGTTTAGATGTTGATGTTTTGTTTCATTTTAAGTCACCATTATTGTGATTAGTGTTCGTTTTAGTTGGGCTCTTGAGCCTTGTCTTTTTCTTGCTAATTTTTCCCTGGTTGTGTTAACTTTTTGTTAATACACCACATTTGTTATGAACATGTTAAGTTAGTAGTGTAATTCTGTGGTGTGGTGGTTGGTACATAATGGTAAAAAAACATTCCTAATTAATTAACTAATCAAAAGTTTATTTTCTGTCAATAATGTAAATGAGATCCAGCACTTTCAGAGTTTGTCATTAAGGAGTTTAAGAAACTTTGGACAAAAAATATCTGCTGTATAATTGGGACGCACAAACATCAAGAATCAGACTATGAATCTCAACCATGGTGACAAAGAAAATTGGGAAAAAGAATCATTATATATCCATGCTGCAGTGCATGCTGGGAGTCCTGAATGAGATTTGTAATTTGTTAATACCCAGCATGCATTGCAGCATGAAGTTTTTCATTTAATTGTCACCATGATTGAGATTCATAGTCTGATTCTTGATGTTTGTACGTCCCAATTAAATAGCGGGTATTTTTTGTCCAAAGTTTCTAAAACTCTTTAATGACAAACTGCTGTGAAAGTGCTGGATCTCATTTACATTATTGACAGAAAATAAACTTTTGATTAGTAAATTAATTAGGAATGATTTTTTACCATTATGTACCAACCACCACACCACAGAATCACACCACCAACTCAACATGCCCACAACAAATGTGGTGCACCAACAAGAAGCCAACACAACCAGGGAAAAAACCAGCAAGCAAAAGACAAGGCCCAAGAGCCCAACCAAAACGAACACCAATCACAACAATGGCGACTCAAAATGAAACAAAACATCAACATCCAAACTTAATAAATAAATAAATAATAAATATATAATATATAATAAACACAATAAAATAATATAAATATAAAAAATAAATATAACAAAATGCAATGTTTCTCTATCATCTACACAACAATCAAACAAGTCAATACAACAAACAGTTGTTGTTTTAAACATTGTGTGACTGTGAACATTAAAACATGACACTGTCACAACGCTCAAAAATGGCAAAATGTAACACCCCTCCAACGTTGAGACAACACAAAAACGCTCCTAGAACGTCAAGAAAACCGGACACTTTTAACGTTGGCAGAACGTTTTTGGGAACGTTAAAAACTTTCAGGGAACGTTCTTAGAACTTTTTTCTGTTAGCTGGGCAGAAACTATGGATTTTCTTTAAGTCTTGAGTTTCTGAGTTGGGCGTGTAAGTCACCAAATCCAACCTTATTATTTTCATCACCGTCTAGTTACCTAAAACATAACACCATTCTGAAACATGTCAACTCCTAATAACTGATAGGACTAAACCTCAGGTAAACAATGATAATGAAATGAAAACAATGTACATACCAGGGCTTTGAACCAGAATTTTTTCACAATTGGTTCATTCTGAACAGAAACAGTATTATAACGTTTTCCGGTTCAACCCTAAAATTGACGTTCCTGAACAGGTTAGAACAAAAAAATAAAGTTCCCAAACCAGTTAATAACGTTCCATGTCAGCTAGGGATGCACCGATAGGATTTTTTGGGCCGATACCGATTTAAACAGACAACTTCTGGCCGATACCGATGCCGATACTGATATTAAACACTTGTATACAATACTATACAGTTGGTCTATTAGCTAGTTTATTTCTGCATCAAATTATTTTTACTGAACATGGATTGGATCTAATTAACATTCAACTGACCAACATAATAAGAGAGGCACAAATTAAGCTAAAACAAATATAATAAGACAGCATGACAACCTTCAAAGGTGGTTTTAGCTATTCAGCATTTATTTTATTAACAACATTAACTAATTTTTTACATATAATGGATTTCTTTATGCAGTTAATTAATAAACAATCGGTATCGGCCTTTCTCGTGCTATTGCCGATATGCCGATGCTTTCAAATTCATCAAATATCGGCCGATTAATATCGGCGGCCGATACATCGGTGCATCACTAATGTCAGCTGTGGGACATACAAAAATAAGTTGGCTGATCATTAGGACATTAAACTTAAATTATTAGTCTACATAATTTTACTTAAGTCTCTATCTTGTCATCAAACATTAAAAAAGGCTAAATTATGTAAGCGGCATAACTGTAATTCTGACATGCCTACATTTGTTGAGTGCACAAACACGCGCACACACATAGACGGAGGACGAATGCCAAACAGCGCTTCGGGAAGATGCAGCATAAACAGTCACTCCACATAAAGTGAAAATTACGTTGTTTTTCAGTGCTTTATTCACCAAATCTATTTGAATGGACTACACACTAAAGTATGAGACACAGTAGCGCAACTCTCTCTCAAGTTTATACAACAAGAGTATTGATCTTTGAAGGGCATAGGGATAATCACGTCTGATTGGAGTTGGACCGGACACATTCAACCGCATGTGCGTACAGAAAATTGCTCACTTTAGCGTCTTTTAGCAGTTAAATTGTTTAAAATCACTTAAGTGTTAACATTTGTAAGCCTTTGAAACACGTGCAAATGACCAACTTTCACACTATTTACATTTGCGTATTAATCCTTGAATCGCATGCGAGCCGAACCGTGGGTCATGATCTGTACATATCACGGATCAACTGTGATCCGTTACACCACTAATTAGTAAAAAACAAACATCTTAAGATACTTGGTAGCCTACAATATTTACCTCTTATGATTGAGCATTAGAGACTTGGGCTTGAGTAGGCTACTTGGTGGTGGCAAGCTTCTCATTTCTCCTACGAGTCATCGACGACCGGAAGTGAACTTCACCTAGTATTGCACAGAAATCTTGTCAAAGAACGAAAAAATAACGATATTAACCGGCTACCATTACTTTAAATAAACGTTTCTGTTCCAGAACATATATTTTTTGAAAGTTTCTGATATCGTTTCTGTTCCTTGCAAAACATCAAAAGTTTCTGTTTTTTGTTTTCGTTCCATGAATCGGTTCAAAGCCTTGGAAAATACTATTCATTAAAATGATAACTGTTAATACAATATCAGGGGAAATAACTCAAAATTATGATTTTTTTCCAAAAATATCTACCCAATACCTTTCACCTTCTCCCCAGTCTGAAAAGATTTTAACTTGAGGGTTACAAAGTATCTAATTATTGTAAAGGAGACTGACACAGACAGATGAGACTGATCCATTTGCAGATATTTATTTGTAGACAGCAGTTCAAACAAGGGTTAGGCAGAGAATCGTGGTCAATAAACAGGCAGTGGTTCAATAACAATCAGGAAATCCAAATCTTAATCCACAAACAGGCAAACAGACATGCACGTGGCAAACAATACAGGCTGTGAGAAAACACTCGGTAATGACAGCTGGCAATACTTCGCATGTAAGACACTTGAGATGGCTTATAACAGGTTGCTACAGGAAGTAGAGAGAGAAGAACAGCAAAGTCAATACTCAGGCAATAATGCCCTCTGGTGGTCGGATGACTGAATGCCCGATGTTAAAATGAGATTGTGCCAGCAGAAGCTCAGTGTAATGATTGATACGCTTTAGCTATGATTTGAACTTAGGTATTTTACTGTTTTTTTCTTTTTTTTGCTTGTTATCAGAAATAATCTACTCTAGAGGGACTGTTGTTATTGATTTCTGATGTCTTCCGGAAGTTAACAAGCCACAAAAGTCGTTTGTTTATGTTGTTGCTATTAAAACCGTCTATAAAAAGTATTGTGTCTCAAGGATGTGCTCATTACAGTACTGTAAAAGTCGTGTGTATGTATGCATGTGTGTGTGTCTGTGTGTTATAGGGTAAAATTGGTGAGAAGACGGGTTACTTACCCATGACGTACATCATCAGAGTTCGTACAGGAGAGCGCACCTATAAAGTGACACGGTCTTTTGTGGGAAACAGAGAGATGGGCCAGATCACACTGAAGAAAGATCAGGTCAGACAGAAAACTATAATACAAAGTCTGTTCTTTAAATGGATGCAAAAAAACCATACAGCACATAGAACGTGAAAATACTTGACAGCTCATTCAGTGTTTCAGTGTAAATATCTGCTTCTCATCTTTAGATTGTGGTGAAGAAAGGAGAAGAAGTGAATGGATATCTGAAGGTCAGCACCGGCCGTAAACTGGGCTTCTTTCCAGCTGATCTGTTAGAGGAGATCTGAGTGAAACCATTGAGATTGAAAGAATTCACAGAGAACAGAAGAAAAAATCCCTGCGTCCCAGTTCACATAACATACTCTCTGTCCTGAATAGTTTTCAAATACCAAAGTATGTTCAAATGTGGATCCTTAAAATATTGCATGGTCAAATATCAAACTCACTGACCATTGCAATAAATAAAGTACTGATTTAATAAAGTACATAAGTTATAACATTATGAATATTAGACATAACAAAACGTAGACATATTTTTAGTGCATTGTTGTTAAATTGGGATGTAGTGTATGCTATATATGACTCACTTTTACCAAAATGATGCCCTATGCAAAATCATATAAATAAATTTTAGGACCTGATCTGTGATCTGCACATTGTGTGTTGAAATGTTTCAGATCTTAAAGCTTTGCTCCGTCTCTCAGCTCATCATCAGAGACTTCAGCATCTGTTTGCATGTGTAAAAATGAAATCCTAGCTTCATTTCTTACTACAATTGATCAAAAATCTATAGTCATGATCAGTTTATTTGATTACGATTAGCTGAAAGGGATTAAATGTGTGCAATGTGTGCTTTACAAATATCCCAGTAGTATATTTTGCATGTGTTTGATTTGAAAAGCTGTGCACTTGTTCTGCTTCTTATCTGCTGCCAATAAATGGACGTTACAGCACAACTGGAATTACAATGTTTTTAAAATCTTCACGTTAAATAAAACTATTTGTCAAATAAAAGTTTATTTTTTATGTCTGTGTGTGCATGATACATGACAAACCTACAGAAGAGAGCGTTTGACTGTTTGTCTGAAGATACTTGCAGCTTTATAAGCAATAAACATATCAGATCTTTCTGTCCAACCCATAACCTTAACTCACCTCTCATCTAGTATTGAAAAACACACCTGTCCTGATCCAAACAAACATAGCCCGCTTTAGCTCAATAAGTAAAAGCATTATGTTTTTTTTTTCAAAAACAGAGGCAATGAAAAAAGAAAAAGCTACAATATGCAAAAGTCATCTGAAACTTAACCATAACATCTAGTGTTAAGATATGAGTTGAAGCTATTATAACTGTGCGTAATGGTGCATACTCACAGATACGATCAAAGTAACACCCTTCTGAAGCAATTTACACTTACAGTTTAAAGATTTGATTTTGTATTTAAAGTTTTAAGAAAGTGGGAAATAGTTTAATGAAATATTTGAAGCAATTGTCTTTTGATTTTCAGTAAGGAAATGTACTCTTATATGGAATTGTATATTAATCTCTAGAGATATAAAATATAAATAAAAACAATTCAATATGTGCCACTGCATGCGGACATCACATTAAGAGCTTGGATGGTTTTATAATACCAAACAAACAACACAGCAATTCAAAAATGTAAGTTTCAAACATTGCTGTTTGTTTTTTATACTAACAGCAGGTGAAATTGTTGTCCTGTGAGAAGAGAATTATAACTTCAAGTATTTCCTCTGTTTGTTTAGACAGCCTGCAAAAATATACAGACGGGTTAAAAGGAAGACGCAATATAATCAGATGATGATGATGATGAAGAAGAGAGAGATAGTGTTTGTGTGTGAGTGTGTTTGTGTGTGTGTGAGTGTGTTTGTGTGTGTGTAGCAGTTTGTGTGTAAACACATGTAAGTGTGAGATTTGAGTGGAGTGTTTTTAAAGGTCATCTTCCTGAGGGAGTTCAATCTTTCTCCCACGAGTCTTTACTACTTTAATCTCTGTTTAGAGAAGAGAAGAAACATCTGCTGATCTCACGTCTTTCTCACGACACTGCAGTGAGGTCACGTCATCTCTACAGCTTCATTTCGGTCTCTAGAAAGCTGCACATTTACATAAATAACACCAAACAGATTTTCACCAGATTCTAATGAAAACTTTTGTCATTTTAGAAAGATGTGTCATTTTTTTCAACTATTGCATTCATCAATAAAACTTTTTTTTATTTTGTTTTAATAATCATTTTATTTTTAAAAGAGAGTATAATGAAGTCATTAAAAAAACATCAGTTGTGATTCTGTCAGGAGTCAGAAGTCTGGTCCTTCTTTCTTCAGGTTTTTGTAGTCTGTGTTAATGGCCACAAACTGAAAAAGAAATGATGTTATTTCAGTATTTGATCATTTCTTATAGTTATGCTTACAGCGGCTACATTTTCATTTCTAACAGTAGCAGATCAACGGTTCAGACAGAACAGTGCTGAGTGTTTGTTTACTGGATACACAAACACATATGACTGATAGAAATAAACAATGGACATCATCACCTTTGTCACACAGAAATTTAAAACGAACTTGACATTATCTGTCAGTGAATCTGATTTTACTGAGCAATCAGTTTGGTTGAATTTAAAACTATAAAAAAATAAGAACATTTATATTTATAATAATATATACTGTAGACGGTGTATATGGCACGACCATCAATTACCTCAGAAAACAGAGTTTTGAATGTTAAATGTTAAAGTCTATTTTAAATGAAAATGCAGATGAAGAGAAAAGTGTTTTATGTACCAATAATCTGTGATTGGTGAACACTCAGACTGAATAAGACTTATATTTTAAATATAAAATCTGTGTCCACCTGTTAAAGAGGTGAAATAAAGACATGTGTAAAGTCATGATAGGTCTGTTAATCTCATCTCAGTTTATAAACTATTGCATTTTCTGATAACAAATGATAAAAAACATAACAGTTTTCACACCTATGTGCATCTTTATTCTTTTGCATTAACTTTCTGTCAGAAAATATATGAAAGTTGGACCAAGAAATTACATCAGAACAAAAAAGCCAAAGGTTTGAGATTGACTAATGCAGTACAGTTTAACCTCAGGAGATTTACCTTGTACTGGTAAGTTGGGCTGAGTTCATTCCACGGCTCTGGGTTACTGCTTTTTCTCCAGCTGGTGGTTTAGCAGCCGAGATCAATACCAAATATTCAAAACAAACAAACAAACAAAAACTTTAGCCTTAATGTGCATTGTAAAGAAAAGATATAAAATATTTAGGATCTTTAGAAAGTATACACTATCATTCAAAACTTCATGTTCACTTGACTAATATTTTAAAATCTTTAAGCACACGTCTGAATGTTTAACATAAGTGATGTGGATAAAAATGTGACAACAAATTAATCTTTTATTACAAAACAAAAATGTAATTTAGTCAACATGTATTTTAAATGTGCGACTTGGACTGAAAAAAATTAGCCTAGAAGAAAAAAATCAGCCTAGAAGAAATCAGCCTAGAAGAATTATTAATTAATTAAAATTAATAATTTTATTAATTTTTATTAATAAAATTAATATTTATTAAAAAAAATGTAATTTAGTCAACATGTATTTTAAATGTGTGACTTGGACTGAAAAAAATCAGCCTAGAAGAAAAAAATCAGCCTAGAAGAAATCAGCCTAGAATAATTATAAATTAATTAAAATTAATAATTTTATTAATTTTAAATAATAAAATTAATATTTTATTACAAAACAAAAATGTAATTTTGTCAACATATATTTTAAATGTGTGACTTGGACTGAAAAAAAATCAGCCGTAGAATCCAGAATGGAAAATAGTTTTTTTTCTATTTAAAACACAACCGTTTACTGTTTTTTTTATAGTTTTGATGAGTCTTCATGAACAAATTTTATGATTTTATTTTTTAAATAAAGAATAAGTTACAGTAGTGTGTTTAAAAACAATTCTTACATGACATGAGGTCCTTTTGCAAGACGAAACAAATAAAGAAAAGCTCCACCCATGCCCAGACAGATGAAGAAAAACTGTGGAACCAGCTGCCAAACACAACACAACACAACACAATCAATTTATAATCAATCTGAATATTTTCACTTCAACTGAATTACCATCATCAAATATCCAAATATTTCATCTTTTGCTTTCTTTGGAAAATATATTTAATGTTGTTAAATGTTCAGATTTATTAGTACTACAGTGTTGATCGATGCTGGAGAGAGAGTAAATATTGTGTTATTGTATGTTTTGTTACTATTGTGTATGTTTCTTGTTTTATTTATAATGCTTTGGCAATATTTGTAAGTGACACAATCATGCCAATAAAGTGTCTTTAAATTGAAAATTGAGTAAAGATGAATAACAAGCAAAATAAAATACTTACTCCAGGATGTTTCCTGACCTGATCTCGCACCGCCCGAAGCATCTTTACTGCAAAAGAAAAGCAGAACTGAGTCTGTATTTCAACTGAGAGAGAGAGAGAGAGAAAGAGAGAGAGAGAGAGAGAGAGAGAGAGAGAGAGAGAGAGAGAGACTAAGACTGAACTAGACGTCATATATAATACATATTCATTAGCAATGTTCCCTGAAATTCTGGATACACCCTCATTTAACTTAAACTTTTAAAACCAAAGGGCTGAGCTCTAAAACCATTAGAAAGATCTGTTTCACACCAGCGCTACTGAACAGAACCAAATCACAAACGAATAAAAACTAAATGAAGAATTATTCTGTGTGTTTATTTTAAAAGAGATTCATCTTCACTGTCTTCTTAATAGAAACAGAAGCAGATGAGAGTTGTGTTATCAGATGTTTAACATTATGAGTTATTAATTAGGATAATCCATGGTTTATTGTACCTACAGTAAGCCAGTAGTTATTTTTGTGGCAGTTATGTCTTATTGGGTGAATGAACATACAGGTCACATGAAAATAAAAACATGTCAGGTATGCCCATACAGCATCAAAACATACAGATCATACTGATTTAATGGTCAAGAAGCTGATACTTCATTTAATTAATACTGTTACAATTTTTGCAAGTTCATCATCAATCAACCAGAGAAAATATAAAGTCAAATCTGACCATTGAATTCATTGATGCAGTTATGGTTTGGTCTTTCGAAACACTTTTAACAACTTTTTGTCATTATCTCTAGATAATACATGCTGTACCAAACAAGTCAAATATTCATTCAAGGATTCAGATGAAATATTTTTTTTTATATTATTGATCTATTTTGGTCAAAAACTTGTTATACTGTAGCATCAATATTGTCTGACACATTTACGACCATCCTGCCAAGTTTGTACCAGCCAGTAGTATTTATTATTGAAAAGTTACATTTGTTGAATTTACGGCTTATTTATGGCTGGTAGTATATGTGTACGGTCGGTCTATATATAATAGCTGTTTCTAGATCAGCCCTTACGAAAATTAACCATGGTTTTATTGTGGTAAAAGTGTAGTAACCATGGTTTTTTGGTAAATTGATTACTATGAGCAAAACCATGGTTTACTACACTAACCATGGTTTAACTATGGTTTTGGTTGTTAAAACCATGGTTATTTTGTAGTAACCATGGTTTTACTACAGTAACCATTGTTTGTTGGTCTTAACTCTAGTAAAACCATGGTTAATTTTCGTAAGGGAGTGCACATCCTGCCGCACATAAATTACATTAATCACATTAAAAATGTAAGTCAACATATATTTGCATACAACTGTTAACAATATAATGTTAATGACATGCAAAGTAAATGTTAAACTATGTATTTTCCACATCATCTTTGTCTTTCTTTGTATCTAATGAATGGATATGAGTGATGGACTCACAGCTTCACAAAGACACACCTGCTAAAAGAAAGAGCAGATCAGATCAGGCTCATATCAAAGGTCTGATCTTTCCAGCCACTCCTGGAATAAATCTACTAACAAATGATCAAAGTGTGAATTAAAGCAGATGCTGGAGAGATAAATGTAAGATGAATGACACATACAGCAGGTGGCAGTACTCTCTGTCATGTCCAATACACAATATCTGCTTTGAAAGATCCATGATCTTAAATAAATTGACTTCCAAACCCCTGAAAGTAAAACACAGACACACACACACGCGCACGCTCACACGTACATTTAAACAAAGAAGAATAATTGTTATCATGTTTATTACGTACATTTACTTGTTTGTCATGTATTTAATGCATTTTATAATTTTCTTGTTTTCTACATACAATGAAAACTATCCAGTAAATTATTATCTATAAAATATCAATTATCATTAAAACAACAACAAAAACACACACAAGGCAAACATAATTTATTATGATATTTTAACCATTGACCTTTAACTGGGTGAAAATTAATCCATTAAATACAAATTCTTAAAATTAGTACAATTCAGTAAGAGCAGTGTGTGAAATAATAAAGACGTCATTACTCAAACGCAACCAGCCGCTGCGCAGACTGATCTGAATATGACATCACAATGCCTGTTCTCGCGAGACTTCGAAGTCACGATGGACTGGGCAGAGCCTAACCATCCAAGATGACCAGTCCCCAACAAAGTTAAAGAATTACATTTAAAATTTTTGCATAACATCTACCCCACTAATGAGATTATATCTAAATTTAGTAACACTAATTTGAATTGTATTTTTTGTAATTTGCCACTGAATCAGTTGATCATCTTTTCTTCAAATGCCCCCTTGTAAAAGAATATTGGTCTGATTTGTCAAAATTATGGGGTTCGAAACCCAATCTCATGATTGATTTAACTATGTGTGATATATTCTGTTATTTTTCTCATTGTAAATCAAATATAGAATATGAAATGTGTGCATTTAAATGGCAAAATATTATATTCATAAATGTAAATTTTCCTCAACAGTTCACAAATTAAACAATTTTCTTTGTGACCTTAATTATTTAATTAAAACACTACAAACAAAGATTAATAATCAAAAAAGTGTCAAATTTGTGAATTTATATAATGATTCGATGAATGTTACAAGTCGCTTATTACCTTTGTATTTTTTTTTTTATTTTTTTTTTACTCATTGTATCTATGTCATCCAAGATTGTTTGATACTGTATCAGTATTTTTGTTTTATACTTGCAATAAAAAAACATCCAAGATGACCCCGCGTACTGCAGGCGGCGCTAATGATCCGCGTGTGTGGAGCGACTCTCGTCAATCAACTGCGAAGAAGACGCAGCCTCTGACGCTCGGACGCAATGAGTAATAAACCTCCCGTGTACTCGTTTCAGGACTATAAGTGCGCGCCTGACCCGATATTTACAGTCGAACCGGAATGTGTCGGGTCGCCCATAGTTGTGGATAACGGCTCGTACCAGTGCCGCGCGGGCTGGGCGTCCGGCGTGTCGCCGCTGCTCGTGTTCAGATCGGTGGCGGCGCGCAGCAGAGGAGCCGCGCGTAACGAATCACAGGTCGGTAATGACATCACGAACCTGGAGCCGCTGCGCTGGACGCTGAAGAGCGCATTTGACCGTAACGCGGTGGTCAACTGTGACATACAGGAGCTTGTGTTTGATTACATCTTCACGCACCTCGGCATAAACACACAGGTGACGTCAGAAAATCCTTCTAGTGTCACTGGTAGTGTAGACATTTATTAGATGTTTAAGTGAAGGAGCAGCTAAAGAATGATCCACTGAATGCATGAATGTGTTTGTGTGTCTTCAGGGTCTTGTTGATCATCCTGTGGTTGTTACTGAGCCTCCCTGTAATCCTCTGCACTGTAGACAGATGATGTCTGAGCTTCTCTTTGAGTGTTATGGAGTCCCACAGGTGTCGTACGGTGTGGACAGTCTCTTCAGCTTCTATAATAACTGTGTCACTCATGGAGTGGATTCATCACATACAGGTCTGGTGCTGTCCTCAGGATATCACTGTTCCCATGTGCTGCCCGTCATCAATGGCAGGTATCTTAACCCCGTGTCACTGTGCCTCTGTTTCGCTGTCTGTCTGTCTCGCAGGCCTATGTACAGGGTTCCCGCAGGTTTAAAAAGACGTGACTGGGGTATTAATGATGCCTTTTATGTCATAGTATAAAGCATGAAAATACATTGGGCTGTTGTTAACCCAAGATCTTGAGATTGAGCAAAACATCATAATAAAACAACATTGACTTGAATTTTCTGTGTATTTTCCGTAATGTCTGTGTGAAAAGGGCTATAGAGACTTTACAGGTGTGTTCACAGCTGTTGATAGATCAGCACTGTACAGACACTGATGTTGAGCTTATTGACTTGAGTCATTCAGACTGATCATGAATCAGTGACTTTAATACAGGCTGGATGCAGGGAACTGTAAGCGTGTGAATGTGGGTGGAGGTGAGTCGGTGACGTATCTTCAGAGACTGTTGCAGTTAAAATATCCTGCGCATCAGAACGCCATCACGCTGAGCCGTATGGAGGAACTGCTTCATCATCACAGCTACGTCTCACTCGACTACCAGAGCGGTAAAACATCTCAAGTCACATTTCAAAGTCACTTCTCTCACATACAGAGAAACATTTCACTATGAATGTTTGCCAGTCATTCAAACAGGTGGAGGCAAATTTGTTTTTAAACCACTTAAAAAGAAAACAAAGCTTTTTGACCAGATAAAAGGTCACACTGTAAACATCAGTGACTGATGCAAAATACTAAAAGATAACCAGGTAAAGTGTCAGTGCTGCCCAGTCAAAGCTCACACCAGCTGAATGTCTGTGCAATATCATAATCCTGACATCAGTGTGAATAATAAACTTCATTTCTTTTATTCATGTCGCCATGCATTCTGGGTAATTTTGCATCAGGTTCATCTGACTGATGTTTTTTTTTTGAATGTTGTGTAACAGAGCTGGAGAAGTGGCGAAGTGCTGAGTTTTATGAGCAAGAAGTTCACCGTGTTCAGCTGCCGTTCTCTGGCCGAGTGTTGAGTAACAGCACTGAGGAGAGGAATGAGAGGAAAGCACAACAACTCAGACGACTGCAGGAAATTAACAATCGACGGAGAGAAGAGAAGCTACAGGAAGATCAGAAACGTCTGCAGACACTGCTGTCTGTGCAGGTACACACACACACACACACACACACACACGGGCTGTGACGAGGCGTCGCGTTTTCCTTTAAAAATAACTGTCTGAAATCGATTCTGAATCGCAAGACTCAGATTCTGTGCTTCATGCACAGCTTGTGCGTGTACTACAGGTCTTTGATCAGTAGGAAGTCCTTATCAATCTAAAATCATTGCGAGTCTTGGTCGTGTATAACGTGCATTTAAAAAAGCAACACTTCTCATACACAAACATTTAAAATATTATTTATTATCATGAAAATAACTGAAACAATTTGAAGAACAGCGATGTAAATATGCTTATAGACATTTCCTGGAAGAGTTTTGGTATTGAAACTTCTTCTGTGGCACAAATGGCATTTCTGCACAAGATTTGGCGGCATTTTAACGTAATTCATCAGGGTTTTTCCGCAGCATATTTCAGTTAACGCGGCAACCCTTCCGCCTTAACTAGGTCGTGCAAAAACAAAATTGCTGCACAAAAGGCCGTCAAGTGCATCTCGGAGAATAGCGGGACACACGCCACACGGCCGACATGAGAAAGACGTGGTCCGGACCGTCACTGTCTGGAGGATAACTAGCCAGTTGATAAAACATCTCGGAGAGAATAGCGCGGACGAGCTTCACACCGCGAGCATGCACGCGCGCCACGCGGCCGAAATGAGATAAGAAGTGGTCCGTCATGTCTGGAGGATAGCCAGTTGATAAAACATGTGTCCGTGAGAACCGTAAGTGGACTTATGTTTTGGGGTTACTTAAGCCTGTTATTGTTTTAGTCTATAGTTCTTGCAAATTTAAAGTAAGTTAGCTGGTGATTTTGTTGTTTGAGCAACCTGCTAGCTAGGTTTCACGTGCCTGTTGATTCGATATAATTGTTGAGCGCGTCTGCTCACTTTATTTATGTGCATTATTTACATGCTACAGTAGTTACACTCCTTTAAGATAATGTAATTAATAGTGGGAAATAATCAGTTTTAACAATTTTTGCGCTATCTATCATCGTTCGCCTGACGTTCTACAACATCTGCTTTAGTTTGTGTTTATTAACCCTTTAGTTTCACTTCATCACGCAGCTATTCCCATTAGAGGTAAAAACATTTAATTCATTAATAATTTAGTATGTGTTCATTTTCTGTCATAGTTTTTTCAAAATTAAGTTTTATTTGAGTGTTTTAAAAATAAATATTTTATTTATTTATTTTATTAAAATATTTAAATTTTCATCATGACGCATACGCCCTGCCCCTTTGATTGCCACGCCTTCGAAACCGCCCACCCGCCCAATCCTACCACCTTAACTAACAAATTTTTTGCGGAAACCCTGTTCATTAAAATTAATTCATTCAGAAAACGTGCATTTACACGATTAATCGTCCCAGCCTTATCACACATATTTAAACACACTGAGTGTTGTGTTGAGTTTTTGTGTTGTGTTGTTCAGGAACTGCTGGAGGAGGGATCTCTGGAGCTTTTTCACAGGAGTTTGATGGAACTCAACATGGATTCTGCTGAAGAGCTTCAGTCTTACATTCATAAACTCAGTCTGAGCATTGAGCAGCACAGGATTGTGAAGTCTGAGGTTTGTCAACACAAGTTTGAGCGTTGTGCTTCAGTAGATGTGTGCTGTTAGGTTCATATGTCACATGTCAAGAGCCGTGTTTCCATCCATGCTTATTTTTGCAAAAAAGGTTTAGCGCATCAAATTGTTTGCAGAATAAGCTGATGGAAATGACACAATCTTTGCATGCTTAACTTTAGCACATAAATTATACTTCAATACATCGAATGTTGCAAAAATAAAACTAGATTGAAAAATTTTTGTTAAAAAAAAAGTGGTGTCACACGATTTGGATTTGGCCTGCTCCTCTGTTGATTTTCATTCATTTTTTTTTACCTAAGCAGGCTCCAAACATTTCTGTTAACTGATATAGGGCTGAATATTATTTGGGCCTTTTTACACCTGCTCACTTCATGTGTTTTCTCTGATCTGATAACTATCTGATTTGTTAAAACGGTTCCATTTACATTCGGCCACATAAATGCGTCTTGGAAAAACGGATATCCGATCTTCTACTCCGGCGCAAAATGCAAATACCTTAATACCTTAAAAACCTTAATATGACACTTAGGCAAAAAGCAACACTTACTGTATGTTGTATTGTATGTTGGGCAGGGGACGTGCGTCTCATTGCTCAGCATGAGCTGGATTGCGCAGTACAGAGAAGCCAGAGAGTGAGACCCACAGACGATGATTTAACCGACAGGTCCATGATGGGGAAAAGCGCTTCACAAAACGCTCTCTCAAAGTTTTATTTCTTTGTTTAATATAAAAATCATGTATGTCCTTGGACTATTTGTTTTGGTTCTAGAAAGCTTTTTTACCCATTGTTGTCAGTCCATAAATCAAAGAGTGTCGTCTTTGTTTGTTTGGCTCTCTTCCGGCTCGGCTAACTTGCGAGTGACGTGCTTAAGTTTGGAATGGGAGGAGTAAAGCGCTAACATGTGGCTTCATCATCAGTTTCATCTGAAATGCGTCCCAGAACACCTTCTGAATTGGTTTGAGCAATTGGATTTAAATTTGTTTCAAAAACGTTTTAAATGGCATTTACACCTGGTCTTTTTACGATCGGATAGCTGTCAGATCGGAGAAAACACATGATGTGACCACGTGTATAAAGTCGTATAAAGCCCTAAACTAAACTGAATGAAAATTGTAAATGTTAATTTAGTTGAACTCTCACACTGTTCTGTACACATCATGTTTAATGTTCAGAGCTCATAGACTCATCATCGTGTAATTATTGAAATCATTTATGAAAGCAGTGGTTATTCATGAATCTCTGATAGTCATTTGTTGAATCAGATTTCAGAGGTGGACTCACTTGTGGATGAAGGAAACGTCCTGGATTCAGATTTAAATGAGGACAGCAGTGAGTCTGTGAAAACCTCAAGTGCCTTGCAGGTAATTTTTAATCTAATCAATCATTTATTTATATTCAGTTTTTTTTTGATGATGTTAAGGTCTGCTTTTGGTATTTGCTTGTATGTTCTTGCTCGGTTTGCTGTGTGAAAGGGGTCGTTTAATATGGCAGAGTATCATCAGCTGTTTGTGGGCACGGAGCGCGTGCGAGCGCCGGAGGTCTTATTCCAGCCGTCTCTGATCGGTGAAGAGCAGATGGGTTTGATTGAGACGCTGCAGTTTGTTCTGGATCAGTAAGTAAATCCAGGATACTTCATCCAGACACTTTTTAATGTAAACACTTCATTAGAAATAGCACAGTTATTTAACATGGCTTTATATGCTGACTACATATGCATTTATGTTAGCTGTGTAGTTATTGTTGTGTGTTTGTGTAGGTATCCTCCTGACCTGCAGGAGGCGCTGGTGAAGAATGTGTTTTTAACTGGAGGTAACCTGCAGTACAGTGGAGTCAGAGAGAGAGTACAGAGAGAGCTGCTGGCCATCAGACCCTTTCAGTCTCACTTTAAGGTCTGATTATTACATTGCACGACACGCTAGTCTTCATTAACATAATCATAATGCCCAATTCCAATTTGTTGCATGTAGCCATCAACCCGCTTACATCATCTTTTAAAAGTGACTCATATCCGTTAACTGCATTTACACTAAACACATTTTAAGGAAGACAAGGAATCTCTAAATAATTGTTTGTTTGATATTAATCCTTGTGCTCCTCAAATTTTTAAATAAAATTTCTTACATCTAAATGAGAGCAAAACGGAGGTCATTGTGTTTGGGTCTTCGGGAGCCCTCGATTATGATTTGGGAGATCTGGACTCCTGCTGTTACTTTTGACTCTGCACTCAAGTTTAATAAACTGATAAATTCAGTAGTTAAATCCAGTCTCTTCCAATTAAGATTGCTATCAAAAGCCAAGAGTTTTCTGTCATTTCAAGAGTTAGAGAGAGTGATCCATGCTTTTGTGTCCTCATGGCTCGATTACTCTTATGGGAATAAGTCAATCAAACATAAATGAACTCCAGATGGTTCAAAATGCGGCTGCCAGACTTTTGACGGCACTCGCAGATTTGATCACATCTCCCTCGTATTTTGCTCTTTGCACTGGTTGCCGGTCTGTTACAGAATTGAGTTTAAAATCTTAAAGTTTGTTTTTAAAGCTCTAAGGGGGCGTGCACACCAAAGCTTTTATGCTGGCGTATGTTTTCAATTGTTAAAGCTCTGCGTTTTTCAAGCAAGCCAGCAGCTGGCGTTTTTTTATCTGCACTAAAAGCCGACGCTTGGCAGTTTTTCTGAGCGCCGAGAGTTGTAAAGTATTAAACTTTAGGTGAAAAGCTCAGTTCGTCAATGTCAGTTCTCACATCTTTTAAGCCCAAATATATCTGCTAGACCATTCAGGTCTTCTGAGAAAAGTGTTGATGGTTCCTAAATCTAGACTAAAGCTCAGGGGTGACTGTGCCTTTTCAGTCGTTGGGCCAAAGCTGTGGAATAGTTTCCCAGTCTTCCTCTGATTAGTGCCATCAGACTCTGAATTTAAAACTAAGTTTAAAAATTACCTTTTTTTCCAAGGCTTATAATTGTCTTTAGAGTATAAGGATCTGTCATCTATCAGTGATTTGAATTTTTCGTCCTTAGTGTATTTGCGTTTTATTTCATGTCTTTTTAACAAGGTTTGTACACCACAGTGGTCAACTACTGTTGTTTTTACTGTGCTTTATAATAAATTAATTTGATAAATACAAGATTAAATACTGTTACTTACAAGACTTAAAACTTCAGCATCACCCCACTAAGCAGACGGTCATCAGCTATTGCGTTGCTAAGAAGTATGGTTGTAAAGGTGCGAAAAGTTGCCGTTAAATTTCCAAAAAACTTTCCATGGGAACTTAATCTGAAGAATTTTGGAAATACTCCAAATTGGAAACTTAACAGGATTTGATGGGAATTATTTGGACATTTAGGGAAATGTATAAAAAACTATATCATATACAAACATAAAAAACATATAGTTTGGTCATAAGCAGACATGCATGCAAGGTAATACAAATTTTGAAGAATCCTGATATTTACAATCATCAAGCTTGGATTTATTTGATCAAACTTAATGTAGGCTTAATGAGCATACGATACTTCTTTTAAAAACAGTAAACATATCTGCTTATGTCCAAACTTTTGGTGGTACAGTAATTCTGTATGATAACAGAAAACTGGCTGGCAGAATCTAGAAGAAAGAGCATTTTAAATTTGTTTTATTCCCATTCATTCCTGTTAATCCCCATGGAAAGTTTCTAGCCTTTAAATTCTTGAAATTTTGCAAGCCTACTAAGAAAAGTAATTTGATCTTTGGTGGTGTCCACTAGTGTTGTAGTCAAGACCACCTAAACCGAGACCAAGTCAAGACCAAGACCAGTGCAAGTCACTGCATTAAAACACTTATGATAAAATGTGGAATATGCATATGATTAGGCACTTCTTGTCTGTGTGTGCGTGCGTGCGTGCGTGCGTATGCCATTAGAGAAGTTGATAAAATAATCAAAGGCATTGCAGATATGTGGGAATTTATCTTTGTCTATAAGCAAATAAAAGTGAACAAATACTAAAGAGCTGAAATCAACTTAACCATTTATTCTGAACTATCTTTTCATGGCTTGCCATCCAGTTAACACAATGCAGGTGTTTTTAGTAATAAAATTTAAAGAATTGTCATTGGGAGAAACTTAAACAATGCTTAAACAATGCCAACATCATATGCCAAACCTGAATAAACTGCATAAAATTAATGATAAAAAATAAATTTGTGATGTGCCATCAGTTGTGGTCTTGACCGGTCTTGAAATAAAATTCAGAGTCCTCTTTGTCTGAGACAGAGACGAGACCGAGTAAAAATGCGGTCGATTCCAAGACGAGACAAAGACCTTTAAAAAGTGGTCTTGAGACCGGTCTCGAGAACTACAACACTAGTGTCCACCTGAGTTGAGGTCATTTGCCGATGTCGCTTTATCAATGACGTACCACACCACTTAACATGGGAAAATCCGATCTGTCCGCCTACATTGCAGGCACGAATGCATGTATCCGATTCATATATATGATTTATTTCCACATATGAGGCCTGAAACTGAACGTAAGATTTTGAAATCTATGGGCTTTTTTTCTGCTTGCATGTTTGTGGGTCATATACGATCTGTGTTACATGAGAGAAAAAAATCTTAATGAAGTGACTTCAAGCATGCAGTGTAGATGCGGCCATAAAAGCTCATAGATTTTTATACACTTGTTTTTCCCATTCATGAAAAATTATAGTAAGATGAAAATTAAAGAGACAAAATGCTCATAGTTTCAGGATTCTTTCTGATATCATTTTTTAAAGAGTTGTAAAATCAGATTTATCTTAACATGATGTTTCTGTTGTCTGGCAGGTGTCTGTGGCGGCTCGACCCGCTCTAGACTCGTGGTTTGGAGCTCGTGAGTGGGCTCTCAGGAACCCGACTGGAGGTCTGGGCTGGATCAGCCGTCAGGATTATGAGGAGAAAGGAGGAGAATATTTGAGTGAACATTGTGCTTCAAACATCTTCATACCCATGGAGCTTAAAAGCGCATCAGCCCAAAAACAAACACTGATGGGAAAATGCACAGCAGGCACAAACCTTACAGAAACGACCAACAGTGACGTCACCACGCTTTAATATGTGTGTGTCTGATAATCTGGACCAAAAGTTGGAGTGATTAAGATGACTGAAGGACATTTTTTTTGTTCTTTTCATACAGATGAGAGGTGTTTTTAACACAATATGTTAGTGATGAAATTCACATCTGCACACTGTTATAGTTTACGCATAGTGTGTGTGTGTTTCAAATGAAGAGGATATTTTTATTACTGATATGTAAATATGATCTCCTGACCCGTTTTTTTTAATTGTATTTGTTGAGTAGGCATTGTTTATTACAGAAGTGTATAAAATATAGATTGTGATTTTCTTTGTACCTGGTGGGTGTTTTCATTGAGATATGTCACTGTTGAGGTCATCTAGTTCAGTAGATCTAAATCGTCTCGCTAATCTAATCTGACATCAGGTGTGGTTTTAAGAGACGATTGTGAACTGTTGAAGGATTGATTATAAACTATGAGAAGTGTTGTTATAGCTAAGATCCGAAGTTACACAATCAGTGAAACACTTAAGAGCTTGAAGAGCTTAAGAGACGTTTGGTTTGGTTTAGTAAGTGGATGTAAAGGTGCCTGGGAATAACCGGTACTGTAAGAAGTGAAATTATTACAGATGATCATCTTAATTATTCATTTGTCTAACAAAACTAAACGATTACCAGTATTTCTTTCAATGATAGAAGAACTAACTCTGCTTTATTTTGTCTTTGTTATCGTACACAAATGACTCAAGCCTCCGGACTTAAAAGTGTTTCCAGATTTTTTTAAATGACGTTTTGAATATAAGTTTTTCAATTTGCACCTTATTATAGACTGTAAAAAAAGTCTGGACAGAAGCATTACTGTGACACCTAAAGATAGATTATTACAAGAGCTCAATACAGTGAGAGTTTTGTGAGAAACACTTAATGGAAAGAGACAAACACACGCATGCTCTCTAACATATCACCAGATCATTACTGCATCATATCCAATTTATTTGGCACCAATGCAAAATAATTTTTAAATATCCTATGGTATAATTCACAAGTTAATGTTTTCTGAATGATGATAACCCATTCTGACCCAGATGTAGCAAAATAAACCCCAAATTAACATCAGCACTTAGGATTCTTATGCTGGAATGAATTCTCATTTTTTTTCAGACATAACACTTATGAAATGACAACATGCGCTCGTCCATTACTCTGACGGTGGTATCATAAAAATAACTTTAGTCAACGTAAGAGACCTTTAGTTGCTTTAAAGTTAGGGTTTCTTCATGACCTTGCAGACAACCGTATGACTGGTGTGATCTTCCAATTGTTTCAAAACGCGTTCAGTATTTTTTCAGTACCTTTTTCAGTCTGATGAGCATCAACATTTTATCTGAGGACCTCGAAAAACAGGACACTCGCTCATACCTGATTGTCATTTCCATTGAATGAAAAAACATCTGAATCTTAACTGAGATTCACATGAAGATATCTGACACTTACAGATATATTGGACCATTTTCCTCAATACATCATTAAGGGGCGGTTTCCCGGACTAAAACATTTTTAAGAGCTGTCCAAATTGAAAACAACTTGAACTGACATTTTTAAAAATACACCAGTGCCCTTTGTTTTGCCTCAAAATGCACACAGGTTTGTAGTAAGGCATGTTTGTTAAAACTAGTTATATTTCCTAATTAAAAAGGCCTAGTCCTGGATTAAGCTGATCCCTGTCCAGGAAACCACCCCTAAGTATATTACTTCTGTCTCATTAGTTTAGTTTGTTTTGGATCATACAGTATTTCAAATGCTTCCAACACTGTTGTGTGTTGTTTCAGTCTCTCTTTAGGTCCGGCTGGTCCACTTTAATAATTCACAACTCTTGAAAAAGTTAGTTTAACTTGTAGTCAACACTTGACATAAACAACATGAGGAACTACACAAAAATACAAACCGGGGGAACTCTCTTAATAATTCACCACAGATCACTTAAAATGATATCGAAAACTGGTTTAACTTGCAGTCAACACTTGACATAACCATAAACATGAGGAAATACAAAAATCTGGGGAACTCAAAGCAACTCACACAACAGTAAAAATACACTGTGTTAGATGTTTATCAGTAAAGGAACTCTTGTATTTTTGTAAAGATGCTAAAATCCTTTTAATTCCTAAAATTTGAACAACAGAATCACATAGGATCTATAGTTTTGTTTTACATACTGTAAACATGAACTCAGATTTGAATCCTCAGCTGTACTTTTACTAGAATAGTCTACTTTATAGTGTTAAGTTTAGTATAGTGCTTCTCAAGATATAAATCAACTTTACAGAAAGTCACTTTTAGGTTAATAAAGTCAAGGACAACAGACAATCCCATTGAGTTCCCTTTATGTCACTCACTTGATGTTGTGTCGATGATGTGACACTAGGGGTTTGACCTTGGAAGACCAATCACTCTAATATTATCTCAAAATGGCCAATTAATGATCAATGAACATTTGTGAAGGAAATTTGCATGCTCATTCATTCATATTTGGTTCTTCTGAGCCTTCATTTCTGTATGTTTCATTAGAGGATGTGATCCTTATTAAGCAATTATTTTCAATATAGTAAACTGACAAACAGCCTCATAATAGCAGGGTACTACTTTATTTACATAAGTTTATATTAGTGCACAAACAGGTGTATTTTATCTCCTCTTCTGTGTGGAGTTTACATGTTCTCCCTGTGTCAGCGTGGGTTTACTCCGGGTACTCCAGTTTCTCCCACAGGCCAAAAACATGCAAGTTAGGCAAATTGGAGATGCCAAATTGTTCCTCCCCCAACCTGCGTATGGATCAACTTGTCCGAATAAAACTTGTGTATGGATTAACTTGTTCTCGCCATGAATATAGCCGTAGATGCTGGAATGGCGTAAAGAAATAAAGGAAGAAGACGACATCTCCTCCCATCTCATTTTATCCATGGCTCAACAGCCAGCTCTTGTCATCTCATCTTCTTCATCTGATCTCCTGCTCTTCCATCTGTTGCGGTCATCTTTCATATACAATACAATAACTCCTGGATGACAAACCGAAAGCTTTATGTTGGTTTTTTTCTGTAAAACACACACAAAACAACAATGAAGCACATTTCTGATGTTGTGTAACGTGTGTGTAAATACACATACAGTATACACACATATAATTTTTGCTACATTCATATAACAGTTAAATAATCTATAAAACACCAGACAGCATCGCTAGGACTTCTACAGTTTTACTATAATAAAACCATGGTTATTTTTCCTAGGGGCTGACAAAAAAAATGCACAGAGATGACAATATTACACACAAACAAAATAGAAATGGCTCCTTTAATACAGGGATGATGATCCAACACACCATCTATCATTTATAAGCACTGTTGAGATTTAAACAGTTTGTTCTGTGCCCGCAACTTTATAAACTTCTTGAGAACCGGTACCATTGTGCGCTGGATCTTAAGCGAGCTTGGCGGCGTAACGCGTCTTTGTTTATAAAGATGCTGATAATTTTCTTCAGTGCGGAGTATAAACATAGCAGGTATCTTCTGTCGATCAGTTCTGGTGATCCCGCTTTTTAAATCTGCAGTTTAATCAGATAAAGGTGAAATGCGCATCTTGCCAGAGACACAAATTAAACTTTGAACTTTACCACTCCTTTAGCCTCGACAGGCCTGCTCTGGCCCACGGTATTCGGCGGGCCATAAAACCTGGCCTTAATTCCTAATTAAGCCCCGTCGAGGCACGATCAAGCCCGGAAGTGACAATGCAAATGCAACAGGCTGCGGCAGGCACTGGCACACCCGCTTGAGGCCCGGTAGTGCACACAGCTAATGCTTACCTTTTTACCAGAAAGGTTGGACAGATATTTGTTTAGGGTTTGTTTAAGGTTTAAGAAAGTCTGGCTGCTGCGTGCAACATGCATCACGGAGAGGGGCAGGCCTGACGCCGCTGCGTGCACTCTTGTAGCCTGGAGAAGAAGATGGAGTTGGAGAAAAGTAAACTTGCCGCAGGTGAATCTGGAAACCTCTTCCCATATGGACATGTAGCCCTGATAAAGGGGTATTTAAAGCAACTTACAGTGCAGTACAAGCTTTTTTTAATCAGTATGTGTGTTCTCTGTGGTTTGAACCCATGACCTTTTGCGTTGCAAATGCTGCTCTAGCACTGAGCTATACAGGAACACCCTACACAGATACACAACGTAATTGTTTGGTTGTTGGGTTTATTGATGCATGTTAAATTTTTTTATTAAAAGCTACTTTTTCACATATTATTTGCATGGCATTCATAAAAGGCTGTATATTTATATTTTGGGATAAAGCTGTTATACTGTATGTAAAATCAGATAATGTGCACCTTTATACAGCCAAAACTGAATGATCCTCAATTTATAACACATCTGCGACAATTCGACTGTGAGATTGGTAGTCGAATCAGGCTTCTCCTATCGAAGCATCGAATTTTCAACTATTCAGGGTTACCCTTACAATAAGGTGACCAGATTTTTTAAATGAAAACCGGGGACATTTTCTAGTTAAATGGTGAAAATATCATTAAAATCTCATTTGTTGTTATCTATAAATTAAAAAATGGGGACAAATTTTTTTTTTTTAAGTTTTCTTTTTTATTGTTGTGGGTTCACTGCAAAAAATGAATTTCTTCTTACTTAATAGAATTTTTTCCTATTTTCAATACAAACATCTAAAAAATCCCAAAACAAGATGCACCTTCTTGATAAGCAAAATCCCCTAAGAAAAATCTAGCTTAAAGACAAAAAAATAAATAAATTTAAGTGAATTTGTGCTTAAAACATACAAAAATATTTTTCTTTAATTAAGTAGTGGTAGATTTTTTTTGCTTGTTTTAAGCACAAATTTGATATTTTGGTCTAAAAAATAGACTTATATTCTTAGGTCTTTTTGCCCATCAAGAAAATGCATCTTGACTTAAGAATTTTTTTGTATTTGTACTGAAAACAAGAGAAAAATACTAATAAGAAAGTCATTTTTGCATTGTTTCTAATTCAATTAATTGAACAATTTCTGTAGCCTAAAAATCTATTTTCTCCCGTTTTTTACACAAGAGACATACCTCATCAAAAATGACTTCTGGTACTACTTCAGCTGATTTCATAACATTGTAAACGTGAAGAACAGAAGGAATAATGCAAAATGTACACATATTTAGCCTACACAAAACAAATGCTCCGTAACATACTGTGATCAGTTCACTTCATTGGTTTATTATTTTAATTTAACATGAGTAGTTAGTACCTTAAGCCCCCATAACTTGAGTGATGATAATGATGCTTTCTCATGTGTCTCGTTGTAAATTCTTCATCGCTAAATCAGTGGGGTGCGCAAGTAATCAGTAGCTTGCGGCCCCCTCTGCTGGTGAAAATAATCATTACATGATTGCTCCAGTATGGTACTACAAACGCTATGTTGATCGGGTTTATCAGTGTATTTGCTGGTTGTTTTGGACATGCTGTAAAACGGGGACATTTCCGGGGACAGCTTCAGTCGGGGACAGAACACCAAAAAACGGGACTGTCCCCGGAAAACGGGGACGTCAGGTCACCTTACCTTACAAAGAAGACGAGGTGTCATTATCAAATACTTGCATGTTGAAATCTGTTATAAAACGTTTGTATTTTCAGGACCCCAAAACGCTGTTGTTGTGTAAATGACCCGCCAAACTACAAAAAACTTCCTGTATATGGTTAAAACTGTTAAAATGACCCCTTAGACACAGTGTGGTGTAGGATGAGAGATCCGTGAAGGAGCTGGGGTCCTAGGTGGCCGTGCTTCAGCCCGGGGAGGTACTAAACTAGCCTTATAGGTACTGCATGGCCATTGACCTTTTTCTAGTATCATTTGAAATATGTTCCTGTTTGTGTTTTTCATGTGAAAGTTTCTTTCTGCTAAATGATTTCTTCTTCGAGAAACACCCCCACATCAGGAACTGATTTTCAGTTTATTTAAAGCCTTTAAGGAATTGAGATCACATATCAGTGCCTCTTTCTCTCTCACACCTGACTGTACTGAAAACTTCAGGTATGTTCTCCTGTCTTTATTTCTTCATATATCACTCACTTGTTTGTATTTTATAAATATATTTAAAAAGATTGGAGAGACATTTTTTAAAACATTATAAAAGGAAAAGTCTAGCATTTTTTTCATTGTAAGGGTTTCATGTTGTTTGTATAGGCTGTGAAAACCCAGCTAAAGTTTTTCTACATCAAATCATCCTATGTACTGTAAATAACAATTAAAAATATAATCTAGATATCTTTAATATTGACTGAGTAAGGTGATGACAAAGATTGAAATCATGCTGTTATGCTCCTCATCTCTATAGACTCTAGTCTAACAAATACAAACAACATATATGTAAGGAATAATTGACAACGGGTCAATGAATTATTCCTTAGGTTTAGAAAGACATGAATAATGTTATCTTCAATGTCTTTGTATAAGGATCAAAGATAAGAAGTGCTTTAAATGAAATGTCATTATACAGAAGGTTTAACATGTGTTGTTTGAATGCATCTGTGGTTACACCCATGCATATAAATACATCAGCACAGTCTTTAGATAAGTAAATGTGTTTTAGTCTCAGTATCAGTTCTCTGTAGGAAGTGACTGCACTATTCAACTGTGAACAGAGATCACAACATGATCGCTGACATGAACAAACAATGAACATGAACAAACAATGAACAATAAGCATTTATTAACATTTATTCATGTTAGTTAATGCCAATACAGTTGTTTGGTGGTTGTTCAATGTGCTTTCATAATAATTACAATAATCTTTTCATGTATCAAATATTTACTTTAAGTTTTGTCTGAACAGGAGCTAAATGATGCGGCTGTTTGTTTTCTTACTGATATTAACACAAACACGTGGAGATTATCCAGCATTAAAAGTTCAACTGTTACAAAAGAGTTTGACAGAAGGTAAGATCTTCACAACACAAACATATGAACTTCACATTATCTGACTCTTTATTGTGAGATTAAGAGGGGACAAGTAAAATAATATCTAATTCAGTTTTATAAAGTGCTTTTACCTCATGAACTCCACTGGACTAATACATGTAAGCAAAATGATTGGTGTGTTTAGGAATAATTTTATATTTTAACCCTCTAATGCACACATTTTAATGGTATGTGATCATTTAAAGAAACATTGCACTGAGCAAAAATGACAACAGACACTAACATTTTTACACTTATGTAAGCAAGTACGTAAGCTAACAGCTAAATAGTAAATTGTAGTGTAACTGCAACATGGGTTTGCCAATTGCTAGCGCAACATTAAGACATTACAGTAAACTAGACATTCAGAACACTTGGGGGAAAATAAACACATAATGTAATAATCATATTTACAGGTTGTGGTTATGAGACACATGTTGGTCCAAATAAAGTGGGTACTGAATCATCTTTCATGGCCAAACATTTAATAAATACCGCATTGAAAAAGTAACCACTAATTCTTCACATCTTCATCCTTTTTTAGTGAAAACAAAACAAACTTGACTTTAAACACAGCATCTTCTCGACATGATGTTAACACATCAACTAGTGAATGTGTCTATGGGCAGGTTTTCATTTCTCGCGGGCAAGACTTTAGGCGGAGATTATGCAAAATATTGCCTTCATAAGACAGACAACAGGCAGGAGATTCGAAAATAATTTGACTCTTTAATGTGGTTAAGAGTCGACTCCCTACATTAGAAACCAATAAGTTATTTACTTTTAGTTGTTCTGCTTTATTATAATTATACTAACCCATACCCATAGCGCGTTTATTTATCGTGAGCTTTTTGGGTTACCAACTTGGCACACCGCCTACCTTGATGGACAGCTACATGACACACTGCAATAAAGGTAGTTTTACATACTGTATCTGACTGGCTCTTTAAAAGCATATCTTTACATATATCTGTGCCATTGTTTTGTCTTAAGATGCACACCTGAATTATTTTTTTATATAACTAAGGCTTGGACCTGAATTAATCTAAACCCTTTCTGGGAAACTGACACTATATGTTTGAGCCATTAACTGATCCTGAATCAGTTCCAACACACGCACCACAGCAGCCTCCGCTCGACTATGCTTTATACACATTCATTACACATTTAAAGAAACCAATATATAAATTAAAACTGCAAGCAGTGATGGAAGGGCCCTCGCACACCTGACACCGCCACGCCGTGGCATGAGAAGAATTAAAGGGAACAGTAGTAAATAGGCATTTAAGCATGTAAACATAGGTGAACCATTTAAAAGTGTAGTATAATGTGCCACATTTCCTGTTGCTAATTACAAATGACAGCGAGGTAGCATCGTGTAAGATAGCATGAGAGAGAGAGAGTGAGTGAGCGAGTGTGTGTGTGTGTGTGTGTGTGTATGAGTGACTACATGTAAATATTGGCACGTAGATGTGTTCTGTCCAGGACTCTTATCAATCATGTGAAGTTTGGGACAAATCTGACATTGCATTATCATTGTAAACATGTTACTTCCTGTTACCAGCTGGTGGCGCTATGACCGTAACTGACTATTGGCATCATAAGTGACTATCAGTGATGGGAGTAACGCGTTACTGTAACTCCACTATTTTTTTTAAATCAAGTAACGCAATTACAATTACTGAAATTTAAATGAGTTCGTTACGCGCGTTACTCTATTTTGTAAAAAATAGACAAGACATATCTGATGTCGCAGGACTGTAGTTGGCGGCGCAATGATTCATTACACTTCATCATAGCTGACAGTGCATATAGAATGAACATGAAAAATCTAAACGGGACAACATACCTTTGTTTAAAAATTGTGCGCAAGTCATAATCCATCCGGTCTCATGTTTGTAAATTATCTTCACCAAGCAATCGCAGTATGACATCAACTTGCATTTGTAGTCCACAAAGGTAATAAATCTAAGAAATTATCATATATTCTTAGATGTTTACATCGGCTTCATGGAAGAGAACGATCCGCGATTGTTGTTTCCACTAAAATATTCACACTGCGGTGTACACCCGTGTTAAAACTCCATAGTATGTGTGAGCTCGCTTTTAGTTTTAGTTTCAGTCTCTCCGTATCCGAACAAAAAATCCACTCGCTCTGTGTCCATCTGACAAAACAATCCACTCGCTCTGTGTCCGTCCGACAAAACAATCCACGTAGCCTACTCCGTTTTCTGAGTAAATATCTTCCTTTAATCCTGTGTATCATTTAAATCCAACAGAAAACAAACAATATATGACCAAAGAGCGCAGTCCCTGTGGCAAGCTTCACAAGCTGTGTTCCAATTCAAGTGCTGCACCCTACTAAGCATGCAATAAAAGGTGAGCACTTGCCCATTCAAGGCGCTCAGAAGTTCGCGAAGAGAACTGAAATGAGACGGTCTAACCTTCGGAGGACCCATAATTTGCCTCATCTGCTGCACATGCATCGTGCCTGTCAGCAGGACACAGCGGAGACGTTTCTAACTTATTAAAATAAATATGAAATCAGAAAAATTATAATTTATTTTAGAAAATTTGACATGTTGACACAATTGTCTCCAAATTTTTAAAGAGACTACACAATTTTAACACATTTTATATTTTTGTAAACATGCAGAATATTTGTCTAAATGGTCTAAATGATATACATAAATAAACTAAGTTTAAATATTAAGATAATTTCTAACAAAAATATTCAAAGGTTGAATCTAAAGCAAAATAGGCTCCTACAGTATGTGATATATTAGAGTCTTACGTGTAAAATAGCCCATCCATATCATTTTACTGTTTGACTGTTCAGTACTGTTCATATTTACATTTAAAAAGCAGACATAAAAGTAACTTAAAAGTTACTTTTCTAAGTAACTAATTACTTTTGATATACAGTAACCGGTAGAGTAATTCAGTTACTTTTAAAAGAAGTAATTAGTAACTGTAACTAATTACAAATTTTTTAGTAACTTGCCCAACACTGGTGACTATTGACATGTAGATGTGTTCAGTCCAGGACTCTTATTAATCATGTGAAGTTAGGGAAAGATCGGACATTGCATAATCAGTGTAAACATGTCACTTCCTGTTGTCAGCTGGTGGCGCTATAACCATAAGTGACTAATGACATGTAGATGGTTCACTCCAGGACTCTTATTAATCATGTGAAGTTTGGGACAGATCAGACATTGGATAATCATTGTAAACATGTCACTTCCTGTTGCCAGCTGGTGGCGCTATAACCATAAGTGACTATTGACATGTAGATGTGTTCAGTCCAGGACTCTTATTAATCATGTGAAGTTTGGGACAGATCAGACATTGGATAATCATTGTAAACATGTCACTTCCTGTTGCCAGCTGGTGGCGCTATAACCATAAGTGACTATTGACATGTAGATGTGTTCAGTCCAGGACTCTTATTAATCATGTGAAGTTTGGGACAGATCAGACATTGGATAATCATTGTAAACATGTCACTTCCTGTTGCCAGCTGGTGGCGCTATAACCATAAGTGACTATTGACATGTAGATGTGTTCACTCCAGGACTCTTATTAATCATGTGAAGTTTGGGACAGATCAGACATTGGATAATCATTGTAAACATGTCACTTCCTGTTGCCAGCTGGTGGCGCTATAACCATAAGTGACTAATGACATGTAGATGTGTTCACTCCAGGACTCTTATTAATCATGTGAAGTTTGGGACAGATCAGACATTGGATAATCATTGTAAACATGTCACTTCCTGTTGCCAGCTGGTGGCGCTATAACCATAAGTGACTATTGACATGTAGATGTGTTCAGTCCAGGACTCTTATTAATCATGTGAAGTTTGGGACAGATCAGACATTGGATAATCATTGTAAACATGTCACTTCCTGTTGCCAGCTGGTGGCGCTATAACCATAAGTGACTATTGACATGTAGATGTGTTCAGGTCATGACTCTTAGCAATCATGTGAAGTTTGGGACAGATCGGACACTGTATGCCTGAGTTCCAGCAACCTGTTTCATAGCGAAACATCAAACTTTGGCTGGCCGAAATAGACACAAATTTTAATATAGAATCAAATCCTTCGCAATTTATCATCACAAAGGCCTTAAGATGACACTCGCCAAATATGATGATGATCCGACGAAAACTGTAGGAGGAGTTAGTTAAAGTATGACTGCTGGAAATGAGAAAAACTGAGCCAAAATCTGAGAAATAATTCAAAATAGCTGACTTCCTGTTTGGTTTAGGGCGTTGCTCCAAGAGACTTTTTTGTAGGGCTTGTAATAATACATGAGCGTACCGAAATTCGTACATGTAAGTTAAACACAGTCCAAGGGCTGCTTCATTCAATATTTGAAAGTGGCGCTAAAACATGTTCCTTCAGGTTGCCAGCTGGTGGGGCTATGGCTATAAATGAAAATTGTTATGTAGATGTGTTCAGGTCAGGACTCTTAGCAATCATGTGAAATTTGGGACAGATCGGACATTGTATGCATGAGTTCCAGCAACTTCCTGTTTCATTGGAAAACATCAAACTTTGTCGGGCCAGAACCGACACAAATTTTTACGTAGAGTCAAATCCTTCGCAATTTAGCATCACAAAGGCCTTAAGATGACACTCACCAAATATGAAGATGATCCGACGAAAACTGTAGGAGGAGTTAGTTAAAGTATGACGCCTGGAAATGACAAAAACTGCGCCCAAATCACAAAAATAACTCAGAATAACTGACTTCCTGTTTGGTTTACGGCTTCGCTCCAAGAGACTTTTTTGTAGGTCTTGTCATGCTACAGACGCGTACCGAATTTCGTAATTGTACGTCAAACACAGTCCGAGGGCTGCTTCGTTGAAAATTTGTAGGTGGCGCTATAGAGCCATTTTCTCACGCCTAATTCTAAAGCATACACCACATGTAAATTTTCATCACTCTTGACATCTGTGCAAAATTTCATGAGTTTTCGAGTATGTTTAGGCCCTCTAAAGTCCCGCTGAAGTCGGAGAAAAAGAAAAAAAATAATAAATATAGCTGCAAGCAGCAATGGCGGGCCCTCGCACGTTTTTTTACCGCTACACGGTGCCTCCGAGAAAACGACGCAAAGTGGGCACGTGCATCAAGTGGGTAAATATCAGTGGACTATTTCATGTTGCTACTGACCAATTTGGGTACTGTAGGTAAAAGAAACCCCACATTTTAGACAAACGGGGGCGCTAGTGAGCCACTAAATAGACACGCCTTTATCTGACCTTTTTGTCAACACTTAACAGCCGACAACTCTCATGTGTTTGCCAAATTTAAAGTTAATCTAAGCACGCAAAGAGCCTTAAACATGCCTGAAATTAAAGTAAAGTTTGAAGCGTTGCCATGGCAACAGCATTCGAGATGTCAAAAATTCCTTCGCAATTTAGCATCTACAATGTCTCAGCATCATGTTGACCACTTTTGGTGTCAATCACATAAACATTCTAGGAGGAGTATTTAAAAGAACATCACATGGAACTGTCAAAAAAATCAACCTTTGTGACTGCAACACTTCCTGGCGCCTGGTGGTGGCGCTATACCCGAGACTCACAATAGGCACATCGATGCGATCAGAATCTTCAGACGAACAAACACCCTGTGTGTCATAATAATAAGACATTTTTTACCTTAGATATTAGACACATCCTGTTTCTCTGAATTCACCATGAATTTGTCGCCTCGCCATGGCAGAACCGTTCGAGAAATCACAAAATCCCTTCGCAATTTAGGAAGTACAATGTCTCGACATCATGATCACCACGTTTGGTGTCAATCCCATGAATCCCCTAGAAGGAGTATTCAAAAGTTCACAATATGCATTTTTTAACCCTCCAAAATGGCCGACTTCCTGTGGGGCGGAGCTAATAGGTTTGATTGTGAAAGTTGTTCGGGTCGATGAGATCTATATACGTACCAACTTTCGTACATGTGCGTACATGTTTGCCCGATTTGTGCACCAATATTTTTTTTGCATTACAGGGGGCGCTACAGAGACCTACTGCCACACCCGTGTTCCAGCGTTTACCCAGACCTAATGGCCGACGACTTTGAGGTCTGTGCCAAATTTCCGGTGTTTTCGAGCATGTTAAGGCACCCAAAGTGCATGCCAAGTGCTTAAATATCCCTGAAAATGAAAGTAAAGTTTGACGTGTTGCCATGGGAGCAGCATTCGAGATATCAAAAATCCCTTCGCAATTTATCATCTACTATGCCTCAGCATCATGTTGACCACTTTTGGTGTCAATCGCATGAAAATCCTAGGAGGAGTATTTAAAAGAACATGGCATGGAACTGTCAAAAAATCCACCTTTTGTGACTGCCACACTTCCTGGTGCCTGTTGGTGGCGCTATACCCGAGACTCACAATAGGCACATCGATGCGATCGGAATCCTTGGCCGAACATACACACTGCGTTTCATCCCAATAAGACATTTTTTGCTTTAGATATTAGACACTTCCTGTTTCTCTGATTTCGCCACAACTTTGTCGCCTCGCCATGGCAGGACCGTTGGAGATATCAAAAATCCCTTCGCAATTTAGCAAGTCCAATGTCTCAGCATCATGTTCACCACGTTTGGTGTCAATTGTATGAATTCCCTAGGAGAAGTATCTAAAAGTTCATGACTGACACACTTCCTGGCGCCTGGTGGTGGCGCTATACCTGAAACTCACAATAGGCACATCAATGCGATCGGAATCTTCACACGAACAAACGCCCCGCTTGGCATAACAATAAGAATTTTTTTGCCTTAGATATTAAACACTTCATGTTTCTCTGATTTCGCCACAATTTTGTTGCCTCGCCTTGGCAGGACCGTTCGAGATATCAAAAATCCCTTCGCAATTTAGCAAGTACAATGTCTCGACATCATGATCACCATGTTTGGTGTCATTCGCATGAATCCCCTAGAAGGAGTATTTAAAAGTTCACCGCATGCATTTTTTAAACAATGCAAAATAGCCGACTTCCTGTTGGGCGGAGCTTAAATGTTAGAGGGCGAAAGTTGTTCGGGTTGATGAGATTTATAAGCGTACCAATTCTCGTACATGTGCGTACATTTTTGCCCGATCTGTGCATCAATGGTTTCTTCTGCATTACAGGGGGCGCTACAGAGCCCCTGTGCCACGCCCGTTGTCCAGCCTTTGGTTTTCTGCAATGACGGACGACTTTGACGTCTTTGCCAAATTTCAAGAGTTTTCGAGTATGTTAAGGCACCCAAAATGCCCAAAAGTGTTAAAAAAAATAAAAATAAAAAAAAATAAAAAAAAAATAATAAATTCGAGCAAAAACAATAGGGCTTCGCACCTTTCGGTGCAGGCCATTCTGGCCTGCTCCTCGGTGCTCGGGCCCTAATAATAACTCCTTGAAGAACAATAGGGTCCTCACACCCCGGTGTGCTCGGGCCCTAATAATACAACACAATACATCAGTTTTATTATACTAGTGTGTTGTGTAATGTGATGTTGTTTGTTTCTCAGGGTCTCAGATGATGTCTGTGTGGATACAGCAGAAACTGAAGAGCACTGAAATCCCAGATGTCCACGGCAATGTGGACATTGGGATCGGCACTATAGACTTCACTTTATCAAAGCAAGTACATGACCAACCGAATAAAAGTGTTAGAAACTAGACTGATGTCCGCAGGGGTTTAAAAATACAAAGACATGTTTAAATTCAAGTGAAGGTACAGGTCAGAATATTAAGGGAGGGTGGTTGCAAATTTAAACATACTGTACATATACAACATCTAGTCAAAAACTCCAGGAGAGTCCGAAGCTTATCCGAAATAACAGGTTTTACCTATTTTCTTATTTTATTTAACATTCATTTATTCAGGAAGCCTACGGAGCCCCTAGGAGGACATGGATGAAAGATTAAATAGAGTTTGGTTTTGTGTGCGAACGTGAAACTTTCACGTGTGCATGCGATAGTTTAAAGGTTTTGCGTGAGCACATGAAAGTTTTACGTGAGCACATGAAACTGAACTTTTGATTTTTTTTACCCCAATGTCACCTAAGGGGCTCGGTAGTATGCATTTAAATGAGACTAAAAATTCTTATAACCATGTTCTGTAAAAATAGTACAATTTGTGGTACATAAGCAGCTAGCAGATCTCGTTTTCTGAAGTGAGTCCCGCCTCCGTAACTTAAATTGCTTATATGATTGGCTTTGCCTTTTTTGAGGCCCGCCTCTTTAACCCACATCACTTCATGACCCACATTGCTCTATGGCTTTGTCTTTACTCGCTAATGGGTAATCTAGGCTGTAATCACTTGTAAAAAGCACCAAAGCTCAGCCTGAACAAGCTGATGTGCAAGAGCATGCAGGCTTTCAGCAAGTGAGTGAGGAAGAAAGCATTCTTATACTAACAGTTTTATTCACCAAATAAGTTGCTTCACATGATTCAGGGACAGTGTTTTTTTTATGGCAATCCAATAAAAACCGGAGGAGTTGCAAACTTGTGCACACTGAGCTGTCTATGTAATTAGCAATTATGTTTTTGATCGTGTTTATATTTTTTGTCATGGCTGTTGAATAAGTAAAGGTATAATACTAGTTTTACACTTTTTTGCTTTCCAAGTCAGAATTTTCACTGGCATCACAAAAAATAGACCTATTTTGTATTTTTTGTTTTTGACCTGTGTAACCTTAATAATTAAGATTATGACACCCAAAATATTGATATTTTTTAATTAAATTAAAAATTAAATATTGTTCAAGTCAAGTAAACGACAATAAACTCTTTTGACGATGCGACTGCAGACCAATTTTTTTTACATCCCCACCAATAGCTGTGTCCCAATTCGAAGATTGGATCCTTCGAAGGACACACACTTTGATGGCAAGGACTAGTTATTTGAAGTTCGTAGCCTCCAAAGTCCATGAAGACAACTGAAATGAGACGGTCTAGCTGCTCACCTGCTGTACGTGCCCACCGCGCCTGTCAGCGGGACACAGCGGGGATGTTTCTGACTTATTAATATAAATATGGAACCAGAAAATATGAAGCATTGATGTAGATTAAACCAACCTACAGTATATCAAATTAATCAACCTTAGAAATATACGCAACATACACATTATAATATTAATACAAAACATACCTTAAAAAACTAAAACAGTGCCAAGAAACTTTTTTTTTCTGCTTAATACACCCTTTTATTTAACAAAGGTCTTTAATGTTTATTTCAAAATATCCAGCTGTTATATTTAGCCGTTACAGACGCACAGTGTATCTAGGGATAGTCTAGGCTTTGAAAGATCCATTCTTTCTATCCTTCACAGAAAGGACGACACATTCTGAGGTCGCATTTTAAGCAGCCTTTAAATTGAGATGGCCTTATTGACCCTCAGTGGTGTTGTTATGACACAATCGGTCTTAGAATGCTGCCTTTGGAGGTCCAATCTTCAAATTGGGACACAGCTAATGTCAAAATCAAACTTACGCCCTTGCAAGCCCTGACCTGGAAACCACCAGATTAAAGAAAAATAGTAAGGCCAAGAAACACCTGGGGCCTCATTTACATTTTATCTTACAATCATTTCTCAGCCTGTATGTGTAATTTATAGAACAAACATAGTCACAGAAAACATCTAGTCAGTTGCTATCGCAACCTTGGTTCCCTGAGAAACAGGAACGAGATATTGTGTCAAAAGCTCAAACTATGAAAATAGATCTTCCAATCATGATTTCCCTGAAGCATTATTGCACAACACCAGTGCATTTGAAACTCACACTGGCAAATCACGCTCAAGGTGGCAGAAGGAGGTGGGGCCTCCTCCTGCTATAATATGCACCATCAGAGCGGCATAACTTCAGCATAATTTGACTGAACAAGCATTCAGCCAGCTTACACAGTGTCTCGTTTCTGTTTTTCAGGAAACCAAGGATATGAAAGTAACTGAGACGTTACCTATTGAGAACGGTCAATTGAAAATTGTGTTAGAAGCTTGCGTTAGCGACTGAAGATCTCCTATGCGCTTAGCTGAAGCCAGGGCCAATAGAAGTACCGTCTTTACAGAGAGCTCTCCTAAACTCGCCATTTGAACGGGGTCGAACGGGGGAAGAGCCAGCTCTCTCAGAACAAATGCTAAATGCCATGTTGGTACGGTGGGTGAGAAGGTCTGAGGCGTAAGAACTTTGCCACCAATCATTCCTGCCTACCATGCGTCCCCCAACCTCAGCATGAAACGCTGCAATAGCGGTGACATACAATTTAAGGGTGGAAGGCATCCTTCCCACATCCATCCGGTGCTGTAGGAAGGACATAATGTCATTGTCAATTCAATTGTCCTGTGAATTGTCCCAACTAACAAACACGGACAGACACCTTGTAGTGAGAGCGTGCGCCTGTGTACACGTATCAAGCACCCTCTGTGGCAACATGGTTGGCTGGTCTGCACACCCTCCACACGTGAAGTTTCCATTTGTTGGGGCTGGGGTGCCATATCGAGCCATTTGCTTGAGATTAAAGGTCCCACAAAGGGGCCGTCAGCAGCTTCAATATGTCGGGAAACCATGGCTGATTTGGCCCTTATTAGTGTGACTAAGTTTATGTGTTTGATCTTGTGCAGCATTAAAGGCAGCAGCTTAATGGGAGAAAACTCGTATTTGCTGGCACTTGGCCATGGCAAAGTCAGCATGTCCTCCCCACAGGAGAGTTCCCCTGCTGAGGGATCCAGCTGGGACCAGCGTGGGCTGGTGAGCTGGTTTTGGCTGGTCCCCAGCTTGGTTTTGCTGGTGTAGGAAGCTGGTTTTGCTGGTGTAGCAAGCTGGTCTAGGTGTGTTTTGGTCACATTTTAAGCTGGTCTAGCTGGACTTAGCTGGTCATGCTGGAATACCAGCTGGCCCACCAGCATGACCAGCTTTGTCAGGCTGGGAGGACCAGCATAAACCACCTTAAACCAGCTAAAACCAGCTGGAGCCAGCTACCAGCTTATGCTGGTTTTGGCTGGATTTTTCAGTAGGGATCATCAACGAAAAGAACAGATCCTAGATCAGCGTGACTGACAGGGGATTCAGTCTCAATTCTCCCTGAGGAATCCTGTTCCTCAATAGCATGTCTGCCCTGCAGTTCAGCCTACCGGGGACATGGTCTGCCCTTAGAGAGAGTAGATGTTGATCCGCCCATAGCAAGATCTACTCTGCCTGTCTGAACAGGGGTTTGGAGCACATGCCACCCTGGCGATTGATGTACCAGACAACCGTTGTGTTGTCCAAACGCAGTGCTGGGCAAGCTACTTGGAAATGTAGTGAGCTAAGCCACCAGTTACTTTACTTTAAATGAAGCTTCACTACACTGAAGCTACCCCCCTGGGAAATGTAGCAAGCTAAGCTACATCAATAGTAGCTTGCTACATCCAAGCTACTTTTTTATTTTTAACCAGTTTTATTATGTAATTATTTATTCAGTTTCCATTTATAATTTTGATAATTATAGGCAATAAAAGCATAATGTAGACCTAGGTACTTCACATTATGGGGCGGTTTCCAAGACAGGTCTCATTCTACCCCCAGAATAAAATGCATGAGTGAGCTGCCTTAATTTAAAAACACCTTGCCCTGCATACCTTAACACAGCTCCGAAACTTTCAGAGGTGTACGAGGATCTGGAGCTACCTCTACCATCATTTAAAATCAACTCCAGACACAGTAACGAGACCCGCCCTCCCTTTCACCCTGATTGGCCCCGACCTGACCCTGACTGTATGAAACAACTAATCAAACTGATGATGGCAGTGACATTACCCAATCAGAGGTAGAGCACGAGTCTTCACAGGATGCGAGTGGTAATGTTTTGTATGAATAAAGGCTGCACAACTTAAAAATACAGGAAAACAATGTCCCGTGTCGATTCAAAATGACGCGCTTATTCACAAATTCAGGACGACTTCAGAAATGTTTGGAAAATTGAAGCTTGTGTGGAAGCTACCGCACTCCTTGGTCAAAAAAAGAGCTTAGCTACTAAAAAGCTATTTCATTTAGAAAGCAGCTAAGCTACTGCCAAGCTACTGAAAAATGTAGTTAAACTACTAGCTTCGCTACTTCGCCCGGCACTGTCCAAACGAACAAGAACATGGTGATCCCTGATCTGTGTCAGAAAGCTCTGTAGTGCTAGAAAGACAGCCTTGAGCTCCAAGCAGTTTATGTCCCATGACCGCTCTGTCTCCGACCAGGAGCCCAAAGCTGTAACGCCATCATATAGGGCTCCCCAGCCCATTTACAACTTTTTATCCATGACTTCAAATTGACTGATTCCTCTGTATGGATAATCTTTTCAACTACAAATTCCACTGTCACAGGTGTGCAGGTGTTTTGCACCAAAAATACATTAATTCAAACCAAGGAGGTGGTCGCCATCAGCCCTAAAAGTCTCAGATATTGCTTCAGCGCCACAATGTGATAGGGGCTGAAAATGCTCAGAGCAAATAAAAGATCTCGCTTGCATTCCTCTGATAAAAACGCTTTCATTGAGACCAAGTCGATATGCCCTCCTAAAAACACAATATCTTGCGTAGGAGTCAGAGTGCTCTTCTGCATATTCACATCACAAATGGCTCTTCCGCCATTTCCAGGACAACTCACCCCAAGGGCTTTTGTGACAAACTGTCAGTTTGGTTAGGTGGCGGTTGCTGCTGCAGCGGGCATCTGCACCGCTGGCCGGTGAGGTGCACACTCAGAATGGTGCCTTAGCTAGCCTAGGGTTGAGTCATCGGCGGTGAGGCAGGAAGTGGCTCTTGGCCTTAGAGCTCTTTACCACCTCTGAGAAGCACTTGGTGGTCCCTACCTCAATACTGAAGATGCAAGATGGGAGATTGGCGCGCTGAGCAGTGTCTTCAGGTCTGTTTCCTTAAAGATTTGTAGTACTGCCATAGTATGCAGTTTTTTCTGTGGCTCTGCTGGAGTGCTCCACTTAATATCTGTGCTGCATGGCCTTAGAAAGAATGTGGACTAGACGTCAGCCTCCAATGTGCCCTATGGAGACCAGTCCCAGTCTCTATCCGAAGCAGCCAGAGACAGCATCACGTCTTTCTCAGCTGGAACCCTGAAGGAAACAGTCACAGAAGCCCCCAATGCAGGATGTATGCTCTTAGTGGCGAATTGCACTGGTAAGCGTCTCCCCCTCCGCGATGGCTGTGTGCCACATCAGCGGCTCGTTGGCGACAATGGGACGCTGCAGCAAGAATTTGCAGAGTCCTGAGCACTCGTAACGGAAGATCTTTGCAGTGCGAGCACCCTGACCCAGAGATCACCGCCTCTACGTAGAGCAACCCCAAGCAGAGAATGCAGTGCTTGTGTGTATCTGGCAGGTCTATCGGACCAGAACACAGCGAGCAGACACATGACATCTGGAATGCCAAGACGCATCTGTCTTCTTTGCGATGATTACAGACATCGCCGGCTTGTAGGGAAATTTGCTCTTAAATGATGCAGAATTAATGTCAACAACATATAAAGGGACACCTGCCAATGTTTAAATCTTTTTTATTCTTCTGCACACCTGTGGCCGGTTGCATAAACATAGCCATGATGTTAAGACGCGTCTTAAGAATGATTCTGACCAACTAGCAATTAGTTAGGGCTAATCGATCTTATTATTTGGATTTAAATTAGACCAATCTACCTTTCTATGTAACATACTTAAAACAATTATGATCAGTCTTGAAGAAAAAAATTCACAACTAACTTTTAAGACTAGTCTTTAAGTTTTATGCAACCGGCCACTGGATAGAGTTCTCATAGACCTGAATTCATACTGGCAATAATCAGTAGCTTCTATTTTTTTAAGATTGTTTGTGATGGATATTGTGTTAAAGAGCACCTATTTCATTGCTAAAAACGTTATTTTGTGTATTTTGTATAAAACATTTTTTTGTGTGGTTTATGGTTAAAAACACATTATTTTTCACATACCATACATTTTTGCATCTCCAGATTTCACTCTCTTCCTGAAATGCACAGATTTGAAAGGCTCTGTGTCTCTGATTGGACAGCTAATCTGTACGTTGTGATTGGTCTGAATAAACTCTGATGTCAGCTGGAAATGTGATGCTCCTTACCATGTTTGAAAGATTTGCACACAATGTAATGCTAACAGGAGTTAACTGTGAGTCCGAAGCCGGAGGAATTATGATAATGTTGCCTAGAATCTGTGTGTTTGTTGTAGTCAAAGAAAAGAGATTTACGTTGGAACACTAGCCTCTTTCACACAGTAATTCTGGTAAATTACCATGAATTTACCAAAATGAATTTACCAGTAAATACAAAAATGTGCTGTTCACACACGCAGTGGCATTCCGTTATTTACCAGTAAGACATTTACACATCAGTATCAAAATACCGGTAAATTCGTTGAGAAAGCGGAAGTACCTGTAGCACGCGGCAAGCTCAGTGTTGTATTTGTAAACAATCCACGTCGTTCATATCCACGGTCCGTATTTTGTTGTTTTCACGTCTGTGGTAAACAGTCGCGAAGTTGCTCATGACCAAACAACATTGAATGAGACGACGTCAAACCGAAAATGCGTTTTTAACAACAGTACTGTTGGCACTTTAGGCTTCACAGAGGGCGTGCTAAGGACGTCGGCAATTCGGCGGGAAGCTGTTTTAAACAACTTTGGTGAAGAAATGTGGACGTAAACTTCAGGTGTGCTCAACTTTCAAGCAGCATGTGTGTGGAAACGTCAGTAAACAGTGCGGGGGTAAACGCGTCATCTGTATTAAAACGCTATGATTGGCCCGAAGCTGTCAGCACGGTCTGACGTCGTCCTTCTAAATGCCGGTAATCCTATAATTTTCGTTCACACACAGCGCTTACCGGTAAATTACTGGCAATCTTACAACCTGTTTTACTGGTAAATTGGGAGCACTGATTTACCGGAAAGGTTCTGTTCACACATGATCTGTTAACTGCAATTTACCAGTAAATTACCAGTTAAGACTGTATGTGTGAAAGGGACTACTAACTCACGTCATTGTTTACTTGTGGGTTTGTACCTATCGATAACATGTACTAATACACATCTACACACCAAAGGAAATGTAAAATTGTGAATCGGACCATTGGTGCTCTTTAAAATTCTTTTGTTCTCAATATGTTTCTTGAACTGATGTGTTTTTACTCCCTGCAGTATATGGATTAGGCAGAGCAGAATGTCAGATCTTGTGATGGAGTTTGTAGAGGGTACAGGTGTATCTGTGATGGTCAGTCAGCTGTCATTGGCTGTCACAGGTAACTGGGCGACACACTTTGGACTCATGTAAGTGGACCAGTGAATAACTCGGATATATTCACATCTGTGAAGACATATTGGAATCATATCATATCAAAGGAATTTACAAATGGACACTGTGAATAAGGACTAGTCATGTGACTTGTATTATTAATAACATTATTCACAGTTTGGTGGCAATTCATATTAAAATACTAGCAGCAGTCATGTAACAATACAGTGTTACAAAATAAGAGCTACAGATGACACATTTGTGAAACTTCCCACAATTGTCAAGATGTTTTCAGTTGTATTTATCTGATTCTGCAACTTATAATAATAAACCTACGGACAGAAAGTGAGTGTATGAGATGCTGGATATAAGAGATCTAATAAATGAATGGATAGATGATCTGTCTTCTGTGTATGTCTGCAGTGACGATGGAGGTTCATTTGATCTGGCTGTGTACAACATCAATATCAATCTGCTCCTACTGTTCAGTGATGATGAGTCTGGTCGCCCCCTCATCTCCACCGGCTCCTGCACTGATGCTGTGGGAGGAGTAGACGTGGAATTTCATGGAGGAGCGAGGTGCGTCCAGTACAAAACCAAGTCTTGTTGCGGTACATTCACACGGCGTGACAGCGTTAACGATAATCATTAGGTGTGTTTCACTTTATGCAGAGCTGCGCAGACCGATCTGCGGGTGACTTGAAACAGGGCATGCCGGTTAGAAACTCTATTGATACTTAAATAATGTAGGCTTATTTTTTTTCACTATTGTCTTACATACAGTTTAAGCAGCAACTACCGTACACTATTCAATATAAAGTGTTTCTGGTTGCAAATATTTATTTATCAAATTCCGCATCTAATTTACTTGCTTTGCTTTAAAAAAAGAAAGCACGTCACACATCACTGGGGCAAGCAGCAGGCGTCCGACTTGATGGCTCTGTCTTCAATTCCTTCCTTGACTGCAAGTGGCAAACCTTGCTAATCGGTCTGCGCAGGGCTGCATGAACTATTTCAACACACCTATTTACTTTGAATGGGTGACATCATACATTGCCAAACTGAATTGTGAATCCCTCTGCATTGTGTTACTGCTATTGCTCGTAGCACCAAAACTGATTGCCTTATGCACTTAACCTAGTACAGATGCTAGCCAATTGAAAAGCATCACAGTGCAAAAGCACACATACTAATAAAAATGTGTAGCCTACCTTTTAATGCACTGTAGGTTGCTTTGGATGAAGCATCTGCATATATAAATGTAATGGTAATGTGCCTCAACACTCAAGTCCTCATTTGTGTGCTCCTGCAGCATTTTGTTTCAGCCGTTCGTCAGTTATTTCAGAGGACAAATCGCAGATATGATTCATGAACAGGTTTGTAATGATTTCAGACAAATATGAAAATTTAAACCATTACATTATTGCTTATAATGCTTGTAAATTGGGATTGTATCATTTGTTTCAGATTTGCCCAGCAGTTACGCAAGTGATTGATGATGTAGAGATGCATCTACAGGAAATACCAGGTACTAACAAGAGTTCTTCCTAAAACACATCACATTGTAGTTACTTCAGTGATAACAGAACCAATGGGCATAATTACAGGATTTTCAGCCCGACAGTCCTCAAAAAGATAATCTGTTTCAACATTTATTATCTGTTCTAGTCAACCTAGTTGTGGATCAGTATATATATCTGAGAATCCCTCTCACATCCTCGCCTTCTGTGACAAATGACAACGTTCAGTTGGACATGAAGGTAAAGCATGAAGTAATGATTCATTTCACTTTATCATGTGTTAAATTCATCATACAATGAAGGTGAATGAAGAAAGAACTGCTGTCACATAGGCTATACTGCATAATATTTCCCATCTCAGCTCTGTTGTTTTGTCTAATGTATATGACGTTGTTAATGTGACAGGGTGAAT